>NC_057761.1:15567420-16167420 GCF_010389155.1 Erigeron canadensis
ACATTTGGAGATTTGATGGATTTGTTGTTTGGGTGATTTGAGAGGTTGTTCTGAACATTCTTTTGAGAAATAATATCCACTTGAAGATGATCTTCTTGCCTCTTCAGATTTGAAGATGATCATGATTGTTGTCAGGAACTGATATTTGATGATAGGTGTCATTATTCGGAATTGGTTCATTGATGACTTGAGGTTCCTTTTCTTGAATCGGTTTTGAGTTGTAGAATTCTTCGAAAAGAATATCTAACTCTTCACTTGTTGGAGTGGATATTTCTTGAATTTTGAAGCTAAGGTAGACGTCTTTTAGGAAGCACTTGAAGTACTTGGATCACTAATTGTTGGTAGCAAACTTTCTTGTTCAATATCATGCCAGACATCTCGTCAAACCAAACATTATGGTTTCTTGAATCGTGTTGTTCGACGATTAAAGATGCGATATGCAATCGATGTCTTTGAGTAACCAACAAGTAACCTTCGTCACCTTTCCTTTCAACTTTCCAACATTTTCCCGATCATTCAAGGTATAACAGACACACCCAAAATTATGGAAGTAATTGATGTTGGGTTTGCGTTTGTTAATTGTTAGAAATCCAAAAATAGTGATACATTGTAATTTAAGTTATGGACTTACTTGTAGTTAAGTCATAAGTGATGATTTCTAAGGTTGAGGGACTAATAGTGAGAATTAGCATAGTTGATGTGTTTAGACTATAAATAGCCCTCAATCCCTTAGAAATCATAACAATAAGCATAACTCTTGACATACATTCCATACAATTACACCTGAATACACACACTAATCCCAATTCTCTCTCAACACACACACAAACACCAAGAACACACACTAACCAAACGCCATTGTTGATGTGAATTCGAGTGATAAAATCGTGTTGTTACATTTGGTATCAGAGAAAAACATCGTTTGATCTCGATCCATAACTGAATTCAATCACATTTTCATCAAAAATCACCTTAATTCTGTTTTTTTCTGTTTCTTTCGTTTTTTTTCCTCATGAAAATCCAAAGATAACCTCTCAAATCACATAAATTACAGATGTTTGTTCACCGTTCGATCCTCTAGTTAATAACATAATCCTCTCAAGTTTCATGTTCTAATTCATCTGAATCAAAAGTTCAGATTTTGAGTTTTTGGCGCTAAAATTGGGATTTGATTGTTGTGTTATAATGTTAGGTCCAGTTTAAGCTAAACTGGAGCTCTCCAGTGACATCTGGAGAGCATGAGGAATTGTCCGAAATATTAGAAGTCCAGTTGCATTGTACAGGTTTAGCAACTGATGACTTCCTCCAGTTGAGATCAGAAGACTAGAATCTGAAGACCTTCCAGTTGAAGTCAAAGACAACAAATGGAAGATAGAGATTGGCAATGGCAGCGAAGCCCAGTTGACAATCTACCAGATCAATCAACTGGAGAATCCTCCAGTGTAAATGCTCTTACAAAGCTTTACACTGATTACGAGGAGGACCTTTTTACTCTACATCCTTTTAACGGACAATGATATTGTCTTTGGATAAAGATACAAAGATGTAGAGTGGTTGAATAAAGTAACCTTTTGTCTTACTTTATTTAACACACACAAGGATTATTTAAACAATACTTTTGTGTGCTGTCAACCATATTTGTACATCGAAGTTGAGATCCCCATGCTCAATCTTCGACTATAAATAGAGGTCCTTGCACAAGCTGTTTCAATAACTTTGCAAATACATATATTCTGCAATATTGGTGAACTTGTGCAATATTCTCTCAATCGCAAAAAGAAACATTTCACAACTCTAAGTGTTTCGATTGTTTAGGAGAATTTCCAAGTTTAGATCAATTGTAATTCATGGGTTGTTAGGATATTTACACTCTTGTATTATCTTGGTTCCGCAACAACCTTGTATTTTATTTAAACAAGTAATAAATAAAATACACTTGAAAATTACATATTGTCTCACCAGTTTATATACTCGTCATTTATATTATTGCTTGTATTAATATTCTGTCACCTTAATACCTAATTCCAGTTAACCTGGTACACGATCAATCTAAACTGGTCACATCCAGATTAATTGATCGTGTTGCAAAGTTCACTCACCATCGACATAGAGGTGTCTTCAGCACCCATCTAGTAATAGTTGGGACTAAAAAGTGGTATCAGAGCAGGCAGGTTGAATGCTCTTGGAGCTAACCACGTTCATGTACATTACTCCAACTCTCCTGTTCCCAAATTCGATGGGAATGGTGAGACATTTGGTACATGGAAAGCTAGAATGCTCTTGCATTTTGGTGGGATAGAGAGGTATATGTTGAAAATCCTTAAGGATGGACCATATATTCCCATGTCCAGTGGTGTTAGCCCTCTTCTCGATCCCACTGGGAGAAGAGGCACCAGGGAGAAATCTGAAGAACATTGGTCAGATGAGGATCGCAGATTGGTTGATCTTGATACCAAATTGAAAAACATGATTCTTTCTGCTATACCTGAGGAACTAATTCCTACCCTTGTGCTATTTTCTAGTGCAAAATCTATGTGGGATGAATTAGTTCTCCAGTTTGAAGGAGGAAATGACACAATTGTCACTAGAAAGGTTGCTCTCAACAAGAAGTATGAATCCTTCTTTGCTCTTCCCAATGAAAGTTTAACTGGTACTTATACCAGATTTACTGGCTAATTAATCAACTTAGAGGCTTGGGAGTGGAGAAGGATAAGGATATTCTTCTTGAAAAATTCTGTGATGTTTTGCCATCCAAATGGGCACACATGGTTCTTGTCTTAAGACAAGGAAAGACCTTGCATAGCCACACTCTTGCCTCTCTTTATGGAGCCTTCAGATTCACTGAAGATAATGATGCTGCAAGATTACTGGCTGAGCAAGATGCTTTAAACCATGCTCAGAGTTCCAAGGCTGCCAACTTTTTGGGCAACCTTGTGCTGCTTTAATGTCTACTGAGAATGTCCAGTCACATTCTATGAAGGAAATGTTAAACAACTTTTTGAACTCTGGCCTAACCACTAATCTCAGTGATGGTTGTGAGGAAACTGACGATGATGATCTGGTTGCCATGATTGCTAAAACCTTTAATAGGTTTAAGCATAAATCTAATCGATTTAATGGGTCCAATAATGCTTCCAATTCAATCTCAATGGATAAGGCTAATCTTACCTGCTATAAATGTGGTAAGAAAGGCCATTTCATGAAGGAATGCAGATCTAGTCAGATGAACAACCAAACTGGTCCTATTGTCCCAAACTTTGTTAAAACTGATGATTATAAGGCCAAATACAAGAAACTTAAGGCCCAGATTGCTCTCATGTCTCTTGAACAAAATAATGAGAAAGAAAAGAACAAGTGCATGATGGCTCAAACTGAAGGGAAATGGGAACTCTCTGATGATTCATCTGATGATGAAGAAGAGATTAGAGATATGTGTTTCATGGCATTGGAGAGTCAACAACCAGTGGTGAAGGATGATGTTGTATCTGGAAGATGGGTTGATATCATTTTAAAGAAGGTAAGGGATTATGATATCGAAATTGATTCAGAACTGAAACTGGATATTGCTGAATCATTGAATGATGACTTGTTATTTGTTGAAACCATGAGAACTGACTGTGAAAGATATTTAGAAACAGTTTTGGTTGAATTAAACAACATGAAAAGTCAAGTAAATGATTTGCAAAGTGTCCAGTTGGCTCTTAAAGAGTCAGATTTGAAAAACGAGGCATTGGTAAGAGATAACCAAAAACTGAAATTTGATCTTGAAAAAGAACATATGGTTATTAATTCTTGGGTTCAAGCATCTGGTAAAAATTATGACGCTTTTTCTAAAACCATTGATGCTCAAAAAACTGCCTGGAAATCTGGTGATCTTCAGATGGCAGCTGTTTTACCCACAATTCACCAATTGCCAGAATCTGTTAAAGTTGAAACACCTTATGATTCCTCTGGCACAATCAAATCTGAATCCACTAAGACCAACCCTGTTGAGGTCAAAACTGGAGCCAAGAAGGCTAAAGCTCCAGTTAAAAAGGAATATGGTGACAATCCTTTACCTCATAAGTCAAGTGAGTCCTCAACTCTAAAGACTAAAACCCCCGCTGAGCCAAAGTCCAAAGGCCAGCAGCCTGAAGAAAAAAACATTTTGGTAAAATGGAAAATCAAATCCAAAATTTGTCAAGGCAGGTACAAAGTTGTACTGCCAGAATTAAGAATTTGGAAGGAGGTGCATCCTCTTCAGTTGTAAAACAAAAGATGAAACAATCTGCTCAAAAAGGAGCAAACTTTGAAAAGAAAAAGGAGGTCAATGTTCCACTAAAACCAATTGTCTTCACTCCGGAAACTGGAGAGAACCCTCCAGTTTCCTCATCCAGTTCAACACCCAGTCAAGTATCTGGGACTTCTCAGAAGAAGTCCAGTGGACCCATCAAGAAAAGATGGGTTCACAAAAATAACTAATCAATTACTTGGGTGTGCAGGGCGATCGTAAGAAGAATATTTGGTATCTGGACAGCGCAGCTGGCCGGACTATGACCGGATGTAAGCCCCTGCTGGAAGAATTCACTGTCTGCGATGGACCAGCGGTGACATTTGGTAATGATGGAAGTGGGAAAACTGAGGGATATGGTGTTGTTGACAATGGGCAGATTCAGTTCACTAAGGTTGCATTTGTCAATGGTTTGAAATATAACCTGATAAGTGTCAGTCAACTTTGTGATGATGGATATAGGGTACTGTTCGATATTGCTCAAGGCACTGTTTTTAACAAGGATTGGAAGGTAGTCATGATTGCACCAAGAAAAGGGAATGTGTACATGATGAACATGGAGCCTGCTCCAAAAGAGCATTGTTTCTATGTCAAGGCTGATGAGGACACCAACTGGCTGTGGCATAAACGATTATCCCATCTTAACTTCAAAAATATTAACAAGTTGTCAAGAAAGCAACTAGTTGATGGGATACCCTTGTTTTCCTTTAAAAAGGAGAAGCCATGTCCAGGGTGTGAAATGGGCAAAAAGAAAAGAGCCAGTTTTAAGACCAGGCAGAATTTCAGCATCACTGAACCTCTTCACATGCTTCATATGGATCTCTTTGGTCCAGTGAATGTTCAAACTAAAGCTGGTAAGAGATACACTTTAGTTGTGGTCGATGAATACACCAGATTTTGTTGGGTGATATTTATCAGATCAAAGAGTGATGCATCTGGTGAAATTATCTCTCTCATCAAGCGAATTGAGCTCAAGTATACCAAGAAAGTGTGTCAGTTGCGAAGTGATAACGGTACAGAATTCATGAATAAAGAATTGGAGACATTTTGCACTGACACTGGCATTTCTCAAAACTTTTCGTCAGCTCGTTCTCCAGAACAAAATGGTGTGGTTGAAAGGAAGAATCGCACATTGATTGAAGCTGCCAGAAGTATGTTATCTGAATCTGGTCTTCCCACCTGTTTTTGGGCTGAAGCTGTGGCAACTGCATGTCACACCCAAAACCGGTCAGTTTATGTCAAGAGACACAGGAAGACTGCCTATGAAGTCCTCAGGAATCGTAAACCAAATATTGGATATTTCCATGTATTTGGTTGTCCAGTTTACATTTTAAACGATTCCAGTCAGTTGGGAAAATTTGATGCAAAAGCTGACGAAGGTGTCTTTGTGGGGTATTCAAATATTAGAAAAGCCTATAGAGTTTATAATTATAGACTCCAAAAGGTACATGAGACAATTCATGTCACGTTCGATGAATCAAATGAAGCAATCAACAAAAGACCAACCCTTGATTTATCTTCAGTTGTCCCAGTTGATTTTGGTGTATCTGATCAGGTTCATCAATCAGTTAGTACACCAGAAAATGTTTCCAGACATCAAGTCTTGGAACCAGTAATGGAAAAGGAGAACATGTGTGACACCTCATTTTATCCTTCTATCAGTTTTAACCTACCTGAAAAACTGGTAATTGGATCTGATGTGCGTGCCACAACAACATCAGAACCAGTTCAAGCTTCTCCAGTTCTTCAAGATATACCTTTGTTTGAAGATAATCATGTCAACTCTTCAGTTGACACTGATGATGAAGTTGAAGTAGTTTGGACTGATCCTCCTCCAGTTGCTGCATCTGTTGGAGATCGTCAAGTGTCTTGCACTGATGTTGTATTATACCAACCTAGTCAATACACTAAATGGACTGCTGCTCATCCCATTGAGCAGATTATTGGCAATCCAGATAGTGGGGTTCAGACTAGAAGAGCCACAAGTGATCAATGCTTGAACGTCACCTTCTTATCACTGATTGAACCGAAGAAGATTGACGAGGCTATGGCAGATCCAAGCTGGGTTGAAGCTATGCAAGAAGAACTCAACCAGTTCGAAAGGAACAACGTTTGGGAGCTTGTTCCTTGTCCTCCAGGGTTAAAGAGAGAACCCATTGGAACGAGGTGGGTCTACCGGAACAAGATGGATGAAGATGGCAACGTTATCAGGAACAAAGCTAGATTAGTTGCCAAGGGTTATTGTCAAGCAGAAGGTGTTGATTTCGATGAAACTTTTGCTCCAGTTGCAAGACTTGAAGCCATCAGAATTTTCCTGGCTTATGCTGCTCACTTGCAATTCAAGGTTTTCCAGATGGATGTAAAAAGTGCGTTTCTGAATGGCACATTGGAAGAAGAAGTGTATGTTACGCAGACTCCAGGCTTCATAAATGAAAAGCATCCACATTGGGTATATAGACTGAACAAAGCTTTATATGGTCTTCGACAAGCCCCAAGAGCCTGGTATGATACTCTAACTAAACATCTTCTCAAAAATGGTTTTCAAAGAGGTGCAATAGATAATACCTTGTTCATCTTGAAAGAAAAAGGTGATATCTTGCTGGTACAAATTTATGTTGATGATATTATATTTGGGTCAACTGATGATGGAATGTGTAAAAGGTTTTCAAAAATTATGTCTCAAGAATATGAGATGAGTTTAATGGGTGAATTAACATTTTTCTTAGGTTTACAAATTAAACAAACCATGGATGGTATTTTTATTAACCAAGAAAAATATGTCAGAGATTTGTTGAGAAAATACAAATTTGATTCAATCCCATCAAAAACCACACCTATTTCAGCTCCATTAAATTTGGACTCTGACCCAAATGGAAAACCAGTGGACCAAAAAGAATATCGTGGAATGGTTGGTTCACTGATGTATCTAACTGCCAGTCGACCAGATATAATGTTTGCAACATGTTTATGTGCCAGATTTCAGGCAAATCCAAAAGAATCACACTTGCATGCTGTTAAACGCATTTTCAGGTACCTGAAAGGGTGCCCTAGCCTTGGTCTTTGGTATCCCAAAGGCTCAGGGTTAGATCTAATGGGTTATTCAGATTCAGATCATGCAGGTTGTAAGATTGATAGAAAATCCACAACTGGTGGATGTCATTTCCTAGGGGGAAAACTGGTGAGTTGGACCAGTAAGAAGCAGACTTCAGTCTCAATGTCTACTGCTGAGGCAGAATACATTTCTGCGGCCAGTTGCTGTGCCCAGATTCTCTGGATCAAAAACCAGTTACTTGATTATGGCATGAAATTCACAAGAACCCCAATCTTTTGTGACAACACCAGTGCTATTGCTATATCTCACAACCCAGTGATGCACTCAAAGACAAAGCATATTGATATCAGGTATCACTTCATTCGTGATCATGTTATGAAAGGAGATATTGAAATACATTTCATCCCCACTGATAAACAGTTAGCTGATGTTTTTACAAAACCTCTTGATGAAAAGACTTTTAAACATCTCATCAGTGAACTGGGTATGTTAAATCCTCATTAAACTGAAGAGGCCCTTCAGTTGAGGATGGTCCAGGTGATCCTTGATTGGTTGGAGATTGAACGCCTTGATGTACTCAAAGACTAGTCACTGATCAAATGGATCACATTTTTAGGGGGAAAAAGACTCAAAATATTTTTCAAATAAATTATTGAAAAATGCAACTGAAGGTCATCAGTTGAAACTGGCATCTAAATTTTCTTTTGGTTGCTAGTTTGGTCTTGTCTCAAAATGGTGGTCAGCCAGATTTCATAACGTTGTGTTTTACTTGGTGGATACTTGTGACACGTGATGTTACTCGAGTACTAACCTCGCACTCACGAACGTCACCTGACATGTCTTACGTGTCAAGACTTTTGCTGAAATGTACTGCACTTTTTATGGGTATTGGTGAAGTTAGTGGGTGAGTGGGAATACCAGCCGTCGTAGCATTAAATGCTTGATGGGAAGTATTAAATATTTTTGAATTCTCAAAATTTTGGAAAATAACTTTTTACAAATTATTTCAAATTTTTGGAGACTAAAATATCTTTTCGTATATATTTTGGCAATATTTTACTGCCTATATATACCCCCACCAATATATCCGTCTCATTTACTTCTCTCAAAATTCCTTCATTTACTCTTTCAATCATTCACAATTCGAGATCCTTTTCTCTCTTTCTTCTTTAAGTCCAAAACCCTAAATCTAAATTCACAAATGGCTCCTAAATCTTCTTCTTCTTCATCTCGTTCTCGTGATGTGAATCTACTCACTGCTGAGTACATTCCATCACAAAATGTTATTCGTGCCACTGGTGCTCCCATAAGTTCTAAACTTATTAAATTAAATCCAAATAATCCAATGGCATCTCTTCAAGGGCTCCAGGCCGCTGACTCTCTTATAGGGAGAATCCAATCCTTTCTTCGGATTTCTCCCCTCAGCGATGCCTTCTCTTTGAATCCACACAAGCTATTTCATGACTACTTGTGTGAATTCTGGTACACTGCCTCTCTTTCTGAGGACTGCTCATCCATCTCCTTTTCTCTAAAGGATGGGTCAGTCCCGTGTACCATCACCACTGAAACATTGAGGGAAGCCCTTAACCTCAATTACTGGAGACAAAATGAAAATCCAGTGGTGATTTCCTCCAATATTAATTTCGCCAGGTCTTCCTTGATATGGGAAATAAGGAGATGGTGGAGGGGGATGTGTTGAAAACAAAGGGGTCTATTACAATGAAAGGGCTTTCACCATCCTGGAAGTTCTTTATGGTTCACTTGGTGGAGAGTTTGGGAGGGAGTTCTGGTGGATTGGACCAGATAAACTCCTTTCAGGCAGAGATGGCTTACTGCCTTTGGAATGGACTGAGGGTGGACTTTGCAGGTATTTTGTTCAGGAGCCTGGTGTTCAAGTTGAAGGGCAACAGGGGTCCTTGTGTTCCCTTTTCAAGATTCCTGTCCCTTTGTTTTATTCAGATTCTGGGCAGAGAAGAGTACAACAACACGCAATCCTTGTTCTCTGTGCCAGAACTGTTGAGGAATCTGGACAACCTGGTGTCCACTTCTGATGAAGTCCAGATGTCCCCGAGAATGATTTTTGCATTCTCTAAAACTGATGCACCACAATCTGGTGAATCAGAAAGGCAACTGGGCGGGCCTCAAAATAATGAGGGACCCACCGGTTCGTCTACTGAAGTCATAACTGTGGCAGAAGCAGGAGTCCAGGCAGTTCCTAAAGCAAGAAGATCCTCTAAAAGCAGGAGATCAAGATCTGGACTTGCTGCACCTGACCAGTCACAATCTGTGATAGTGGTCTCTGAAGCCGCTGCCGATGATATTGCAACTGAGGATAGAGCAGTTGTGGTTGAGGCACCAGTCACCTCTGTCCAGGGAGAAGATGCTTCGGCAACGGATCCTCAAACTGATGATACCATTAAGGCAACTCAAACTGGTCATCAGGAGTCTGAACAACTTGTTCAGCCACCCCCAACATTTATGGATCTTAGCATAAATGAGGGTGTGTTTTAGCTTGAGTCTTCGGACTCATCTGAGACGGAATCTGACCAGGAGATGGCTGATGCAACTGTACTTGATCAGCTCCCTTCTCTTCTTGGTCAACCCCAAGAACCACATGTTTCAGTTTCCCCAACTATTGTACAAAGCTTAGAAATACCTCCAATTTTCACCTCTCGCCAACCACTTTCTTCTATGGGTGTGCCTAGAAATAGACACATCCTAACCCCACCGTCGCCGTCGTTCACACCTGAGCATTCTCAGCATGAACGACACATTAAATCTCTTCCCTTCATTTCTACAACCCCTCCTTCTCTATCAACTGATGCTACTGCAACTGGAGAACCAAATATTGTCATACCTCGTCCAGTTGCACCTGTAGCTTTTTCGGCTGGTCCAGTGACACCTTCTCCTCCGTCATTGGACAGCCAATTCGTGTCTTTCCAAGCCGATCTCTCGAACCTTCTCGCGAGGGTGGAAGAGATCAAAAGACACTCGATAGGAACACCAAGTCCCTCTCCAGGTACCACAAAGATCACTTGCAAAATATTAAAGTGGTTGACCTGGGGATCAACAAGTTCTCTGCCAATGAGGACTTGGTGTTTGGCAAGCTGAACGAGTTAGTGGAATCCTCCAATCAACTGGCAACATCTTTAAGGGAGGCGTTCGCACTGACTCAATCTGGAGTCACCTCTTCAATATCCAACCTGCTGAACAGTACTGTCAGATCTTCAGAGGTTGATATTAAGAATCTTGAAAGGCAGGTGCAAGATTTATGTAACAAACCTGGCCTAGATGTGACTGCGCTTGGGCACCAGTTGGCCTCTTCAGTGGGTCTCAAGATTGAAGAAACCTTGGCTGCTAGTGAAAACAATTTGATTGAAAAGGTGATGTCTGAGATCACCAAGATTGCAGCGCCCCAGGTCGATCTCACTCCTATTACATCTGAGATTGATCGGTTGAGGTGCAGTCTGGATACACTAGCCAGCAAGGTCTCTGAACATTCAAATGCCATATCGGATCTGACCACTGAAGTTGGCAAAGGAAGGGAGGGTGTGACTGAAAGTGTTAAGGAAGTCCCTGCAACTGGGCTCTCTTCAGATGATCTCTCAATACTCAAACAGATTTTAAAGAGTCAAGAGCAGACAAGTGGAAATGTAATGACTCAGTCTCAAGAGATCAATCATCTTTGGAGGACAGTTCGCATGCTTTGTGGAGTCTTCAAAGAGTGCAAGACAATGCAATCATGGCAGCCTCTAGATCGCCTGCCCTCTAGTCATGCAGATTTTGAAGCCATCAGGCAGGGACTAGATGCTGCCAAGGGGGAAAGGTCGGTACATGCCCCTCACACTCTTGTGAAGACTTCAAGTAAAGGGAAGGAGATTGTGGTGGCTACCAGTACTGAGGCTGGTGAGCAAGGGTTTGAGGTGTTTGATGATGTGGTGGTAGGGAGTGTTGATAAGGGAAAGGCCATTGCTGATGAATCTATGGAACCGGCCACCGATGCACCAATGTTGGAAACTGGCAATGTCGATTTGTTGCCTCCAGTTACTGAAAGCGAGAGTCAGAAGTTAGCAAGAGTGGGATACCTGGTCAAGGAAAGGAAGAAACAAATGAAGGTGAACCAATTCGAATCAAGAAGAAATCTTCCAACCCCTCTTGTTGATATCACTGATGCTCAACTCCTTGGCTTGACACTTGTTGAATACAAGAAGATCAAAGAAGATCCAAGAATAGTCAATGCACTGAAGGAGATGCTTGAAGTTGAACTGGACAAACACTACCAGGATGATGAGGCTGAACTGGATGCTAAGTGTTTGAATGTGTCGGTGGAAAAGGCCAGAGAGATTAGGTCTGAAGGGATTCTCAAGAGGACTGAGCAGGTAAAGAAGGCGGTCACCAAAGTATTGAATCCACCCAAGTCCAAAGGGAGAAAACAAAAAGCCTTGCCAAGAGATGCAAATCTGAGGACTTGGGTAGAACCATCTGAACCCACAACTGATGATATTCGAGCTGCTACACAAAAGCTGAGCACGAGCAAAATCAAACTGACAAATGAATCTGAAGCTCGCACATACTTGTCAGATGTACAGCGTCGAAGGCACAATAGAGGCAGGATTACTGATGTTAAGGTTTCAATCAAGCCTGGTGCCAAGCATTTTGTGGTTGAGGTACAATACTTTGGTGGGCCTAAAAGGACAACTGAGAACCCGGATGTCCATCAGTATGGTCATTCCGAACATGTTGAAATGTTGAGGTTGCTGGAGGGGAGACAGAGGAAGAATAAAGTTGAAAGAGGCTGGGAGTACGTATTGCAAAATCTTATCAAGTTTAAGGAAAACATTGAAGAAAGATTAGGCCTTGATCCTGAGGATACTCAGCCAATTTCATCAGTCTCAAAAAGAAGGAAAACTGGCGAAGGGCCATCTGTTTAAGTTTTCCTTCTAACTATCTGCTTGTAATTTTGTATACTTTCTTGTAACTTATTTGTAAATTGTGTGTATATACAAGTTGCCAGATTGTAACTCACAAGTAAGATATCTGATAGGATCTACAAGCTTTTAAAACAAAATCCAAGACATTTGATGATCTATAAAAATGTCTTGGAAACTCAATAGATTTTATCAAACTCAAGTATTTCAAACTTAAACTTGTATAGAAACAAGATTGAAATCACTTGACAATATTTCAGGACAATTAGGGGGAATTTGTTAGGTCCAGTTTAAGCTAAACTGGAGCTCTCCAGTGACATCTGGAGAGCATGAGGAATTGTCCGAAATATTAGAAGTCCAGTTGCATTGTACAGGTTTAGCAACTGATGACTTCCTCCAGTTGAGATCAGAAGACTAGAATCTGAAGACCTTCCAGTTGAAGTCAAAGACAACAAATGGAAGATAGAGATTGGCAATGGCAGCGAAGCCCAGTTGACAATCTACCAGATCAATCAACTGGAGAATCCTCCAGTGTAAATGCTCTTACAAAGCTTTACACTGATTACGAGGAGGACCTTTTTACTCTACATCCTTTTTAACCGGACAATAATATTGTCTTTGGATAAAGATACAAATATGTAGAGTGGTTGAATAAAGTAATCTTTTGTCTTACTTTATTTAACACACACAAAGGATTATTTAAACAATACTTTTGTGTGCTGTCAACCATATTTGTACATCGAAGTTGAGATCCCCATGCTCAATCTTCGACTATAAATAGAGGTCCTTGCACAAGCTGTTTCAATAACTTTGCAAATACATATATTCTGCAATATTGGTGAACTTGTGCAATATTCTCTCAATCGCAAAAAAAACATTTCAGAACTCTAAGTGTTTCGATTGTTTAGGAGAATTTCCAAGTTTAGATCAATTGTAATTCATGGGTTGTTTGGATATTTACACTCTTGTATTATCTTGGTTCCGCAACAACCTTGTATTTTATTTTATTTAAACAAGTAATAAATAAAATACACTTGAAAATTACATATTGTCTCACCAGTTTATATACTCGTCATTTATATTATTGCTTGTATTAATATTCTGTCACCTTAATACCTAATTCCAGTTAACCTGGTACACGATCAATCTAAACTGGTCACATCCAGATTAATTGATCGTGTTGCAAAGTTCACTCACCATCGACATAGAGGTGTCTTCAGCACCCATCTAGTAATAGTTGGGACTAAAAATAAGCTAAGTTATGTTAATCGGATCATTGCCGAGGTGAAAACAAACTGTTTGCAAGTGGTTTCATGTTCCAATTCTCAGAAAATCAAAAGATATTGAAGTTTTAAAAAATCGTCAATGGAGTTGTTCATGTTCAGAGGTTGAAGACGATAGTGTGAAACTAAAACGATCTTATTTAGATCGTTTTAGTTTTTCTACCCTTGATACTTTCATATCAGTATTGTGGCTTGTAAAACGATTCAAATTTTGATCGTTTTGACAAGTGTGGTTGTAGTGTGAAGAGTTGATTGTGGCTAACTGATCCTTTGGATTGGTTTTGGTCAATTCAATTTCTTGAAATTACACAAGTTGTTGAGAAATCCAGAAAAGAAACCAAAACGATCTCTTTTAGATCGTTTCACGTTTTACTTGAACATTCGCTGGTTTGATTAATTCGTGAAGAGTTGTGTTTGAGAATCATACTTCTTTTGGGTAACTGATCTTTGTGGTTGGTTTTGCTCAATTCATTTCATTCCATTTCATACCAAAACTCTGCCCAAATCATTTCAGAATACTTAGAATTTTTCTTCATCAAAAAATCGTTTCAAGTTTAAATCGTTTCATTCTTAATTCAATTTAGATCGTTTCAAATTAAATCGTTTCATTCCTGCACATTGCGATCATTTCATTCCTGAAAATTCAGATCGTTTCATTCATACTTCAAAACAGATCGTTTCATTTTAATTCCAATTCAGATCGTTTAATTCATACTTCAAAACAGATCGTTTCATTTTCATTTCAATTCAGATCGTTTCATTTCATTCCAACTTAGATCGTTTCATAATTTCATACTTTCTTCAAAATAAATTCAATTCTCAATTCAAATCAATTTCAAATGACTACTCGTGAAGCATTGTCTCTGGGTACTGATACAAGACCACCAGTTCTATATCGTGGTAACTATGGACTTTGGAAGAAAAGATTCATGGATTATGTGGAACGTCAGACTAATGGTCACATGCTTAAGGATTCAATCATCAATGGACTTGCTATGCATCGTCATCCTACTACCCGTGCTATTTTGACTCCTGATCTTTTGAACGTCGAACAAAGAGATCGTACTGCTGCTGACAACAGAGCTAGGTCATGCTTGTACCAAGCACTTCCTGATGAGATCTATGGCTCAGTTGATTCTTACGACACAACAAAGGAGATTTGGGATGAAGTTGCTAGACAAATGGAAGGTTCTGATGTAACCTCAACAATTCGACTGACAAATGTCTTAACTGAGTTTGACAATTTTCAAAAATCACCAAATGAATCTCTTGAGTCCGTGTACTACAGATTCTGCAATGTGATCAATGAACTAAGAAAGAACAAAGTCAAGAAAGATGAGATTGAGTTGAACATCAAATTTATCAAAGCACTTGGTCCCGAATGGGAAGATTATGGAACTCAAATCAAGCAACATCAAGATCTGACCAAATTCACCATTCATACTCTTTATGAATCTTTCAAGTTGAATGAGCCACAAGTTCTAAGCAAATATTCACTCTACAAAGTGCCACAAGTTCTTTTGAGTATTCATGTCAAAATACAGCTACTGAAATAGCTGATGATTATGTGCAATCTGATTTATCTAATGACGAACTTGCACATAGTTTAGTTTTGATATGGTACTACTTTAGGTTTTTCACTTATGAGTTTCCTGAAGAGTTAGTTGTTCACCCTAAGCTTTATGCTAGTATAGGTGTTGATACTTCTACTCAACTTTCTTGTGAAACCAAAGAAGTGTCAGTTCAAGTTGATTTTATTCCTGAGACAACCAATAGTGTGAAGTTGGAAAACAAAACTCCTGATTTTTCAAAATTCTCTCCGGTTTCAACATTCACCAAAAATGATTTTGATCAATTCATGGAGGGAGAATATGTTTTTGATTCTGAAACTGAGAAAAAGATTGAATCTACCAAAATCAAAGTTGAATCAAAAGAGGAATCTCCAAAATCGTTTTTCAAAGCTCCAACTTCATATTACTCAAAGAAACGGGTTATTTACAAACCCATCAAGACTGAACCAAAGACTGTCACCAAACCAAGAATCAATAAGTTAAAAACAAAGTGTCCTACCCCAGAAAAGCATGTTAAAACCAAACAAGATGAGACCAAACCCAAAATCAAATACAACAAAGTGAAACTTCTGGAAATCAATTCAAATGTTTCTTCGTCTAGCTCTCATTCTAGTTCAAATTCTAAAGTGTCTAAGTCTAGTTCAGTTTTGCTAACTAGGGATGCTTCAAATGGTGCAACTAGGTATAGGGATAGATATGGCTGGTTTTCTCATGATAAACCTAAGAAACAAGAAGTTTCCGCACCGCCAAAAGAGTCTAAAAAGATAAAAGTGCTTCAAAACTCTCGTTCTAATCTTCTTAGTGTCAATTCGACAGGTGGAAAGAGCTTAATTAGTGAGACCAAATGGGTAGCTAAGTCATTAGTACCTAAGTTCACTAATGTTGATAAAAAGAAGAAAACGCGAAGAAGAAAAGATGGTAGTAAGAAGAAGCATGTTTCTGTTAAGTCAAACAATTTATCTTTTAAGTCTTTTGTGTTAAACAATGTTAATGGTGCCAAGGCTAGGCCTTGTGATGTTGTAAACAATGTTAATTCTTGTTCTCATATGCATGGTTTGAATGCTGGTAAACATGTGACTTTTGATTCGTGTGTTAATATTCGTTTGTTTAATCCAAATGTGCTTGTTGATAATGTGCTTGTTAACAAGTATGTTGATTCGAAAGCATGTTTGTATGCATCTCCTAAGTTATATCCCCTGCCTGTATTAACTAACCACAAAGGACCCGTCTCTAAGTGGGTACCTAAAGTTGGTTAAATTTTTTATTGCAGGAAATAACCATCTGTGTATGGATACTCGATTCTGGGTGTTCAAAACACATGACTGGTAATAAATCATTGCTCAAGAATTTTGTTGAAAGATTCATGGGAACTGTTCGTTTCGGAAACAACAATTTCGCTCCAATTCTAGGTTATGGAGATATTGAAAGAAACGGAATTGTCATCAAGAAAGTTCATTATGTTGAAGGCCTGAGTCATAACTTGTTCAGTGTTGGACAGTTTTGTGACAACAATCTTCAAGTTCTTTTTCGACAATCTTTGTGCAAAGTCCAAACTCTAGATGGAATTGATATCCTATGCGGAGATCGTGAAGACAATCTTTTCACAGTTAATCTTGATGATAACCAACCAACTGATAATATCTGTCTTGTTTCAAAAGCTACTTCAAAAAATTCGTGGTTGTGGCATACAAGGCTTTCTCACTTGAATTATCAAACCATCAATGCTTTAGTCAACAAGCAACTTGTTGAAGGCTTGCCTGACTACAAATATGAGAGTGAGCATGTCTGTCTTTCTTGTGCAGTTGGGAAGATCAAGAGAACTTCTCATAAACCAAAGAAAATTCCACATACGTTTGCAATTGCTGTCAACTCAGTCAATCACTCACGCTCAAAGCACATTGATGTGAGATATCATTTTCTCAAAGATCATATTGAGAAAGGTGACATCGAACTCTACTTCGTGGGAACTGACTACCAACTCGTTGATGTGTTCACAAAACCACTGGACAAAAAGAGATTTAATTTCTTAATCTCTAAACTTGGTATGCTAAATCTTGATCCTTGATTCACTTTAGCATGGAAGGAATTCTTGATTCATTTTTCAAAAATTAAAAAAAAAAAGTTGAAAAACAAAAATCAAATACAAAAATGAAAATTTTGAAAAATAACAAAAAGATTTTCTTAATTTTCTTTTCTTTTATTTCATAGTGGCTTGCATATATTCTGTATGCAACCCGTTCTTCATTAAACTATTTATTTTAAAAGTGGTTTACATATACTCTGTATGTAACCCGTGTTTAAATGATGTATTTATTACTTCGTGGCTTATGCACATTCAGTGTATAACCCGTGCTTATTTGTGTTATTTAGTTTATAAAATAGTTTGCATATACTCTATATGTTTCAAAATTGAAAATTAATTCATGTTGTTATACATATAAATTGATATAAGATAACATAGAATTGAACACCTTTGTGTACTTCCAAGTGGTCTTATATGAATGTATATGTGTAATACAAGATGTTGATTACAATTTTGTTACACCTGTTTCAAAAATTCTCAATTGTTGATATGAGAAGCAAAGGATTGAACGCCTTTGTGTACTCCTGAGTTGTCTCATCTTGAACAATTGATTGAGATTCACTTTTCATAAAACCTGTTTTGATTTCACACAAATCATTTTTGCTCCACCTTTTCTATGGAAATCTGTTTGATCTACCGTTGCATATGATTTCAAAAAAAACTCTTTGAAAATTATTTGTGCAATTTATGGAGTTTGTGTGTAACAATGTGTTTTTAAAACATTTTTTTCACATATAATGATTTTTTAAAAAAACATTTAATTCAAAGGAAGTTCGGTGTTTAGTTTGCACAAGAGCGACTAGGTTTTTCTCAAAATTCTACTCCATGAATTTCATCATTGCCGATGAGTTCTAACCCCAGAGTATTCATTTTTTTTTCATTAGAAAGTAAGGGTATTTTGAGAGATGATGAATTTGTGCAACTAAGTTGGAGGGAGTACAGTCGAAAAGTGAGAGGTTATGGTGATAATGTTGTGAGAAAAGGGTTAAAAGAATTGATACCCTTCCCTAAAATTCTCAAATCGCCGGGTAAAACACATTTCTATCAGATGTCATTTGTTGATATCTCGGTATTGAAGAAGCCTTCATGGACCCAATGAAGCGATGCACATCTTTACCTAACCACTCAAGTGTTTCTTAACAAATGCTTGTTTTACTTCTCACAGAGATTTTCTCATTTCTATTGACTCTTCATTTGGAAGACGTTGATATTGAAAAAGGGTGACACTCTGCTCCATTCCCCGACTTCATTTGATCACTTTGTGTCTAGAGCTCTCGTGATTGATCATTAATTTGATCGTTATTCATTCTTTAGGACACATTTACGTCATATCTTTGTGATATACCTGCTTATCTTTGTGATATAGCAGGAACATTTGTAGTAATATCTTAAATGATATTTCACAATGATCAAATGGAAATCCTACCATTGCTAACATCATTTCCAGCTTTGAATGTAGGTCTCATAATTGCATTTGTGTAATTATTGAGTTAACAAGAAGTCTATTGTGACCTTGGAATTTTCCTAAAAGTCTTTAAGGATAGTAGAACATGGTTATCGAACGCTTAGGTGACACTGACCATGGTTTACATTCTTTGAAGCATTCTTGAGGTTGAAAAGCCAAAAGACCGAACTATGTTAGAGGTTTGCTTTGTGCTTTTCTCAATGATACATAGAAAATCCGATAAATGAAAATACATTTCCTTCGGTCATTTCATTAATCCTTTCGATTTTTGAATGCAAACGGATCATTCTTATCCGGTTTCTTTTCTCATCACCCAAACAGTGAAAACACCAAGACCATGATACAATGTTTATCCCAAACAACTTCAATCTTACACTTTATTCATCTATAGGAACAATTGGGTTGGTTTATATGGATAGATTGATGTTTTGATGGTTGATAATTCTCCATGAGCATAATGTCTAGATTTTAGTCATAATTATTTCTTTTAAACAATCGAATCAATCAATGTTTGCATAATGACATTGGTTCCCAACTTTGTCATTTTGAGGGGGAGAAAATAGTATGATTGATTATTGATTAGGAGAATAAATTAGAATGATTGATAAGGACAAGGAGAAAAGTTTGTGTTTGGTTGTTTCAATTGCTTTAGGAGAAAAGTTTGTGTTTGGTTGTTTCAATTGCTTTCAGAGATACTATCATTCAGTTTCTTGATTGAAAGTTTTTCAAGTTTATTTGGAGTTCTTTTCTCTCAGATTTCATTTGTGATCATTCTTCTTCAAAGTTTGTTTGATTTCATTCCAAACTGCAAAGGTTCCAAATTCAACTTGAAGACTATTCATCTCGAAAAAGATTGTGATTACTCATGAATTGAGGGGGAGCATGATTAATTCGTAAGAAACTTGTCAAAACCTCATTCAAATATTTACTCTCAAAAGTGCCTTTAAATGATGTGACAAAGATCAAAGCCTCAAAGGACAAAAGATTGAAGATTCGAGACAAAGAAGATAAGCTTCAAAAAGAGTCTTCATCAAATTAAAGATCTTCAAGTCATACAACAAAAGTTACATTGCACATATCAAGGGGGAGAGTACATATCTCTGAAAAATCATTCCAAGATTTCAAAGAAAAGACTTCAAGATTCGAATAAGACAAGTTCATACCTTCTGCACCTTAAAAGACAACTCTGATTCATGATTCAACAATTTTCAAAGATTAAAGACATACACACACTCATCATTCTCTGTTCTATAAAAACACTGATAATCAACAGATGATCTAACTTCAAGAAGTCCAAGACCAAGACTGAATCAAGTTCTCCAAAGACAATGAGAAAGCTTTGAAGACTTGTTTCCACACACCAATTGTCTTCATCACCAGGCTCATCAAATTCATTCCTACAAGACAAAACAACACGTACTTCAGATCTTACAATATATCACTAAGGGGGAGAATGTTAGAAATCCAAAAATAGTGATACATTGTAATTTAAGTTATGGACTTACTTGTAGTTAAGTCATGAGTTGATGATTTCTAAGGTTGAGGGGCTAATAGTGAGAATTAGCATAGTTGATGTGTTTAGACTATAAATAGCCCTCAATCCCTTAGAAATCATAACAATAAGCATAACTCTTGACATACATTTCATACAATTACACCTGAATAACACACACTTAATCCCAATTGTCTCTCAACACACACACACTAACCAAACGCCATTGTTGATGTGAATTCGAGTGATAAAATCGTGTTGTTACATTAATAACCTCATAAGGAGTCTTCTCATGACGCTGATTGATGATGGACCGATTTTGAGTGTGACAGGCAGTGTCAACAGCTTCAGCTCACATGTTTGATGGTAACTTGGAATAAGCAAGCATTGTTCTTGCTGCTTCCACTAGCGTACGGTTTCTCCTTTCAACGACACCATTTTGTTGCGGGGTACGAACAACAGAGTTGGTGAGTAATGCCTTTTGATTTGCAAAATTCATTGAAGATGGCATTTTTGAACTCAGTACCGTTATCTGAACGGATATAACGGACAGGAAGTTGAAGATTCACTTGAGTGGAAGTGATGAAATCTATCAAAATTTGAGTTGTTTCATCTTTTGAAGCAAGAAACTTGACCCAAGTGTATCTTGAATAATCATCAACGATAACCAGAATATATCTCTTCCCGTTTCTGCTTTGTACTTTCATAGGCCCACAAAGATCCATGTGAAGCAAATGAAGAGGTGCCAAAGTATGTGGAATTTTCTTTGGTTTATGAGAAGTTCTCTTGATCTTCCCGACTGCACAAGAAGGACAGACATGCTCACTCTCATATTTGTAGTCAGGCAAGCCTTCAACAAGTTGCTTGTTGACTAAAGCATTGATGGTTTGATAATTCAAGTGAGAAAACCTTGTATGCCACAACCACGAATTTTTTGAAGTAGCTTTTGAAACAAGACAGATATTATCAGTTGGTTGGTTATCATCAAGATTAACTATGAAAAGATTGTCTTCACGGTCTCCGCATAGGATATCAATTCCATCTAGAGTTTGGACTTTGCACAGAGATTGTCGAAAAAGAACTTGAAGGTTGTTGTCACAGAACTGTCCAACACTGAACAAGTTATGACTCAGGCCTTCAACATAATGAACTTTCTTAATGACAATTCCGTTTCTTTCAATATCTCCATAACCTAGAATTGGAGCGAAATTGTTGTTTTCGAAACGAACAGTTCCCATGAATTTTTCAACAAAATTCTTGAGCAATGATTTATTGCCAGTCATGTGTTTTGAACACCCGGAATCGAGTATCCATACACAGATGGTTATTTCCTGCAATCAAAAATTTAACCGACTTTAGGTACCCACTTAAAGACGGGTCCTTTGTGGTTAGTTAACACAGGCAGGGGGTATAACTTAGGAGATGCATACAAACATGCTTTCGAATCAACATACTTATTAACAGGCACATTATCAACAAGCACATTTGGATTAAGCAAGCGAATATTAATACACGAATCAAAAGTAACATGTCTACCATCATTCAAACCATACAAATAAAAGCGAGAATTAACATTGTTTACACCATCACAAGGCATTGCCTTGGCACCATTAACATTTGTTTTCAAAGATGACTTAAAAGATAAATTGTTTGAAACATCAGAAACAAGCTTCGTCTTACTACCCGCTTTTCTCCTTTGCCTTTTCTTCTTTTTCTCAACTTTAGTGATCTTAGGTACTAATGACTTAGCTACCCATTTAGACTCACTAATCAAGCTCTTTCCACCTGTTGGATTGACACTAAGAAGATTAGAACGAGAGTTTTGAAGCACTTTTATCTTTTTTGACTCTTTTAAAGGTGCAGAAACTTCTTGTTTCTTAGGTTTATCGTGAGAAAACCAGCCATATCTATCCCTATATCTAGTTGCAGCATTTGTAGTATCCCTAGTTAGCAAAACAGAGCTAGACCTAGACACTTTAGAAATTGAACTAGAATGAGAGCTAGACGAAGAAACATTTGAATTGATTTCAAGAAGTTTCACTTTGTTGTATTTGATTTTGGGAGTGGTCTCATCTTGTTTGGTTTTAACATGTTTTTCCGGGGTAGGACACTTTGTTTTTAACTTATTGATTCTTGGTTTGGTGACAGTCTTTGGTTCAGTCTTGACAAGTTTGGGAATAACTCGTTTCTTTGAATAATATGAAGTTGGAGCTCTGGAAAACAATTTTGGAGATTCCTCTTTTGATTCAGCTTTGATTTTAGTAAATTCAATCTTTTTCTCAGTTTCAGAATCAAAAACATATTCTCCCTCCATGAATTTATCAAAATCATCTTTTGTGAATGGTTTAACCGGAGAGATTTTTGAAAAATCAGGAATCTTGGTTTCCAACTTCATACTATGGGTAGTCTCAGGAATTAGATCAACTTGAACCGACACATCTTTGGTTTCACAAGAAATTAGAGTAGAAGTATCAACACCTATACTAGCACTAAGCTTAGGGTGAACAACTAACTCTTCAAGAGAATCACAAGTGAAAAACCTATAGTAGTACCATATCAAAACTAAACTATGCGCAAGTTCGTCATAAGATAAATCAGATTGCACATAATCATCAGCTATAATAGCAGCAGTTTGTGTAACACCCTGCTTTATAAAAATGTGGATTTCAAAAATTTTCAACTTTAAATATAACACCGTTTATAAAATGCGGAAGCGACTTTTAAAAATCCCAATTGATTCCTAACGGAACCAATAAAACATAATGAATGTCTTAAAAAGGTGTTACCCATCAGTATCATCACAATAATGTAAATGAAATCCACAATCAACCTCAATAAAGACAGTCGTCGTAATAAAAGCCAAAAGGGCTAAAAAAATAAGTCTACTTAAATAGTTCAACTATGGGTAACTAAAGCCAACGTCCAAAAGCTCCAATAATAGCTACCCATCTCACAAGCAAGCTACTAGCCACTGATCAATGCCTAACCTGAGGGCACAACACATTTTCAAAAACAAGTGTCAGCTATTAAAGCTGAGTAAGATAACAGGTTAGTATAAATAAAAAGATTGCCAATTAAAACACTTTAATAAATCAACTCATGCATATATATAAAGGCACAAATAACAAAATAAACTACATATTAAGGTTGTGTGAGGCGGCTAAATAGCCAAATACGGATCCCCACACTCGACTTGATGGGTAGACCTTACGGTGGTCCTTCTATGTCGTTACGGATAAGCATAACCAAATCCATGAGTATTCCGTGAACACCAGGTGGTCAACCACGACACCCGAAAGACTCTAAACACCAGGTTGTATTCACAAGAGAACCTGATCGGGGTTCCAAGTGACGCCATAGCACACTCCACCTAAATAGACGTTATGTGGGTTAAGCTTAACTCTTACACCAATGCTCGAGACTTTCACCAAAAGATATATTAAAAATATATCACACCAATATCTACATAATATTTTAAGGCCTTTAAACGTGCACGTGACATGACAACTTAAATCATGTCTAGTGTACTATGCGTACAAGTCCACATAGATCATTTACCACACAATCAACAAGCTAAATATATCAACAATACAATATTAAACTCATTTCTACCCAATCATGCTTTAACAACACCCTGTAAACCCCCCACATATATCCCACACCCAACATATGCATGAGATAGTTGAAACAACATAAAAGGAGAGTTTAATTATTAAAACTAAGTTTTGTTGTGTCCCCAGGTGTCAAAAGTAAGTTATCTTACCTTTTTGCAGCTTCACTAATCACAAATATTGATACTTTACCAAGCTTGTTATGTATTTCCGACAATCTAAAAATGACGACAATTAATTAAAATAAATAAAAGAAAAATGACTAGACAAAACAGCCATAATATTCTAGTTCAGAATCAACCTCTATATGAATATACGAATAAAATTAAATGAAAAAACAAGACTAGTAATTTTGACTCCAATCTTTTCATGTTGTTCGTCATGAACAAAGAACCACAAGGACAAAATATAACTTTTATTTTTTATTTGTTGCTAGACATGTGACTACTCTACAAAATCATGTACTCTTTATATTGTATTATATTGACTATATGGTTTCTTTGCATGAAATCTCTAGCCACAAAGTAGAGGCCAACATAGCAACATGGACAATTTTTATCCCAATATTGAAAGACAATACAAAACAACCCTTATGTACTGTTCGAGTATTATATTACTATTAAGTATTACATATAATATTGTTACTAGACTAAATCACTTTTCTTTCTCTCTGTTATGAAATTTGCGGCTAAAGTCAAGGATCATAATTCCATAATTTACCTCAAAATACAACAAATCTTAATACTATATATATGTTTCGTCTATAGAGATATTAAGAAAGCAAAAGAGTATGAAACCAGTTTGACCTTTGGCCTCTTCCATCCTACAGGATAATTCAAAGCATAATTTCTACCCTCTTATGTTAATATATATTTTGAGCTACTGAATAAAACAAGATGTCCTTATTATTATTATTTTTTTCGTTGATCAAAAATTCAACACACAAACGAAAAGACTTTGATTGTTACTGCAATTCAACATATGGTTTTCCCTTTTGTCAGATTACTGCAAAAACTACAAAACCATCCATCCTTCCTTTAGCCTACACGTGACATCTACAAGACACAACACCTTTTGCACTATATTTAATTTTGACAATATCCGATTATGTATGTATATAGCAATTTACAGATACAATAAAAACTAAAGACAAAACAAATTGGGGATGTTTTCTTACTTTTCTTTGAGAGGCTCTGCTATAGGAATCACAAGTAATTATTTCCGTAGCCTGCAACCTATTCTCTTTTTTTTATTATTTTTTCGATCCCCTGATGCCACGAACAAAACCCTTGCGGCTCCTAATGAAGATAAAACTATTTGTTTTTGGGTACTTTTGCTATTGCCAACCGCTATATCATAAATCGGATGAATATATATATATATACCTTAGGCTTAGGGTCTTATTAGCTTTACACTTAAACCCCTTAACTTAGTTAAGAACGTCACAATTAAATCTAACGACCTTTTCAACTTAAGCGACACTAATGGGAATACATACAACATAACAAGCATTTAGGTAAACATTTATCAACATTTTTAATCACAAACACATACCCCAAAATTATCCACATAATGACACACATTTTTTTTCTACTTAAATATCACATTATTATCCACATAAACACATAATTATTAGCACCATATTTAACCACATAAAATATGATGCCACTTAACGATAGGTCAACATTGACTAATGGTCAAAGTTAACGGAATTAGAATAAAAGAGTTCGGGATGTTACAATTACCTCCTCCTTAAAAGGATTCTGTCCCCAGAATCTACTCAGCCACAAACAAATGCGGGTAACGATCCCTCATCACTGCTTTAGTCTCCCATGTCAAGCTTTCTCCTTTATTGTGCCTCCATTTGACCAACACTAATTCAATTTGCTTCCTACAAAGCTTCTTCTGCTTTCGACCGAGAATCGCAACCGATTCATCCACCATCTTCTTCTTTGGATCAATACTAATATCTTCTAATGGAATTACACTCATTTCGTCTGTCAAACACTTTCTCAAGTAACACACATAGAAAGTGTTATGAATACCATCTAACTCAGGAGGAAGATCCAATCTATAAGCTTGCTGATTCACCCGCTCCAAGACTTTAAATGGCCCAATAAATCGAGGGCTCAACTTACCCCACTTACCAAACCGAATAATACCCTTCCATGGCGACACTTTTAACATAACCATGTCACCCTCCTTAAACTCCATAGGACGTCTCTTCTGATCTGCATAAGTCTTTTGACGATCTCTAGCAACTTTAAGCGTTTCTTTAGCAATATTTACCTTATCAGCAGTTATCTAAACGATTTCCGGCCCAGCAAATTGCTTTTTGTTGATGCACGTTGATGTGACAACAACAACTTAGATTTGATATGTCATTTAGATTAAGACATTATGTTATTTTATGTCGTATCTATATATGTAATTGATAGATTATGGACTTTATGTTTTGGTAATGATCGATTACCTGTTTTGGTGTTATATATATGTGTTATGTATGATGTTTGTTGTGTGTTATACAAGTACAAACATAATATGTGTTAGGATTCCTTGAATGATGAAACACTAAGGAATATAACTAAGTCTTACATCTAACGAAGATAAGGTATATCTTCGTTAGAGGCAAACGAAGATAAACTTCGTTTGGTACAAACGAAGATTAACTTCGTTACATGGGCTGGGCAGCTAAGTTCGTAAGAACAAAGCCCAGCAAGCCCAGTTCGATCTGAAACATATATATACGAATGAATACCCTAAAATGAAAAAACACATTCGACATACACGTACTCCAGACCACTAAGTTCGTTCTATAGCTTATAGAAACGAATATAGCATCATACGGCTGATTATTTACTTGATAATTAGCGATATACACATTAACTAATCAAACTAGTTATCTCGTGAGGATTCCGCACTCACGACATAATAATAGACGATCTCGAGAGCGATCTGTAGCTATCGAGGGACTCACAAGTGGTATCAGAGCCAATCGATATCTTATCGAAGGTTCGAGATCGTTTGTTTGATTATTTTCTCTCAAAACAACCTCCCGATACCGTAACTGTCGCTAAGTTCATTTTCTTAAACGAATTTAGCAAACGAACTTAATCTCATCTTCGTTTCAATCTCTTCAAACGTATTTAGCTTTATTTTCGTTAAGTTCCTTCAAACGAATTTAAAGTTATCTTCGTTTATTCTCACCTTACGAATTTAGCCTTATCTTCGTTCAATTCCTTCAAAAGAAGTTAGACCTATCTTCGTTTCTTTCCTTCAAACGAACTTAATCCTATTTTAGTTAAGTTGCAGAAAACGAATTTAAACAATGGCTTCCTCGTCAACCAACACTGCTGTTGCACAATACCTAAATTCTCTTGTCTATCATGATCATCTCGTTGGACGTACTAATTCTCCACCGAAGTTAGTTTCATTGGCTGACTTCTGGGCGTGGAGAGGCTGATTTGAAGATTATATTCAACGAGAAGATTTGAACATGTGGATAATGATCACCGAAGGATATGAATGGCCAACTCTCACTGTTAACGGTGTTACAACTAATTACAAGGTAGGAGAGTTGAAAGGAGAAGAAAAATCTTTGTATGCTGTTGAAGTTAAGGCTCTTTCTACTCTTCGGATGTGCATTCCTCAAGAATTAGTGCACCTGTTTCCTAAACAGGAGTACAAGACTTCAAAGCAATTGTTCAATGCTATTGAAGCTCACTGTGAAGGTGATCCATTATTGAAGCAAAATAGAATTAAGATGCTTAAGAAACAATTTGATTGCTTTAATGCTACCAAGAACGAACTAGTTGAGGATCTTATCTTGAGATTTCAACATCTTCTTGCTGAGTTAGCCTATTTTGATCTTAAGTATACTCCTACTGAGATAGTGGATAAATTCTTGGATGGTTTGCCGAAAGCTTATAAAGAGTTTCGACATGGATTGCAAGAAAGAGCTGATTATGCATCTCTTCGTATAGATGGTGTTATATCCACATTAAGAAACAGAGAAATGAAGGATAAGGCAAAGGATCTCCAAGACAACTTCACACAAGATCCATCTCTTTATCATGCCACTATGGAAAATCCAACAGCTGATGTTAATGCATTCTTTTCTGGGGTTGGTACTTCTGGCACGAAAGAGAGTTCTAATTATGTTATGGATGGAGATGATTCTGCTGGTTTCATGGATTCTGATGCTGGTTACAAGGCTAGAAAGACTAATGAGAGTGCAAAGCCAGGAAATATGACGTTTGGTAACATTTCATCTACTTCTGCTGGTTACAAGTCTATGCCCATGGATATGAAATCTGCTGAGGGAAGGATGAATGTCTTTGCCGCAATGTGTGCTGCACATGAAGCTTTTGTTGCAGGAAGGATCACAGATCCATCACTCATTGATGAAGATTATGACCAAATAGATCCAGATGATGTTGAAGAAATGGATCTGAAATGGAATTTGGCGATGATCACCATGAGAGTGCAACGGTTTATGCAATGAACAGGTAGACAGCTTATTGGGGGTACTCAGGGATTCGACAAGTCAAAGGTTAAGTGTTACAACTGCGATGGCTTTGGACATTTTGCCAAAGAATGTCAACGACCAAAGAGAGATGTCAATATTACCCCTACACGTCCAGATAGAGGTGGTAATCGTCCTTTTAATCCGAATGCAAGTAGAGCTCTCTTGTTGACTGATGATACTACTGGAAATGGCAATGACAAGGCTATCATAGCTGCTCAACCTGTTGGTTCTTATGTTTGGAATCTTCCACAGGATGAGACCAATAATGCTTATTTGGCCGAAATTGTTGATGATATGGCTCAGATAGTAGATTCTGTTGAGGATTTCTTGGACACCACAGTTTACCACAATGATGAGCATTTGTATGAAAATGTTCAAAGCTCGAACATGGAATCTTCTGCTCAGGTATATGACACTGATTCTGAGTCTGATGAAGAGGTTGAGGTTGATGATATGAACGATTCTGGAGAGGTGAACGCTGCTGAGAACAAAGACGATTCTGCTACTGAAACGGTTGAAAAGACAATTGAAGAGCAAATGAAGGAGTATGAAATTCCAGCAGGCATGAGTGTGGATGACTTTGTTGCTTACATGGCAGACTGCAAAGAAGCAGATCAACAGGTATCTTACTCTCTACATACTATTGTTCATGTTTGCAAAATTGTTAATCGAATGTTTGATGAAATTGAACAAAAGAATGAACAAATTAAGCATTTAGAATCTGTTGTTAATGCTGCTCATGAAGAAAGAGATAAATCTGCAAAACATTAATTGATAACTTTCTGCTTGACCCACCTGTTATGGAATCTAAAAGAAGAGTCCAACCAAATAGAGTGTTGAAGGATAAGAGTTAACACCTCCATGACCAGAGTAACGAGATAAGGAGAGATAGGATCACCTTGGCGAAGTCCCCTCTTTCCCTTAAAAAAACCATGAAGACGACCATTAATACTTAATGAAAATGTCGTAGAGGAGACACATACCATCACCCACTTAATTATAACCGGATGGAAGCCAAAACCATACATAGCATCCCATAAAAAACCCCAATCAACTGTATCATATGCCTTATGAATATCCACCTTAAAAGCACATCTTGGAGGTCCCTGCTTTCTATGATAGTTATGCATAAACTCTTGGGTGCGAAGAATATTATCAGAGATCTTCCTACCCAGAACAAAAGCAGACTGACTAACACTAACCACCTCATCCAAACCCTCCTTAATTCTATTGGCAATAATCTTGGTAATGCATTTAAGCAACACATTACAACATGATATTGGTCAAAAATCAGTAATACAAGAACGAGTTGTAACTTTGGGAATGAGAGCAAGAATAGTATGGTTAAGCTCCTTGAGCAGCTTACCTTTCTTGAAGAAGTCATGGATTGTCAAAGAAACCTCCTTCCCTACAATAGAGCATGATTTCTTGAAGAAAGCAGAGGTAAATCCATCAGGCCCCGGGGCTTGGATATCACTTATAGAAAACATTGTTTCCTTGATTTCTTCATCAGACACATAACGTATCATATTGAGAGCTGTCTGTCTATCTAACACATTAATAAATAAATCAGGTGCAGGTTGTTGATACATCTCCTTTTTTACCTAAGAATGTCTCATAGTGTTGAACTAAAGCCTTAGACACGTTGCCACCTTCATGTAAAACACCCTGAACATCTTTGATCACATCAATGCGACTTTTGTAGTTCCAGCATTTAAGAGAAATATGAAAAAAATGTATTAGCATCACCTGTCGCCAACCAATCTACCTTAGATTTTTGCTTAAGAAAGGATTCTTCATCTAAGACAGCTTCTTGGAATCTTTTAAGGCACTTTCCATATCACGCAAACTTGCACTAGCCGGCTCCAGATTAAATAGATTTCTGAATGTCATCAACTTCAGCTCACAACCCCTCCACCCTCTTATGCAAGTTCCCTTGCTTAAATAAAAGATTGCGAAAAGTAGTCTTTAGTAGTTTTAATTTCTTTACTACTCTGAACTCATTAAACCCATCAATATCAGTATCCCAAGCTTTTTTAACAATCCCCTCAAATTTAGCCTTAGTAGTCAAAAAATTTGCAAATTTAAACGGGGGTTTCCTTCCTTGATCAATATTATGTAACTTTAAAACACAAGGAGAATGATCAGAAACTCGATAAGGTTGAAATACAACACATGCAGATAGGAAACAATCAGTAAATTGAGTATTTCCCATAACACGATCAAGCTTTGTAAGAATGCCAACTCCCTTTTCCCATACTTGGGTATAGTGCATCCCTGAACTATTAATATCAAACATTTCCAAACTGTTAATGCATTCCTCGAAATCCCTCATCCCAATACTGAAATTGTAGGTACCCAAAAAGTTGTCTTTCATGTGTTGAAGTCTCCAAGAATACACCAAGGTCGATCCTTTAACAAAATTCTTTTGATAACATAAATTCTGCCAAAGCTCCCTTCTATTTTTATAGTAATTATGAGCATACACAAAAGAACAGAAAAAGGTTTTTTGATCGACTTTGTATATTACCTGAGCATGCACCACTTGGTCCATTTGAGATAGTAACATAATATCTACTATATCGGAATTCCAGCCAAGAATGATACGAGTACCTTTACTACAGACACCTCCATTGGAAATCCAGTCCCATGAACTGCAAATCTTCTTACAAACATTAAAAAGTTGAGAAACATCCATATGTGACTCAAGAATTGCACAAACATTAAGCTGATTTTCCCGCACAACCTGTTGAACCTCTTTTCGTTTCAGAGGGCGGTTCAACCCCCTTATAATCCAAAAGGCTATGCTACCCATTGGATACCTTAGCAGTAGGAGTGCATGCCCCTGTAGAAATATCCTTTGAAACTGTAGCTGCAGTCTCATTGTCCGTTATATTAGTACATTCATCCACTTCCGAATCAGAATTATCATCCATATCAGTATATTTTTGAGTATCCGCGACTTTCTTTTCCTTTAACTTTGTTGCTTGTTCGCTCTTATTGACTTCCTGTAGCAATGGTTCATTTGGTTCAGTACCATAATCAGTTAATGGATCAATTCCACCACCTTTCATTTGATCTTCATCTACCAAAACACTAAAGGAATTACTAAGTTTAACATTTGAATTAGTTGTTGTTGTAGAAGATGTACTAGCAACATTCGACTGATCCTTTGATTTAACCACCCATCTATACTCGAAGTTTGGCTTTGATTTGTTCATCTGAAATACCGGTTTATTGTTCGCTTTCTTTTTCCAATTCACCTCAGTGAAACCATCATCATCAGTTTTACCTGTTGATTTCATTGCATTACGGACCTGTTTAGGGCAGCTTTCATGTTTGTGACCAAAAACACAACAAGTTGAGCACCTAGGGGGGTTCCATTCATATTCCACCATAATAGACCCTGTTTTAAAACCCTCTCCCTCCAAAATGGGGATCGCAACTCGTAGATGACTTTTCAACTCTTTTTCAGCATCTAATTCAATAAGAGCACGTGCATAGCTACTACGCCCCCATGATTCAGAACACATAGCAGTGTAGCTATCTAACATCTTTGGTACACCCAGTTTGGAAGCTAATAAGCTAAGACCATCATCAGAGTAAGCCGCTAGAGGAACATCATATAATTTCACCCAAACTGACACCTTTTTTATATCTTCCTTCTTTAGAATTACATTAGGAGACCATTTGTTAAGAAAAATAGGTGTATTTCTTACTAGCCAAGGCCTTTCTGATAGTAGTTTTTCCATGCCTTCCTTTGTTGAGAACTTGAAGAAAAAGAACCCACTAGAGTCCTTCATAATTTTACTTATCCCATATTTTGCCCATGATTTTCTAGCAAAGTACTCAACAACTGGAAAAGCTAAACGATCACCCATAAAATAACCATACAAAACATTCTCAAAATGACTTTGTACCTGTTTTACTGATTCTCTAGGGATAACAACATCCACATTATCAATGACTTCTTTAGACTCAAGTAATCTAAACTTAACTTTCCTATTTTCAGAATTACCTTGTATCTTAGCTGCATAGGATGGTTTGGCGCCTTCATCGATATCATTTGACACGTTAACATTTTTTCCCATGAACTCCATTAATCACCTGAGCGTCGGTATTAACCCTTGGTGCATTTCTATCATTAAGAGGGTGCCCATATTCATCAATGTCAACCATTGATGAATTCTCAGCATTTGAGGCATGTTCAACAGGTTCTTTATCCATTTGAATGGATGTATCTCCCTCATCCATGTCTCGAGTAGAAAACTCAGCAGCTCCATCTTTTTGATTATTTATAGTTTAAGTCTGATCACTAGGAATTGTTCCAGGATTGCATTCAAAAGTTGGATTTTTAGTAACTTTTGTATTACTTGGCTGGCCACCCCTTGGAGATTCATTAGCTTTTACGCTAGGAGCAGCAGTAGCTTTACCATCCTTGGAACCCTTATTAGGGTTTTTCAGAATTGAATGAATTGGAGCTCTAGGCTTCCCATCAATATTTTTCACTTTAGAGGCAACCCCCGGTGGGTTACCCATAGCATTCGATCTCTCCATACTCAAAGGAAACACATGCAGGAAATAGTAACAAGAATCGACAAAGAAAGGTAATCTCAACGAAGAACAACTGAAAACAAAGAAACCCTAAAACCCTAAATTAACTCTAAATCGTAAATTTGCCCCTTAATCTGTTAACAAGCTCAATGATCTAGCTAAGCTACACAAGGGCAGCCACGATCCAAGCAAGGTAGATGATCAGGAAAACAAAAAAACCAACCTAGGGTTACGGCAGAAAACAAAAGAAACGAGTGACAATTAATCAAAAAACCCTAGACAAATCTCTAACATGCACATCACTTGATTCGGAAAACAAGGAGAGGGACATATTAACAAGATCAACTAAGGTAGATTGAGAAGATTGCCATGGCAAGAGGAAGGACAATCGCCTTTAGGGTAGAGAGAAAAAGGGTTATTTTAATGACATCGTGCCTTTGCAAATGGCTTGGAACTTTGGCATTGCAACTTGTGACATATACTCTAAGTAATTCTTACGAGTATTTCCTAGTTAATAGATCATTTGTATTTCAAGGTTGTTTAGATATTTTCACAAGTGTGATTATCTTTGTTCCACGACAACCTTTGTATTTTGTGTATATCAATGAATAAAATACATTGAGAAATACATCGTTACTCTTTGCCTAATACTTAGTTATACATATTATTTATATAGTTTCAAGCACTTGTTTCTCGTATTTAGTTTGTGTTCATATCCATATCTGGATCATAATTCTGAACTAGTCTTTATCTAGATCAGAATTACTTGCCAGTCGGGTTAGTTGATATACTTGTATTATCTTGTTATATTCGACTAACATCTTGTGTAGGAGACTCACAACAGTTTTATGATAAGGTCTTGGAACAAGTTCCTAAACCTTGTTTCTTTCAAATCGTGTTAACTCATCTTGCATTGCACTTACCCAAGATGGATCTGCCAGAGCTTCATCAACTTCAATTGGTTCCATTTTACTTACAAAGTTGACAAACATACAAAAATTGCTTGTTGCCTTTCTTCTTGTTTTAACACCAGATAATGGATCACCAACGATTTGGTTTATAGGATGACTCCTTGTCCATTTAATAACATGATATGTGTTGGATTCATGGACAATAGGTTGATTCATATTTGAAGGTCAAACATGATCAACTTGATGAAGAGGTTGATCAGCTTGGAGTGGAAAAACATGATCTGGGTCAAATTGGGAGTCATTTGATGGATTTTGATCAACTTGAGTAGGAGAAGGATCAGCTTGAGCATTTTCAAAGATTGGTAATCCTTCTTCTTCAATCAATAGCTCCTCTGAGTTTAAGCATTTTTGTCTTCAACTGGTGGATTAGAGGGAGGCTCATTCTCAGGAACAACCAGTTCTTCAAAATTAATGTCTTCATCTTTAGGAGGAGAACAAACTGGCTTTGAGCAACCTTCATCAAAATTAACATTGACAGAGTTTTCAATGATTTTGGTTCTTTTGTTGTAAACTCTGTAGGCCTTCATCATTGTTACATACCCAAGTAGGATACCTTCATCTGCTTTCTCTTCAAACTTCCAAGATGGTCCTTCTGGTTCATAATGAAACAAGGACTACCAAACATTTTTAGGAATCTAATTTATGATTTTCTCCCCCTAAGAAGTTCATATGCAGTCTTTTGATGCCTTTTCACAATAAGAGATCTATTTTTAGTGAAGCAGGCTATGTGAATAGCTTCAGCCCAAAAATGAGACTTGATATTGTTTTGTGCCATCATGGATCTGGCAGCTTCAATGAGTGTTCTGTTTCTTCTTTCTGCTACACCATTTTGTTGAGGAGTTCTTGCAGCAGAGTATACTTGTGAAACACCTTTCTCACTACAGAATGAGTTAAGAGTAACATTCTTGAATTCAGTTCCATTGTCACTTCTCAACTGCCTAACAGGCCTTTTGTAAAGTATTTCAGCTTGCTTAATGAAGTGAATAATACTTTCAGCAACATCACTCTTATGCTTTAGAAAGAAGACCCATGTATATCTTGAGAATTCATCAACTATGACCATAGTATATCTCATCCCAGTGAATAAGGGAGTACTTATTGGTCCAAACAGATTTATGTGCAGCAAAAACAAACAACTGTCAATAAGCATGTCTTTGACTTGAATGTAGCTTTGTGTTGTTTTCCTTTTTCACAAGGACCACACAGCTTGCCCTTCTCATATTTGATCATAGGCAGACCAGACACCAACTCTTTTTTGCATAGCTTGTTGATATCCTTAAAATTCATATGAGACAGCCTCTTATGCCACAACCAATTTAACTCATCTTGAGTTTTAGACATGAAACAGACTTCTTTTGTGATAGTTGCATTTCTCATGTCAAATGAGTACAATGAGTCATCTCTGTTAGCAATCAACACCACATTACCTTCCAAATCCAAAACAATTCCTTTATCAGCTCGGAATCTTACTTCATAGCCAGCATCACACAATTGACTCACACTAATCAAAATGTGTTTCAAGTCATTCACATAAGATACCCTTCTGAAAGTAAGGGGACCATTTCAAAGAATACCAAATCCTTCAGTTCTTCCTTGAGAGTCATCTCCAAATGTAACACTAGGACCAGCACTTGTCCTAAACCTACATAGCAGGGACTTACATCCGGTCATATGCTTGGAACACCCACTGTCCAAGTGCCAGGTATGTGCATCATGAAAGCCCTGCATATTGCAATAAGAGATTAGTTCATTTTAGGAACCCATCCAAGGATGGGTTCACCAGAGCTGACCATAGGGTCTGACTCAAACTGGGAAACTGAACTAGTATTCTTATCACATTTTGAAACCCGTTGTTGCTTGGTCAGACCCTTACCAGATTTGAAATTTTTTCTAGCAACATTTAGAGTGTCCTTCTTAGCAAAACCTTTGCCTATTCCAGATTTCTTACATTCAGACCTTAATTTACTTTGATCAATCATTTTGGAATCAGACACTTTAGTAAATTAGTATCACTAGAAATCTCACCCTTTCTAGACTCGACATATTTTGAAATCATTTTGTCAGAGTCATATTTGAGGGGGATTGAATTAGACACGGATTTTGTTGGTGACAAATTTCCTTTAAGACCAGACTTCTCATTTTTTAACAACTTTGCTTTCTCTTTTGGAACACTGTGATCTTTAACCTTTCTTTTGTTCTTCTTGGATTTTGAATTTGACACAGATTGAGTAATAGTTAATTTTGACAAATCATGAGTTTCCTCAGGTTTTAATTCTATTACCCTATCAAATTCAGACACAGCTTTTGCAATGGTTTTCCCAATAACTTCAGGATCATCAAACCGAATACCAGATTTCTGAACCAATTGGATTGGTTTAGAATTCTTTCCTTTGGTTTGGACTTCGGGTGGTGAAGGAGGCTGATAGCAAGGTTCCATAGCACAGACCTCACTAATAGCAATAGCTCTATCATAGTCACCATCAAAGATAGCTTGTACATGATGAGGAACTTGTACATTAACACATTTTGCAGCTCTTTTAGAACCAGTACACCATGACTCAGTTATATGTTTGATTTTTAAAAACTTTTCTTCTGAAGTTTTAGCTTCTTTAACCAAAATAGAGTTTAATTGTTTTTGAGCTTTCACTTCAGACTCCAATTTTTCAATGGTGAAATTCTTTGAGCTTAAGTCTTGTTTCAAAGTTGAAATTTCTTTTTTAAGTTCTTGATTAAAATCTTTTTGCAAGAGATCCTCATCACCAAGTCTATTTAGTCTTGACAGTTTTTCAGTATCACATAGATTGGAAAAGTTAGTTACCTCAAGTGGAGTAGTCTGACTTGTAGATGCTTTGGGAGCTGACTCAGATTGCTGTTGTATTCTGACAAGATCTTTAGCAAACTTTCGAGTAGCTTCTTTAGCCATGAAACACTTAGCATCTTTGTACTTCTCATCATCTGAAGAGGTAGCACTTTCAGCCCAATCTTTGGCTATCAGACTCTTCTCATCTTTCTCAATATTTTTACTCAGCTTAGCCACTTGTGCTTTCAAGGCTTTATATTTGGTCTTGAGCTTTGAGTAATTTTCACTTCTTCCACCTTTGGTTGACACAGCTTGGGAAGACTCTTTGGATCTGCAATCACCAGCCATATGTCCAGTCTTACCACATTTGTAGCAAGTGACTTTGGACATGTCAAATGGCTTCTTAGTCTTCTCAGCTTGTCCACTCTTTCCCTTTCCCTTGAACTTACCAAAAGATCTCATTCTTATCCTTTCAGCTAATATAGCAACTTGACTAGTTATCTCCTCACCATCAGAGACTCTAAACAAACAGAGTTAGTATTAGAAATCGCACTAAACAGATTCATTAACAAAAGGTATGATCTCATTAGATATTGAGCTAGGAGGTTCAGTTATTGATGCAACAAGTACAGTAGGAGGCTGACTATAAGAATCACCCATAGCAATCAACTTCTCAGCTTCTGAACACTCTTGGTTATGAAGTAAACCAAAAAGTCCAGGGAGATCAAGATCATGATACACAGAACTTAGTTTTACAGAAGAGATATAATTATTCCACTTTGGTGGTAATGAATCAAGCAATTTACTTTTCAAAACTTCATTTTTCTTAGTTATACCAACAACAGCTAGATCATTAACCAAAGCATTAAAGTAGGTATGAGTATCAGTCAAGGATTCGTTTCTCAAAGAGAAAAATCTCTCATACCTCCTGGTTAAAGTGGTTATAGTAGATTCCATGGAGGTAGAGCATCCTTCAAACATGACAGTCAAAGTACCCCACATTTTCTTAGTAGTAGAACACATTTTAATAGAATGGTAAATAACTTTGGGCACAACTTGGACAAAGAAATTTCTAGCCTTCACGTCCAAGTTTGCCAATCTCCTATCCTCATCCCCCCAATCTGCCTTGTCCTTAACAATGGTTTTAATTGTGGAAGGAATGGTTGGTTAACCATCTCTGACCACAACATCTACCACAAGGGTCTGGGTAGGAATGTAAGGACAATCTTTCAGGATGTCAGGCATACGACCTTTCCACCCATTGAAGTCATCTTTATCAAACATAGGTGGTCGAGTAGAATAACCATTATCAACATAGGATGACATTATGCTTTACTATTAAGTAAGATAAGCAAGGATCAAGTCAAGTTAATTCTTAACCTGGCTCTTATACCACTTATTATGTCCCAGAAGTGTATCAATATACCAAAGTATGAAGAACACAGACAGTTGTAGAGGGGGGTGAATACAAGTTTTCTTTTTCCTTAACTAACTTTTGAAAAATAATTTTAACGACTCAAATATTAATATAAGCAATGTAGATAATATGAATCAATAAAACAATAAAGCAGTAAATTAACATTCTTGAACACAGATTGTTGTTTTCAAATGTAATCCTTTATTAAGATAAAATCTGTATAAAAAGTTACAGGGTTGTTGTGGAATAAAGATAACCTACAAATATCTAAACAACCCCTTTGAAATTACAAACAATAATCAGAAAAGTTCTCGCTTAAAAGAAGCAGCCCAAGCTGACTTCTCACAGACTAAGCTGCGTGTAAGAGCAGAGAAAAACTTTATGTGAAGAATGATTCAATGGAATGTCACACATATGCATACAAGGAATGCAGCTTTTATAGGCGAAAACCATTCTTCTCTTGGTATCCAATTAAGCCACATAATTTTCTTCTGTTGGACGATCAAGGAATATTATTTCGTGCCTTCATCGTACTTGTGGTCCCCAAAACTTGCAGCGCGTCATTTTGATCCTCCAATAAGAATATGGACATGCATATGTATTTCTGTCACCAACCTAGATTCCAGGATCCTTCCTGGTCACGTCATTTGTCCTTATCAACAAATCTAGGTTGTTATCTTCACTTGATTGTCAGACACAAATTGCTCATTTGTCAAGAGCAAATCTGTCTAAGTGTTTCCAAGCTGACTGCTAATCCCAAGCTGCCTTCCACTAACAACTTGATCTTCTATCTTCAATCCTCCTCTTCGACTTGGATTGAATACTATAACCATTTGATGCAGCTTGAACAACACTTGCTTCCATAAGATAAACAATTATAAAGTATGATGTATGATCTGGGTTAGTTACAGATTGCAAGTTGTGTCATCTCAGTCTGACCCAGATCAGATTACAAGAACCAAAAGATTTCTAAGTGTTTATAAGTCAGATTTGTCATCATTAAATTTACAATTAACATTGGGACTCAACACAAAGAAATATACATATGTCTATTGAAAGACAGTCACCCACCACACACCATAGCAAGCTCGCACAACATCGTAAACCAATTTCTTCAAATGCAACAAGTGTTTGATGTTTGTGGTTTGTTATTGGATTGAAGTTGTTTTTGATGTGTTTTGATTTGATCCGAAAATAGTGATTAAAAAGTGATGCGTTTTGAGTTTTGATGGTGGAGATGATGGTTTAAAGGGTGATAGAGGCGTTGTAGTGGTTCGGTGGTGATGCGGCGGTGGCAGGACGGAAGTAGACGACGATGGTGTCACTGGAACAGTACCTTAGGAATTGGGTGATATCAAGTGGTGTTCGTAGTATTAGGGTTGGATTTGATATTGTTTGATCTTAGATGATGGTAGAGATGGTTTTGGTGTTTTTCTGGCAAACTCACATGGTAGACGGCGGCGGCCTGGTGGCGGTTGTCATAGCCAGTCGGAATCTTCAAGATGATGGTAGCAATAGTTTCTTTAGATCCATGTTTTTTGGTTTTCTTTTAGATTTACTTTGTTTCTTTAAATCTAGATATATGTGTTGATGTAATCCAGATATATGTGTATAGATATAACATTATGTTATTTAGGGTTTTTTGGATTGGAGATAGAAAAATGTTAGGTTTAGTCCTTTAGCTTTGAAATTATTATTATACCCTCATGGGCATGGCACGTGAAAGAGAAAACGGAGAAGAAAAAAGGTCCATTTGCATAAAGGACTGGATCTGATCCTTATCTTCCCCAAAAGGACTGCTAGTGTCATTTCAAATAATTAAGGATGAAACTTGATTATTAGGATAAACTACAAGGACGATTTCGGTCGTTTACTTCAAAAAGAAAGAATTAACACGTAATCAAAGGGCAGTAAAGAAAAAAGAAAAAAGAAATCCTAAATTGGTCCAAAAAAGAGTTAACCTAAATCAAGATTACGATCAAATTCCATATAATAAGTTAGTAAAACACAATTAGATTAGGCTGGATTGAAAAAAATGAAAATAGGGTTAGGGAGAAGAAGAGTAAATAACGATTCTAGACAGAGATTTGGGCCAATTGGGGTGTCTGGGAGACTATCTCGTCGTGAGACACCCATGCATCTTAGAAAACTACATCCACATCTACCTCAGAATCCTGGAGATTACGACTGGCATCATGGAAGACATCAGTGGAAAGTTAAATTACTTATGTCATTTAAATTGTAGCCGATACGGGAGTGATAGCACATACATCAGATCCAATAATAAGTTCAGAGGGTAATTAGAAACTTATTGAAGGAGAAAAATGGGTACTACTGGAAGGTTTATCTGGTTGAATAGGTTCTAGACCAGAATGACTGGAAACTATGTCTTATGTATCTTTATTTTTATTGATAGGATTAGATTCACAGAAGACAATTGGATTTACTTGAAGAGTTTTAAAGGTTGTCTTTTTACTGATTACGGAGTTTGATTCATAGCATGTAATCTTGTCCAGTGAAACCAAGACTAACGGCTAGCACTATAGGAACAAGCATTCCTGCTGAATTGGTGCCCAATGTATAATTTCCCCTCTTTGAACATTAGGGGAATGAATCAGTCCCCTAAACATAAGGAAGTTTGACGGGTATTTTTTGATAATCAATTGTCTGTTTGTGTAGTTTTGGAATCGCATGTCTCTTCTGAGAATCTTCAAGTGCTTTGTTCTAAGTTTTTTGGAGATGGCATTGGACTTCATATGGTACTTGTTGTGCCAAATAATATTAGGATAGAACCCTGATTTGGTTGAGGCTGTGATTTTTACTCAATCAGATCAGATAATACATGCTAAGATTATTATTAAAGCGACTAAGCGGGTTGTGTTATGTGCACTTTTATCTATGCGCACAACTATTATATTCGTAGACGTACATTATGGGAAGATTTGTCAAAGCATAAAATAATTGTTAATTATTGCCCTTGGGTTCTTCTTGGTGACTTTAATGTCTCTTAACCTAGACGACAAATCTGTGGGGTCTTCCAATGTGTATATTGCTATGCGGGATTTCAAAGATTGTGTTGATAGTTTAGGTATTAGTGATGTTAACATGGCAGGCTTACAATAAATTTGCAACCAAAACCTATGGGTAATTGTGGTATTCTGGAGTTGATTGATAGGGTTTTGGTAAATTTGGATTTGTTTGATAAATTTGTTGGTGCTACTACTGTGTTACAACCATATGGAATATCGGATCACGCATCGGTAGTTCTTCGTATTCCTTTGAAAGAGAAGTTTAAAACAAAACCTTTTAAATTTACGAACATTCTTAGTTCATAATAAACACTTCAAAGATGTTGTCTCAGATTGCTTAAAGATGGAGGTTATAGGTTATGCTATGTATGGTTTAACTCAAAAGTTGAAAGCTGCTAAGAACCTTTGTTAAAACTAATACACGACTATGGTGATATCCATAAAAAGGTCAATATTTTTCGGGAAGAACTTGATGGAGCTCCAAAAGCTTTGGATAAGGAACCAATGAATTTGTGTGTTCATGAAGTAACTTTTGAAGAAAAAACTCAATCCATAGTGTCAGATGCTTTTTGAATATATGCCTTCAATGGACATCTTGGGACATCCCTATCCAAGTGATAATTGTGCATTAATTCTTGAGTGAGGAGAATGTTATTCAAAATACTTCTTCCAGGGATAAAATCAAATTGGTTTGATGTAATCAGACCAGATAAACAATCCTTTGTTTGGTTAGCAATGATTTTTGCAGTACACTTGAATATCACATTACAAAGTGAATCGGCCTGAAGTCTGTAACTACATTAGGCGAAGCAACTTTAAGAATTAAAGAAGTAATAATATGATTAACCTCTTTCAGCAACTTCCCAATCTGAAAAAAATCCTGAACAACTTTTATCAAAATTATATATTGAGGTATAAAACCAATAACAATAGTGTCACTTCTCTACAATTTCTATTGTGGTAAATGGGAATCTGCATGGATTCTTTATAGGAAAGCGAGGGCTTAGACAGAGTAACCCTATGTCAGCTTATTTGTTCACATTGGTTATGGAAGACCTCACACTTTTTTTGCAGCCGTCAGCCTCCTCTGAATCTCGATATCATAAAGGATGTGAACAACAAATGGTAATTAATGTATGTTTTACAAACGACCTTTTCATTTTTGCACATGGGGACCTGAATTCGGAAAAGTTTGTTATGGAATCCTTGGATGCATTTAAGGATATGTCCGAACTAGTTTCTAGTATCCCAAAAAGTATGGCATTCTTTTGTAACATTCCACCACATGTTAAAATTGCTATACTTGATTCAATGCCTTTCGATGAGGGGAAGCTTCCAATACGCTATGGTGGGGTGCCTCTTATTTCTACAGAACTTGTGTATAGAAATTGTGTTGTACTTGTTGAACGCTTGGAGAATCGTATTAACAACTGGAGGAACAAAACACTTAATTCAATCAGTTTTATCATCCATGCATATATATTGGGCGACAGTCTTTATCCTCCCAAAGTGAATCGTTCTTGAAGTAGAACAGAAAATGAGGAACTTTTTATGGCAGCAAGGAACGGTGTCTAAGGGCAGATCAAAAGTTGAATGGAAGTCGATATGCAGTTCTAAATTTAAGGGTTGTCTTAAAATCCATGGCATTGAAGATATGAATAATGCTCTTATGGCGATCCATATATGCAGTATTATTATTAACCGTAATTCCTTATGGGTTCAACAGAAACACCCTTATAAGTTGAAAGGACGTAGCTTCTGGGATATCCCAACTAAAGCAGGGATGAGTTGGGGATGGCAAAAACTATTGCAGATAAGACACACTATTCGACCATTTATTTGGTAAAAATCAGGGGATGGTTACTCGACATTTATGTGGTTAGATAGATGGGGCACATTCTACCCTTTAAGTGATTTTATCTCCCCAAGAGTTATTACTGGTGCATGTTTCTCCTTGAATGATAAAGTTGTTAATCAGTTACATGGGGATGCTTGGATATGGCCGCAAGCTTGGCTAGACCTATTCCTGGTGTTAATAAACTGTAATGTTCGTAACCTAATGATTGATAAACATGATTCTTCTTTATGGCGTAGTGGTGAGGGTAAGGGTATAGGTTTTTATGCTGCTACTGTTTGGGACTGTATCAGAAGTAGACAGAAAAAGGTGGAGTGGGTTAATCTAGTTTGGTTCTCTAAATGCATACCTCGGCATGCAGTTCTTCTTTGGCTCGTAATGAAGAAGAAACTCAAGACACATGACAAGATGAAACCATGGGATGTTGGGGGGAATATAATCTTAACCTTGTTTGTTGTTCCTTGTGTAAAACAGGTCAGGACTCTCATGAGCACCTCTTTTTTGAATGCTCATATTTAGCTCAAGTCTGGTCTCTAGTTCAAAGTATGGCTGGATTGGACAATGTCACACATCGCCTTACTGACGTTACAACTTTTTTAATCCAATCTCCAAAGAAAATCTACAAGAAGCATTATTGGCAGATTAATCGTTGCATCAACAATCTATTTTATATGGCAAAAATGAAACGCACGGATTTTTGGTAACCATACATGTCCTCCTAATGTTCTCAAGGTAGCTATTCTGAATATTGTTCGTTTGAAGATGGCCTTGTTGAGATTCAAAGATGGAGAGAAATCAATAACACTCTTGGATAAAATGGAATCTTTCTATGTCCTTTATTAGTGAGAGAGCCTTAGCAGTTACTCCGTGATCAAAGGAATGCCTAGTACAATAAAACCAATAATAATATGAAAAACAATTTAACCATGGATCTATGATAAACAGTAAACACAATTCTACAGAACTAACAATAAATAGGACAAATAAAAGTGTACATGATCACATCAATCCAAACAAGTATTCATCCTACTATCCTGACATTGTTAATGAATCAAAAAGTCTGAAAAGATGTAAGACATTGTTTACCAACCATAATAAGTAAAGAAGAATGAAGATCTAGGTTGAAGAAGAAGATCAGCAGGTGTTTTGAACTACAAAATCCTCTTAGACGACTGCAACTTTTGACCTAGCGTTTATGTATGACTTCTTGTGGCTAAAAAACTGTTCTTTTTTAAGTGTGAGGGTTTATTCGTCTATTTATAAGGGTGAAAGTTAGTTCTAGCTTTAGGGCTACCAGCAGCGCTGGTAGTATACTGTGAAGGGCCAGCGGTGCTGGTCTAGTTGACCAACAATGCTTTTCTCCTGCAACTCCAAAAATATTCTTCATTTGACTTTTGTTTCACCTTCTTGTGTCTTGTAAAGGTCATTAGCATCCAAGTTAAGGTGGTAGATGACATTTACCCTTGTTCGCATCTCACGTAAACCTGCGTTAATAGTGAATCTCATTAAGTATCAAAAGTTCATGCTTATATACTCATTTAGACATTAAAATACGACCCAATGGTATGGGAAATAATAACAAAATGAATGCTCATCAACTAGTGTAACACCCCGACAGCGGCGGAAAACTCGGGATGTAAGATAAAGCACACGCGCACATGGATGTTACATAGAAAATACTAAATGAGTGCTTAGAATAAACATAAATAGTCAATTTCACAACCAAACAAGCATAGTAGTGGTTATTACACATAAGTTCAACAAAGGTGACCAAATCAAGTATGAAAAGTCCCACGCAGGGGATACGATTGGGCATATTGCCACCAACCCCAAATAACAAGCATGCAAACTCCAACCCTAAATCCTGAAGTCTGCTAATAGTCCCATGCTACCATTCCTAGCCACGATTAGCCTGGTTACCTGAAAGGAATACTTAAAAGAGTCAACACAAAGGTTGGTGAGTTCGTAGGTTTGAGTATAAACAAGTAGTATAAAAACATTTTATACCGCCAATAGATCTCAAGTATTAAGTAGTATGTAGTGGCTAGTGACCAACTTGCACATAAGTAAGCGAGCACACACAATCCTCGATAGGACCGGCTAATAGTATCAATAGAGCACACACAATCCTCAATAGGACCGGCTAATAGTATCAATAGAGTACACACAATCCTCAATAGGACCGGCTAATAGTATCAATAGAGCACACACAATCCTCAATAGGACCGGCTAATAGTATCAATAGAGCACACACAATCCTCAATAGGACCGGCTAATAGTATCAATAGAGCACACACAATCCTCGATAGGACCGGCTAATAGTATCAATAGAGCACACACAATCCTCAATAGGACCGGCTAATAGTATCAATAGAGCACACACAATCCTCGATAGGACCGGCTAATATGTAACAAGTAGTCAAATAGCCAAAGAGTAGTAAAAGTAGTTACGGCATGTATAAAAGCTTAAGTAGTATTCCTTTCACCCCGAAATAAGTAAAGAAAAAGGGGCTACGAAGACTCACAGTGATCTGCTACAAACGTAGTTCTACAAGCACAGGGTATAAGCACTGATACAGTAAAATATATCTACTCGAATCCAAGTATGTCTTGATGTCAACCTAATCATAAACCATTGAGTATAGATGGATACATGTATTAGTTCTCGTGATTATTTATTCACTAAGTGTCCTTGATGTACTGATGATTTGGATCACTAAAGATCTTTAAACGTTTGACTCAACAGTGTTTTTCATACACTAGACTCGTAATGAACGTCTTTGAACTCGCACTTTGATCAACAAGATCGAATATGTCTTGATTATACCTTAATTAGGGTTTCCTTGTACATGATAGACTTGGATTACAACTAAGTATAAAACCTGATTTCTACAACTAACGAAAATAGGGTTTAAATTCGTAAGGTGTAGCTGAACGAAGATAGACCTTAAGTTCGTTTGAGGACTTAAGTTTGCTAAGTTCGTTTTGAAGCTTAACTTCGTTTTGGAAGACTTAAATTCGTTTCCAGGATACTAAATTCGTTTTAAGTGTTTTTAGGACGAATTTGGGACTGTTCAAACAAAAACGAGGGTTTTGAAGATTAAAACATGTTTACGACCCAAATTTGATCACGAAAAGGTTACTAAACACTTTTAGACACAAACCCACTAACTTTTAACACGATTTTTACACCAAAAATGGACCAAATCATCAAGAACATACACTTGAAAAGTAAGCTTTTATTTTGATGAAAATCTCAAAACTTGTTGTCATTACCTGAAAATCGATACTAGAAATATGTTTTGATTATCACAAGGAAGCTAAAAATGCAAGAAATCTTGGTTTAACAACTCAAAATCAAATGATGAATTTTTTTGTGGGTGAAGATGGTGAAGGTATGTGTGTGTTTTTAGAGAGAGAGAGGTGAGATGAGATGAAAATGGAGAAGAAGTGGAGAAATTGGGTTTTCTAACCCTTTTATAGTTTTCCCTTAATTTATGATTCTAATAATTGTAGGGTCTAAATGAAACATTTTCAGACTAGAATTTCTTGAACACAATCGCTTACGTCTTGAAACCTAACATTCTTATCACAATAGACCATAGACGCGTCTTATAATTTAAGATTTAAGAGTGAATAGACCTTTACGTGAGCACATGTTCGAAACTAGAACATATTATGGATTTATTTAAATTATTTCTAAGGCGGTTGTTACAACTAGTACAAGTATATCAATGGGAACACAACCCAAATATCAAGAATCACTATGGGAACTACGCCCTAGAATCAAAAGAATCACCGATGAATAATAATAACAAGTGTAATAGTACCTCATCTATATAATTAAGGTATGGTCCAACTTTACCTCCTACATCAAACATACAAGGGTGTTCGTGTACAGATGATACCATCACCTTTTCCTTCACACCCTCAGTGTATCAGATGTTTATAATTTTTGATATGCCTTTTGAGTATTGATAGGATATGTATACAGATTATACCATCGCCTTTTCCTTCACACAGTCGATGTATCAGATGCATATCATTTTTGATATGCCTTTTGGGTATTGATAGGGTATGTATACAGGTGGTTCCATTGCCTTTCTCTCCATCCAACCAACACCCATCAAGCGTACTTGTGTACTTAGCATACTTTGATAATATAAGTATATCAATAAATATCATATGCAACATCATAAAATCACTTTAGCATAGCCTATGACAACTTGAACATTTAACATTATTCGCACTGTCACTGTCACACCCAAAAAATGATGGAGTGCGATAAATCAGGATCATAACACAATTTGCAAGTAAACGACCTCTAAATGAGATGTTTAGAAAATATTATTAAACAAACACCATTGTTTTTTCATAGTGGTATGAGTTCACAATACTTCTATGGAAATTTTTAAAACATAATAAAGTTGACAAAATATGATGCTAAGAAAATCTCCATATAAATACTTCACGTTATGAAATTTGTGACTCCCACATTGTGCATCTAGCAATTATGTCATAGAGCTCAATTTCCTGAAAATACACACATAAAATACGTCAACATAATGTTTGTGAGCTCATAGGTTTATACCAAAAATAACTGTGGATCACAAGATTTGTATAAATGATAATGAACGCATACAATATCACAAAGTTTAGTAAAATAACCATGTAATGCTCATGCCTTGGAATCGATACCTTAACGATAATAAGTTTACCCCTCTTATGGTGCTTATGTCAATTACACCACACTCATATTCAAATATTATATATCCATTGTGCCATAGCGTGACTATGCCAGATAGGGGTGTCAACCCAAATATTAATTTTTAAAATATTCGCGCTGCTGTTTCTCGATTCAAGTTCTCAGATAATTTAAATAAGGCAACCATATAAGTACATAAGCATACAAAGAAACACTTGTGATCATAAATGTGTATTTTCATCCCAAAATGATTTTAAAAGGGATCTATGAAAACTCACCTTAGCTGAAGAAGTAAATTAGTATGATGGCAAACGAGCAACTAGTCCAAAAGAGTAATATGCCCTATAAAAATTTTGGTTCAATCATTTGTTAAATTCTTGATTTTTAACCAAGCCATTCTTTGTTACCAAAATGGAATGGCCAGGTAGGTCGATCGGGTAGCAGGATCCTTTTTTTGGTTAATGGGTATACTCATGTGATTTTTGTACCATAACCAAAACATTACAAAGCAAGTAGTATGGCTAGCTTACCATACTAGTTCATATACATGACAGGCCATGTATATGTATAGCATCCCACCTTGGGCTAATTTGTTGCATTTGAGCTAGATTTAGTACATTTAACCAAACCTGAGATGGATATGAACATTCAAAGAAAAGATGAGAATGTGAGTCTGGACCTTGTTTGCACAGAGTTAAAAGTGATGCTAACATGTCGTCTACCTCAGGTTCTTGGAATAATATCATAGCTTGGTTGATTGTACATGCTAAATCACGCTCTATAATTCATGTTATTGGTAGACTAGTTGTTGCAACCACTGCTTACTTTATTTGGCAGGAGAGAAACAACAGGATGTTTGCTAATCATGCTCGCCCACCTGATATTTATCCAATCTTATCAAAGATACTTTTCGTTCAAGGTTATGGAGATTGAAGTTTAAAATGACAGCTGGAGTTGTTACTACACTTGATGCTTGGAAGATTGGGGGGGACTATCTTTTCAAAATGGCGATTTGACCTAATGTATCTTTAGTATTATTGTCTATTTCTAAATGTCCTTGTATTTAGAATAGGCTTGTTTAAGCAGTTTTTTTTCCCTTGTATTTCTTGTTAACATATATAGGGCATGTCCTATGTATGAACTAGTACGATAAATTAGTTGTACTACTGGATTTGTAATGCTTTTGGGTGATATAATAAGTTAACGGGGACAACCCCATTTACCCCCAAAAAAAAAGACCTTGTTTGCACAGAGGGCAGCAAACAAGATTGTAATTCATGTTTGTTCCTCCCTTCCATTGCATGATAATGTCCTGAGTTTTTACTTTTCGCTTCACAACTAGCCACAGTAGGAAAGCATGCCACGGTATCATTTGAGAGAACCAAATAGTCTTGTACCAATTAACTTCCTCCTGTTTATTTTGGATAGTGTTCCCTTCAGAATCTTTCCAATATAAACTGTCTTGAACATTGATAGAAATATGGATGTTAAGGATAGTAATCAACACATGAAACAGGTCCATCCAAGCTACCAGCCAGTTCCATTCACCATTATGAGTTAAGTCAGCAACAATAGATCGCATGGTATAACCAACCCACATCACTTCTCTAGGCGATGTGAAATTTTGAATAGGGCATAAATCCAGCCATTTATCAAACCAAACAGATGTCTTCAAACCGTTCCCAATCCTGGACCATATATGGGGCCTAATATAATCTCTTAGTGATAACATCTTTCTCAAATCCCAGCTGCAATTATGAGGGATAGGAATATCCCAGAATTTGCGTGCCTTTAATCTGTAGGAATGTATCCATTTTCACCCATAATGATTCTTCATGATTAAGAATTCTCCAGATATGATCAACCATCAAAGCTTTGTTAACGTCGTCAATCCTTCTAACTCCTAATCCACCCTCCGATTTAGGTAAGCATAAGGACTTCCATGATACATCGTAAATCTTTAATAATGTGTTGTGGAAGGATAAACACAGATGCCCAATAAATATGTGACGATGATAACATAGATCGAATCAGTTGGCCCCTTCCCGCAAAGGATAGATATTTGTTGGGTAATGGGATACCCCTATGAATTATACTCCACGACACTAAAAAGTTTAGGTACAAGTGGATTGACAGAGTGTCAACCAATTCATATATATGACAGGCCATATATATTAACAAGCTAGAAAGCAAAACAGTTTAAGCAATAGAAAAAATCTACACACTAGTAGCAACAAACATAACTAATGTGTTGTATCTTGCACAGACTGAAATGCAGATTTCCATCGCTTATCTTGGGTTTACCACTAAATGGCGTGGTACCTTCCATTCTTCCAACAAACAATCAACCGCAGGATGCTTGAACCGAATAGTAACCAATTTAAATCTAAACTTTGTTGCAATGAGCTCAACAATCTGGTCTGAAGATCTAGCATGGTTAGAAAATAATCGATTATTCCTCTCTTGCCATATGAAGTAAGTTGTGGCTGCCACCAGTAATCTTCCAATTACATTCTTTACTGATCTTGAGTTAGACTTCACAATAAGCCATTAGAGTATGTCAGCCCTGGAATCAGTCATATCAGGCACTTTTGCCATAGCTTTAATCTTCTTCCATACCTTTGAAGAATAATTACATTCAAGAAACAAATGTGAGTGGGAGTCCGGTCCTTGTTTGCACAAGGAACAACAAAGAAGCTGGTAGTTTGTGTTGCCACTCGACCGACTCCATTGCATCATTTTGTCTTTGGTTTTAAGTTTCTCACGTATGATCAGCCATACCAAAAACGCATGTCTAGGGATACTATGCAAATTCCATATAACTTTTGCCCAATTAACCTCGTTGCCCTTCATCCTAATCGAGTTCCACACCACTCTATAGGAAAACACATTCTCCCTTCCATCCAACTCTTTCCAAACAAAAGTATCCATTTGATTTGTATGTAAATTGATAGATGGAAGGTTAATTAAAACAGGAAAAAGATCAAGCCAATCAGATGGCCATTTCCACTCACCATTTTGAATTACATTCGCAACATTTGAGCATAAAGAGAGGCCGACTTGTGCAATCTCCCTTGGAGAAATTAACGAGTTTAATGGGCATACATCAGCCCATTTATCAAACCATAATGATGTGCTTTTTCCATCTCCAATTTTCTTGCATAAAAACGGTCTAACTACATCTCTAAGCTGCAATAATTTACGCCATCCCTAGCTACAATTCTTAGGCTGTTTTATATCCCAAAAACTTCTATTTTTGATCCTATATGAGTGCACTCATTTTACCCATAAGGATTCTCTGTGAGATAAGAGGCTCCAAATATTAAATACCATAAGTGATTTATTAACTTCAGTTATCCTGGACACTAGCCTCGCTGGGAAATTAGTGGGTACCAAATGGTATATGAGATCAGGGGGTTCCCATCGAAGAAAAACTTCAGTTATCCTACGAATATCCAAACCACCCTCACTTTTTGGTAAACAAATTGAATTCCAAGACACTTTAGCCTTTTCCCATCGGCCCTTGGCACCATAACAATGACCGCATTTTCTTTTCAAGATCCTTAATAATACTAGCTGGCAATATAAACACAAAAGCCCAAGAGATATGAAAAGAAGAGAGGACAAATTTTACCAATTGAACTCTTCCCGCGAAGGATAAGTTTTCTTTTCTCCCTTTGTTTTCCAATCTCTCCACAAGGATAGATATTTGTTCCTCCAGTCAGTAATCCGTTTTTCCAGTCATTCTACCAAAATTGGGCAATCTTTATATAGTAAACCGGATGAAATTAAAGGAACCCCAAGATATCTATCGGAAGTTTGCCCTCCTTAAATGGCATAATTGCAAGAATAGCTTGCTTAATCTGATCAAGAACATTGCAAAAGAAAGCAGTACTCTTTGGTAGACTCGGCTTTAAACCTGACATATCACTAAACGTATTGAGTGAATCCATGATAATCTTAGTTGATTTTGTTTCCCCCCGAGCGAAGATAAACAAATCATTAGCAAAGCATAGATTGAGGAGTTGTTGCTGTTCACACTACTTATGAAACCTGAAACAAGTGAAACTGACTTATGTAAAATAAGCAATACTACTTCCATCACCAAGGTGAACAAGTATGGTGACATCAGATCACCCTGTCTCAGTCCTCGTTTCCCTTTGAAGTATGCATGTAGATTACCATTAACACAAAGGGAGAACAATGTAGTTAAGACACACACCATAATCCATTTAATCATAATAGGGTGAAAACCAAATCCCTTTAGAGCAAGCTCCAAAAATTTCCAATCAACTGTATCATAGGCTTTTTGAATGTCAATCTTGAAAGAATACCTCAGTGGCCCAACATTCCTATGATAGTTATGCATAAGTTCTTGCGTCAGTAAGATGTTATCAGAAATCTTTCCCCCCACCACAAAAGCAGATTGATTAATACTAACAATGTCATGAAAGCCCTCTTTAATCTTGTTTGTGATTATTTTGGTGATACACTTATAAATAGTATTACAACAAGAAATAGGCCGATAATCAGTCAAAAACGAAGGCGTAGATACCTCAGGGATAAGGGATATGATATTGTGATTAAGCTGTTGGAGCATGCTACCATTTCAATAGAACTCATGGACAACCAAGCACACCTCTCGTCCTACTATATGCCACGTACTTTTGAAAAAAGCTGATGAGTATCCATTAGGTCCTGGAGCCTTGTTATCTCCAATATAAAACATGGCCTGTATGATTTCCTCATCCGTCATCTTACGCACTATAACAATAGAACAATCATGTTGAAACTTTTTAGAGAACAAGTCAGGCGTAGGTATCAGTGATGTAACACCTTCCATACCAAGAAAATTGATATAATGATCGACAAAAGTTGTAGGTGCATTCCCTCCTTGAGGTACTATCCCATTCCCATCTTTGATAACCTCAATTCGAGACCTGTGTGTGACAACCGTCATCTGAGCGTATTTTCCCGAAGTACTTTTCTGGTCGTCTTTAGTTCATTCCGTTCATGTACGCGACTTTATAACTAGAATATGTACTTTAAGGGAGTGAACATCATTATTCTGTAAGGCTTTATCATGGAATCAATGGATTTTTATTTTATTCGAGCTGTTGAGACTTTGGAAAAATGTGCGCGAACTCGAGAATGAGAAGATTACTGTCTTATGGAAATGCCAAATTAAGTCAAAAACTTATTTTATAATAGTTAGAGACTTAATTATCAAATATGGATATATTTATGCTCGATTGAAAGCTATTAAAAGGTCACCAACATTTGTTGCGACAAAATAATTTAACAAGTCTTGAATTTTCTTAAATTGTCTGGTCAAATGAATTTTATATAAGGTCAATAGTTCTTTTTGATCTTATTAAGCTCAAAAGATTTAAGTTCAAAAGATATTCTTTTAAGTTCAAATGCGTATCTTGTGTTGCCGGCATAATGACAAGGACACCTTTTCCAAATAAACCGGAAAGGGCTAAAGAACAACTTGGACTAATACATACGGATGTATGTGGCCCATTTAGACATGTGTCAAGGAAAGGTGCTAGCTACTTCGTCACTTTTACGGATGATTTCAGTCGTTATGATTATGTGTACTTGCTTAAACATAAACATGAAGTGCTTGAAACATTCAAGGAATTTAAAAGTGAATTTAAACATAAACTCAGTAGAACCATCAAGACTCTTCGTTCGGATCGCGGTGGTGAATACTTAAGCCAAGAGTTTAAGGATTATCTTAAAGCTTGTGGAATTATTCAACAGCTCACTCCTCCATATACTCCTCAACATAATGGTGTTTCAGAGAGGAGGAATTGAACATTGTTGGAATTGGTTCGATCATTGATGAATCATACAACTCTTCCTTTTTCGTTTTGGGATTATGCCCTAGAGACTGTTGTTCGCATTCTCAATATGGTTCCAACCAAGAAGGTTGACAAGGCACCACATGAGTTGTGGCATAGGAGTGTTCCCAAATTGTCTTACTTAAAGCTCTGGGGATGTGAGGCACTTGTGAAACCAGATACGCCTGACAAACTTGAATCTAGACTTGTTAAGTGCATCTTTGTAGGATACCCAAAGAAAACAATGGGTTATTTTTCCGTTGCATCTTTGTTAAGTGCATCATTATGAGGAGAACTTTTCTCCTGTTGCGGACATTAGAGCTCTTAGGCTCATCTTAGCCAAAGCGGCATACTATGACTATGAGATATGGAAAATGGATGTCAAAACCGTTTTCTTGAATGGTTTTCTAGACAAGGAAGTCTATATGGTACAACCAGAAGGTTTTGTCGATCCGAAACATCCTGACAATGTGTGTAAACTTCAATGGTCCATTTATGGATTGAAGCAAGCATCAAGGAGTTGGAATAAAAGGTTTGATGAGGAAATCAAAAAGTTTGGTTTTGCTCAAAATCCTGATAAGCCATGTGTATATCACAAAGCTAGTAGGAATCTCCTCAAGATGGAGCTTCTACACCTGAAGAGGTGGAGCGTATGGAAAGAATTCCTTATGCTTTGGCTGTGGGATCTATCATGTATGCGGTAAGATGTACTAGACCTGATGTTGCATTTGCGCAAAATATTGTTAAGTACATGCGGGCTACTAAAGAATTGTTTTTGGTGTATGGTGGAAATCCCGATGCAAAGCTGAAAGTAACTGGATACTGTGATGCTTGATTTCAGATTGATAAATATGATGCAAAATCTCAGTCAGGATATGTCTTCATTTTAAATGGAGGAGTTGTAGATTGGAAGAGCAAGAAACAATCTACCATTGCTATGTCTGCTACAGAGTCTGAATATATAGTTGCTTCGGATGCGCCCATGGAAGCTGTCTGGATCAGAAGGTTTATTTATGGGTTTGACGTGATGCCCTCAAATAACTCACCTATGGAACTGTACAGTGATAATTCAGGAGCAATTGTTATTACCAATGAATCTGGAGTTCAAAAAGGTGCCAGACATTACCAGAGAAGATATCACTATGTTCGAGAGCAAATCGAATCGCGTGAAATCAAATTACTCAAAGTTTACACAGATTGTAACTTAGCAGATCCTTTTACAAAGGCATTGTCAAAATGAAAGCTCAATAAGCATGCGGAAGGCATAAGTCTTAGATATTGCTAAGTTATATCATGTAAATTTGTAATTGGCATTTGGATAATGGGATGTTAAACGATTGTTATTTTGATAAATGAATTTTATACTTGGTATAGTGGTTTCATTTTATAATAATTGTGTCCTATATTTGCATGTTTAAATCCATGAATATTTGAAAATATTCTACACGTCCATTGTCGATTAGTTATATGGAAATATAGTTAAACTAAGACAAATGTGAAAGATTGGTGAAAATATTTAAGGGAACATTTTGATCGTACCAAATTCACATAATATTCAAAGAGGTGAATATTGGACTTACCCTACTTAACGAATTGTCATTTTATGGATCTATGTCATTAAATGAAATTCGTGAAATGGTTACTTTATTTATCCTTAGACTTGAGATATAAGTAGGTTATGAATGTGTGGATTGCATTTTCTTGATATAGTTCTAACTGTCCTAAACAAGGTAGTAATAAAGGGCTATTTTCATAAATATATTGAAATGACATGACTAGACACTTGTAGTCAATTGAGGATTTGTTCCTTCAATTTGCAATTGAAGTATGATACTATTTGGCGCCCTCATTAATTAATTAAGATGTTTATATGGTCATACCCAAATGAACTCAAGAGGATGTCTTGATTAATTGTATAAATGAGAAACAAAACCGTTAAATTATGAAATGACTTTGATCCATATTCATAAATTAACAAGGGTATCTGAAACAAAGGGATATTATAGACTAAATCAATTCATATGATAATTTAAGAAACTATCCTTAAATATTTCCGAGAGCATTAGCGTGTTGTTAGACGCTAACCAATGTTATTGCCTTTATAATAACATGCTCAAGTGTGCTCTCGTTAAAATAAACGCATGCCCGAAAATGATTTAAGTCTATGAGGTCACACGAAATGACACGGTAACTCTATTTTATTAATTAGTATATTATGTAATATATTAATTAAAGTATAATCACGAATTAATTAATTATGGACTTAATTAATTAAAGAGGATGTGTAAAAGTGGAATTAGGAATTAGTGATGTTTCCTAATTCTAAAGGAGGGGGCCGAAAATCTCAAGTCTTAAGATTGCTTGGTCACCAAGTTTAAAACCCTTTTAATTAAGCCTATAAATAGAGTCCTTAGGCTTAAGGGTTTTTCATTCTTTCACACATTCACAATACAATCAAATTGTGAAAAACTCTCTCCTCTCCTCTTTCTTGTTTCAATCGGCCAAAGAAGAAGAAAAAGGGTTTTCGGGTTTAAGGGTTTTTGATCCAAGGGTTTAAACAAAGGGTTGTTGGTTCATGATTGGGTACTAGCATACGGTATAGGGGTCTCTAGTGTGCAATCGTAGAGGGGTTTTACTTTAAACCCTACAATAATAATAATCTTATTATTAACAATATTATTGGAAGCTTTGCACAAAGATACAAGTTTCAATTCCTTTCTTTGTTAATTAGTTTGATTGCATAAATGTTTCAAAACTTCCGTTGCGCTTACTCGTGAATTGGTACATGTTTATATGCTTACATTCTAACATAAAGCTCATATGCGAATTAAAAAGACACTAATACAAAACTGGCGTATTCCCACGAATTCTGGCCATCGTTAAAAGTGGCCTGGGAAATAATTTCCCATGAAGTTTCCTACGGCCACCGAATATTTCAACGCTTTTCCCACGATCATAAATCTGTGGGAATATTTCCCACGAATTTTCCCACGACAATACAAACGGATTTCCCACATATTTTCAACGAAACTTTTTTTTTTGTATTTTCCCACCGATTACCCACAGATTTTCTTTCCCACGCATTTCCTACAAAAGTTATTTCCCATAGATTTCCCGCATTTTTTTTTTGAATTACCCTTTCTCTCTACCCTATGGTGATCTGCGACCTGATCTTCTTTGTGCTCTAATCTTGTGGCTTCTAACTGATCACGGTAGCAATTTGTGATCATTGTACCTTTCTAGGTGTTTGATCATATCTAGTTTACTGTTTCTTTTGTTAGATTTACATATTTTAGGGTTCTTTATCTTTCTTTTTACTATCATTAAACCCTAGTTGAGTTTTTTCCTTCTTCTGATTGATTACCAGGCTTGTGATCGCGGCTAACTTGATTAGTCCAGCTAGATCAATTGAGCTTGTTAATTGATTAAGGGGATTGATTAATTTTCTATGGTTTTTTCGTGCCTAGGGTTAGGGTTTGTTTATTTTGCTGTTCTTTATTTAGTTTCCTTTAGGTGTTGATTGATTTTTATTGCTTATACTGATTTACTTAGTTTAATGGAGAGATCAACTAACAACAAAGGGGCTCCCCTGGCATTGCTTCCAAAATCAAGAATATCGATGGTAAGATCAGGCCACCTGTGCGAACGATATTGAAAAACCCTAAAAGGGATTCTAATGATAAAAAAAAAGTGATGCTACGCGTTCTGTTAATTCTGGATCTCCAGGTGGTGGTGCTAATACTACTATAAAAAATCCCGGTGGTCTGAATAATGAGAAGTTTACAAGCCAAGCACATACTGAAACCAACATGGAATATGATGAGTTGCATGATAACGTTAGTCGACGAAGTTCACCAAGAGTATCTTCCAAGTAAGATGACCATCCTTCAAGATGGTTTATAGACCCGGGTATAAAATTGGATGAGGATGGGAATGTGATTAATCAAAAGTCTAATACTTCAGCTCCGGAAAAGCCGATGCCTAATCCTACAATTTCATTTAATTCTGATGTTAATGCTCCAGTTGCTGAACATCCAATCATGCCTACTTCTTATGCTAAGAAATTGCAAGGTACACATGGAATGGATGGCAATGGGAAGAGAAATATTAACTTGCGGAAAGTTGAAACTAGTACTCCTGTTGAGGGAATTGATGTTGTTTTACCAAGGGAGTCCATAAGAGAAGTATGTGCTCAAAACGATAACACGTTATATGGATATTTTCTTGGAAAACGAGCTGCTTTTCTAGTCGTTGACAATTTTGTCAAGAATGCATGGGTCAAGCATGGGCTCTCACGTATCATGATGAACTCGAATGGATTTTATTTCTTCAAATTTCATTCGAAAGCAAGTATGGATCATGTACTCGAGAATGACCATTGGATTATTCATGGTTCTCCAATTTTTTTAAATATCTGGAATCCAAACATTAATCTGCAAAAAACAGAACTTACAACTGTACTTGTTTTGGTTAAACTACATGATGTCCCTATGGTAGCTTACACTGATGACGGTTTAAGTATGCTTATATCTAAAGTAGGTGACCTAAAGAAGCTAGATGCATACACGACATATATGTCTATTGAATCATGGGGAAGAAATAGCTATGCTAGGGCACTAGTTGAACTTAATGCTGAGCAAGATTTTAAAGATAACATGGTAGTTACTATCTCTCAACTAGAAGGTAATGGATTTACTAAACAGACAATTAAAATTGAATACGAATGGAAGCCACCAAGATGCCTTGAATTCAAAGTTTTTGGGCATAATGAAGCAACATGTCCCAAGGCTGTCAAAAGTATTCCCAAAGAAAATACTAAGGTTGATAGCGGAGGATTTCAGCAAGTGAAGAGTAAAAATAAGACGGCACATGGATTTCCAGCGAAAAACAAAAGACTAAAGTCATATATAGGCCGATCACTAAACCTAAAGAGAGTTCGGGTGGAGCTAGCACGTCAACATCAGTACCAATTGCAAACTCAATTGAGCAACTAAAGGATGGTGCAATAGAAGCAAGTGAACCAGCAGATAAAAGGCAGGAAAAGGGAATGCATAGTTTTTTGGATGTATCTGATGACTCATAAACAGAGGAGATATTTAATTTAAACATCAGATTTTATGAGGGAAAACAAGGAAAAATACTCAACTACTGAGGGGGCAAGCACTCCCGGTGAGGATGGTTGTAATGGCTAGTCTAGTTTCCTAGAATATTAGGGGGTTGAACCGCCCGCTAAAACAAAAGGAGGTTCGCCAGGTGGTTTCTCAGAACCATCTTCATATCTGTGCAATTATTGAATCTCATGTAGATGTGTCTAATTTGTTTGACATTTGTAAGAAGATCTATAGGACTTGGGATTAAACCTCTAATGGTAACTTATGCTCAAAAGGTATCCGTATTATTATTGGATGGAATACCCAGGTTGTTGATTTAATGGTTCTTTCATAATAAGATCAGGTGATTCATATTCAAAATATGAATAAAGAGGATAATAAATCTTTATTTTGTTCTTTTGTTTATGCTAACTATTACAAAAATAGGAGAAAATTGTGGAACAACTTTTGTATGCATAGAGCTTTCGTCCATGATAAGCCATGGGTTATACTCGGTGATTTAAATTCAGCGCTTAATTTAGAACACAGAATGCAAGGACCCTCAAATGTTAATATTAGCATGAGAGAGTTTAAAGAATGTATAGATCAGATTGAAGTCTTTGATATCAATAGCTTGGGTTTACACTTAATGTGGAATCAAAAGCCAAAGAAGGGAGGTGGTATCTTTAAAAAGATTGATCTGGATATGGGTAAAATATGATTTACAGATACATTCTGATACAGAAATTACCAGGTTCACTGAACTGGAGAAATCGAGTGAACTGGAGGATCCAACTGAACTGAAGAAGTTAAGTGAAATGGAGAAAACTGGCCAGATAATGCCACCAGAACAAGCAATGTTAATTCTGCCAGTTGTCGCTCATTTTAAACAATTATTTACTGAACTAGCCCAGTTACCAGTTATAACATTACTCCAGTGGAAAGGGTCTCCAGATGTTACCAGTAGTGATCCACCAGTAATGTTCTCCACTGAAGCTTTCCAGTGACCACTCTCCAGTCAAGTCTACTGATGAATGCTCCAGATTTAAGTCTCCAGTGGAAGTCCAGATGTCACTCTCTAGTTGCTTCAATAAAGTTTGTTTCTGAATAATAAAGATTGTCACGTGTCTAGTGGACCCAATAAGAGAAGGTGGATGACAGTTGTGATAAAGACAAAAGAGGGGCGTGTGACAACGTTATTCCTAACGGTTTGTGGGCCCGGCTGCAAAAGGAATAATTCTAGAAGCTTTATGCGTGCTCTTTCTATTGGTCCATTTTTATTATAATTTTGATGATTCCTAGGCAGGTAGTTATCTATAAATAGGGGCTCATTTCTCATTGTATGGGGGATAATGTTGAGTTGAATGAAATTAATAAAGCAGCCTCTATTTCTTAAAAATCTTCATTTACCTTTATAGATCTTTGATCTTGGTGGTTTGGAGTGATCCCTTTATCTATAATTGTGGTGGTTCGTCCTTCATCAATTATAGTGGTGAGATCCAAAATCTTCGATTCCTTTATCTGTGTTTGTGGTGGCTAGACCTTTATCAAGCATAGTGGTGGGTTGGAGTGTTTCATTTATCCTTGATTCCGGTAGCTTAGCCTTTACGAGTCTTGGTGGTGGATTATTTATCTATCATTTTATTTATCGTCTTGTTTTGTTGTTTATTTCATAAAATCCAGAAAATACCAAAAAGAGTCGTTTTAATTTCCGTTGTGCTGAGTTATTGCGTGATTTACGCATCACATTCCCAGCAGCTTGTGCTTTATTTACACCATATAGAATCTCTGACCATTCTCCGTGTATCTTGAAACTGCCCTCGGTTGCAAGAAGTCGCCCTAAACCTTTTAAATTTGTTAACTTTCTGGATCATAAGCAAGAGTTTATTTATGGAAGCAGTCATCAATGCTTGTAAGACTGATGAAAAGGGGCACCATATGTTCAAGTTTGTTAAAAAATTAAAAGCTACCAAGACCCCTATGCGACGATTATTGCAACAGCAAGGTAATCTCCATGGTAAAGTAGCTAACTTGAGAAGCCTTCTAGATAATCTACAATTTCAAATTGACAAGCAACCAACTAATGCAGAATTACTTGAAAATGAGGCTTCGGTTTTAAAAGAATACTAATGCACACAACTGGATGCGGAACGATTTCTTAAACAAAAATCCAAGGTGGAATGGTTTGGGGTGGGAGATTCCAACTCAACATTTCTCCATAACTCAGTTAAAAGCAAGAATCATCAAAGTCGTATTGAAGTGATTAGGGATGTTCAAGGGACCCTCTATGAGGGTGGTGAAGCTCCTAAGGCGTTTTTGCATCATTATCAACAATTTCTTGGGACCAAGGGACAAACTAGTCGCACACCAACACATGAACTTTTATGAAAAAGCTTTCTACCTCACAATCGGATGCTATGGTTCGTGCTGTTACATGCGATGAGATAAGGGAGGCGATGTTTTCTATAGGGGAAAACAAAACACCAGGACCAGATGGGTTTACTTCTACATTCTTTAAAGCTTCGTGGGATGTGGTGGGGAAAGATGTGTGCCTCACCATTCAAGAATTCTTTCGAAATAGGAAGCTGCTTCAGGAAGTAAATCATACCCTATTTGCTCTTATTCCAAAGGTCCAAACACTCTCTTGTGTCACTGAATATAGACGTATATCATGTTGCAATACCATCTACAAATGCATTAGCAAGATTATTACGAATAGGATGAAGTCAGGGTTAATAGACATTGTTAACATTAATCAATCAGCATTTGTCCCTGGTCGTAGGATATCGGATAATATACTTCTAACTCAGGATATTATGCATAATTACCATCGTAATGTGGGGCCACTAAGATGTGCTTTCAAGATTGATATACATGAGGCATATGATACAGTTGATTGGGACTTCTTGGAAGCGGTGTTACACGGGTTTGGTTTTCATAGGAAAATGATTAAGTGGATTTTGGTTTGTGGAAGATCTTCATCCTTCTCAATTGTAATAAATGGTAATGTCCATGGGTATTTCCAAGGAGATAGGGGATTGAGACAGGGAGATCCTATGTCCGGATGTCCCCATACTTGTTTACACTTATAATGGAAGTATTAACACTAATTCTTCATTACTCCATTTTAAATACTTCCAATTTCAGGTTTCACAACAAATGTGAAAAGGAGCGCATCATAAACTTGTGTTTTGCTGATGACTTGTTTCTGTTTGCAAGAGGTGATGTTAACTCATCAAATACAATTATGAATGCATTAAACGATTCCAAAGATATGTCTAGTATGCCTAAAAGCACAACCTTCTTTTGCAATGTTGCTGATCATGTTAAATATTGTGGTTATGCCTTTTGAGGAAGGAAAATTGCTTGTCTGATATCTTGGAGTCCCATTAAGTTCGAGCAGACTTCTTTACAAGGATTGTAGAATTTTGGTGGAGAAAATGGAGAGTCGAATCGCGAATTGGAAGAATAAAACACTATCATTTGCTAGTCGGCTACAACTTATAAGATCAGTTCTCTCATCTTTTCATATTTATTGGGCTTCAGTGTTTGTCCTGCCAAGCCAAATTATTAAGGACCTTGAGAAGAAAATGAGGGCATTCTTGTGGTGTCAAGGACCGATGGAAAGAGGGAAGGCAAAAGTGTCGTGGAACTCGGTTTGCTTACAAAAATCTGAAGGTGGGTTAGGGATTATACAGATTATGATGTGAATAAATCTTTGATGGTGTATCACGTTTGGAGTATCCTAACATAGAGAGTCGTTATGGGTGAAATGGGTGCATTCCTACTGGCTAAAAGGTCGTAGTTTTTGGGACATACCTCATCCTCATAATTGTAGCTAAAGTTGGAGAAAAATCCTACAACTACGTGACTTAATTAGACCTTTCATTTGGTCTAAAGTTGGTGATGGGCAGCATACATCTTTATGGTTTGACAAATGGTCAGATGAATGCCCTCTAAGTCAAATAGTTTCCCCTAGACAAATAAGACAAGCTGGTTTCAATCTAAACTCTAAGGTAGCCGAGGCAATCTTTGAAGATAAATAGAATTGGCCAACTGCATGGCTAGACCTGTATCCAATATTAATTAATCTACCAAGACTTGTGTTAAACCAGAATCAAAGAGATGTTTTAGTTTGGAAGGATCAGGATGGGAAAGAAAGTACATATGCTTCTAGTGTCGTTTGGGATTCTATTCGTACTAAGCAGAATGAAGTGCCATGGTACAGTGCTGTTTGGTTCTCCATTGCATACCAAGGCATGCTTTCTTAGTATGGCTGATTATGCGACAGAAGTTGAAAAATGAAGACAAAATGATGCAATGGAACTTGACTCGCAATCTACATTAAACCTTCTTTGTTGTTCTTTATGCAAAAGGGGGTCAGACTCACATGCTCATTTATTTTTAGAATGTAGTTTCTTTTTGCAGGTCTGGAAGAAAATAAAAGACTTAGCTTGCGTACCTACAATGACTGCCTCATGGATGACATTACTCAATGGCTAACTATGAAGGCAAAGTCCAGGTTAGCAAAGAATGTGATCGGAAGACTCCTTGTGGTTGCCACTGGTTACTACGTTTGGAAAGAAAGAAATAATCGGTTGTTCTCCAACCATGCGCGACCCCATGATCAGATTGTAGAACTCATTACTTCTACGATTAGATTGAAGTTGGTAACGTTGAGATTCAACGTTATGCATTAGTCATGTAATTTCTAGTGTATAGGCTGTTTCACATTGTTTGCTAGATGATAGCTTGTTAACATTGCATGCCATGTCATACATATGAACTAGTATGGCACTCTAGCCTTACTACTTGTTTTGTAATCTTTTGGTTATGATATAAAATTCACCGGGATATCCCATTAACAGATTTTCTTTGAATTGTTTCCCACGAGTTTTCAACGGATTAGTTTCCCACAGATTTTCCACGGGTTGTTGAATGAACCCCAGATAGAGAAAGCGGACCAAGGGGAGATTCCCCTTTCAATTGGAGTTCTACGGCGGGAAAGAAAGTAAGGAGTTAGAGCTCAGAAGTGAGAACTTTCCCACGGGATATAATTTCATTTTTCCTACGGATTTCAAGCAACCGTCATTTTTTAATGAATAATAGAATTATATATTTTTATTCCTTTTTCCACCATGTAATTATATATATATATGGAAAAAGAGAATTTAAGGCTGTCCGACACCTAAGCTTAGGTGTGGAACCCCTCACATAATAATATTTTATTATTTCTTGTTTAGTGAATAAATGCATGGACCCCCATGATTTTTATGGATTAAAAAAACATTATGTGAGTGTTCCACACCTAAGCTTAGATACCCGACAGCCTTATATTCTCATCCCCCTATATATATATATAATATATATATATGTATATAGGGTAAAGTTATTTTGATTACCCTTTTTTTTGCGAGAACCTTTGAAACTTTTCAAATCAAGCCCAACCGATGATTGTTCTTTACATGAAAATTATTTTTTGATTGTTTTTGAATAACTTATGTGTAATTTTAAAGTTTATAATTGAGTGGAACATGGATTATCATCCGTAATACAATTATGTGGAGATTTAGATTCTTGATCACATGTGCACGAGTATATATATACATATATATATATATAATAAACCAACTAATCAATCAATATCCAAACTATGAAAATGCATATAATCCATGACCTAAGAATAAAACTATATCCGTCAACAAAACATTCATTCACATCGATAAAATTTTAAAAATAATTCAAACTAATAAGATTTTAATAATTCCTTAGATGTTTTAATAATTCCTTAGATTTAGGTTGATGGCTTCATATTGGGTAAGAAGTTCTTCATGGCAGCGATGGTCGCTTTTATTTCTTTGTTCTGGCTTCCCATTTTGCTTTCAAAACCTTCTACTTTCTTTTTTTTCTTTTCTTTACGCTTTTTCATCTCGACAATCTCCCTTGTGTTGTGTCTCATGTCTTTCCCGCATCTCTTCCATAGTTTGGGTCAAAATTTGTACCTGCAAACACTTATATATTAACATAGATATTGATATATAAATTATATAAATAGTGTGACAACCGTCACCTGAGCATTCGTCTTACTATACTTTTCCGTTTGTAGAAGGTCATTAACTATCAATTTAAGTCTTTAGACGTTTGACTATATGGATTAGAGTATGAATAAGACAAGACATATTTATTGATTACTAGTGCCTTTAACTTTTTAAGACTTGGAGCAAATGATTGAGGAAGACTAGTTGCCTCATAGAAATGCCAAATAAAGTTAAAATGAACTTTCAAAACATTAAGCGAATCAACGGATATCATTTACCTTTGCCGTATATGGCGTCGTTTTAATTAATTAAACGAGTCGACAACAGAAAAACGTATTGATTTTGTTTTGGTCATAACTTTCAGACCGTAACTCCGTTTTTGACCATTAAAGCGGCCACGTTCTCGTAAAAGAGTCTATTTTCCAGATTTTGGTCGAGTTTGACCTGGTTGAGATCGACTTGGTCGAGGTCGACCTGGTTGAGTTCCACCATGGTTGAATTCAACCACATACATGCCTATATAAACTTGATCTTTCGTTCCATCAAAAGGGTTTACACACATAAGATTTCTCTCTAAGGTTTTCTTTGAAAAACACCCTTTCTTCACAAAAAAATTCAGATTTCATAGACAAGAAGAGAAAAGAGTTTGTCTTTCAAATCTTCTCTCAAATCATTCTCTCGATTTCGGCTCTAAACGCTTGCAAATCAATGAAGGCTTCAATCTTCGATCAAGAAACTAGTGTTTGTTCTCATTTTCTTCATCAAAAACATAAAAAGGTACTGATTTTCATGTTTTTAATTCGGCCCTTAACATATTTATGTAACTACTTTTCGGTTCTTATCAAAAGCTAAGCAAATCATGTCTTTGATTGTTGATTGTGCAATTTCGGTTACAATTGTGTGTAAGAAACGAATTGAACCTTGATTAAGGCTTTGATTTGATACATTATGCACGCATGTAATTTGGATTTTGTGCAACTACAAAAATTAAAGATATCCTTTACTTGGCTAAAAGACTCTAAAACTAGTCGATTTCGTATCAAAGATTAAGGTATGAAATCGGTCGAACTTCACCCTTTTTGTACTGATTTGTGACACTTTTGTGCAATCAAGACTCATGGGTATTAATTGGCTAGCCTTAGATCTCGTTATTTTAACAAAATCGTGTCAAAATCGTTCGTTTTTGCTCAAATCGCGTATGAATCCGACCCCGGCTAGGTTTAGCTCGACCTAGGCAGGTCTAGCTCGACCTCTGGTGGTCTAGGTTGACCCTCTGTTGACTTTTGTCGCTTAAACGGCTCGTAAGGTTCCTAGTTTGACCCGAAATGACTTATTTTAACTCTCGGACCTTTAAGACTTAGAAAAGAATCATTTAGACATCTGTCCAGGTCAAACTACACCTGTCATGGTCGATTCCAACCACTTCCCTACTCATATAATCGATTTCTTTGGCCTTTCGTGTCCATACGCGCTTATTCGGTTCTTAAACTTGACTAGTTTTCTCAAAAGGTGTAGTTTTGGTCCAATTGGCTAACATATGAATAAAAGATTTTAAAATAACATATTTGGGCTTTAGTTGGTCGAGTTCAACCATTAGGTTGAGCTCAACCTCTACTCGTTTCAGTTTCGTAAGCTTTTCGATTAAAATATCCGGTTTCGTCTAGTTTTGATTAAAATTCGAGTAAAACTTATTTTGGGCTACAAAATGATTTCAAATCAGGTTTTATTGATAAAATAATTTATTTTGAACTTATGAAAGGACATTGGTGTCAAATCTAGACTCTTGTTCGGTTTATTCGAATTTTGTCAAATGTCGTTTTAGAAGTTAAATAAAGACATGTGCACTTAAAGACATTTCTAATAGGCTAAGACTTAAGACCAAAGACTTTCATTGTGACTTGTCATGTATTATTGGTAGGTATTGATTGTCGTGGACTTTGATTGTGCTTGTCGTGCTCGTCCGTTATACTTTCAAAACACTTTTCAGGTGAGTTTCGTAGCCCCTCTTTTTACAAGTTTTGGGGTGGAAAGTATACTTATTTTTCAAACAGTTTTTTCGATTCCTGTTTATGTTCAATATGGAGCCTGTGCGTATAGAGTTATTTGTGCCATTTGACGTGCTTGATTTTGTTTATATGTGTGTGATTTATGTGTTTATTATTGTGATTTATGGTTTGGACGTGCTTATTGTATGAGTTTGAGACTTGGACATGAGACTTGAGACTTGGACTAAGGCAGGTACCGTAAGGCCGGACTTTGAGACATTGAGACTTTGAGACATTGAGTCTTCGAGACATTGAGTCTTTGAAACATCGAGACTTTGAGACATGAGACATGAGGCATGAGACTTGAGACTGTGGACATATTATGGCGTAACTCTGCTCATTATGTATTGAACTAATACTTGTATGGACTTTAAAGAATCGACAAAAGACTTATTTCTTTGACTAGACTTTTTGACTAAAATCTACGAACTCACCAACCTTTGTGTTGACAAGTTTTAGTATACTTTTCAGGTACTCGGGCTATTCAAGGATAAGGACTTTCATGCTAGGACTGGACTTCGGAGATTAGTGCTCCTTTATTTATTTTTAGACTTTAAGGCTACATGCCTTGGATTATTTCTTTATGGACTTGGTTGTAATAAGCTATTTTAGCACTGTTATGACTTTGAACTCATGTATTTGGGAATATATTTATTATATTCTATTTCATTTAGCAGTATCTATGTAATTCCATGTCGTGCTGCGCTTTTCATGACACCTCATGTTTCCGCCAATGGTGGGGTATTACAGAATGGTATTAGAGCCAGGTTGTAGAGAATTAGGTAGAAAAGCCTAGACTATAACCTAGGAACCCCGTATAGCATTTACGATAGGAATCATAGATGCATTATAGACGTACTAACGTTGCTTATATTTTGAGTTCATGTTCTATTGAGACTTATTATCCCTTTGTTGACTGTGATTGTCATTTAGTGACTATGTACTTTTGGTGCTGTTGGGATTATTTATGTGTATTAGAGCGAAATGAAGTGATGACGCTAACTAGTACGGAATTGCGATATCATAGAAAAGCGTGATCAACTTTTCTATGATTACCGCCATGCTTTGCGACAGTTATTGACATCACGGATTGCACTTGTAGTGAGAGTGTGGTAGCAACCCTGGTCTTCTTAATGGGTGTTGGTTAGGTGGAGGGTTAGTAGCTGGTACACCTTGTATACATACCGAGCCAATAACTAGAGAGCATACCAGTACCGCGATCCGACCTTGCATTAGATGTACTAGGGGTGTTGAGGGTTAGCCGCTGGTACACCCTGTATACATACACCACTAGTGCAACGGATGTACGTGTTAGATTTGGACCACATTTTAACTGCGATATAGGATTATATATTAGTAGTGTATATAGATGTATATATGTATTGCATTGACATGGACTGCATGAGTAGTTTAAGTTTTAGATAGCATCCCTTAGACCATAAGAAGAGAGAGCTTGCTGAGTGTAACATGTGACATAGGCATTGACATTTTCGAGTGTTTCTTCGCGAATAACGTTCCAAAGATATACTAACATGTGCGGAATAACTATGAGATGAAAGCTACTGCAAACGGAGAAGATTGCCGCAATTACTCAAGTCATCAATGTTGTCTTGACACGAAATGCGACGAATGAAGGGACAACTTATAATGAAGCTGAGGATGCACAGTATGAGGAAGCAGTGAATGAAGAGACTAGTGAATACTATGAAGATGTTGATGAGAGAATTCGTATAGGAAATGTACTAAGAGAGACTAGAAGTGGTGTCAGATGTTTTACTTACAAAATCGTCAAGGAATTTGGCATGCAAGATTATGTGGCAGAGGTGGAGTAGGCATATTTATTCAATGATTAGATAGACGGAAGCTGTGATTGACATTAGTGAGTGTACACCTGGTCAAAGGTTCAGTTATAGGGCAATTTCTTTACCTTGGATGCGTTGTCTTGGTGGAATGGTCAATGTTGAGCCAGAAGCAGAGTAGTGGCCAAAGCGATGTCATGTTAAAATTTTAAGGAGTTGTTGGCGAGAAAGTTCTACAAGGCAACTGAACTGAAAAGATTATATCGAGAACTTTTGGAGTATAAGAGGATTGGTGCTGATCATGTTCGTTACGCTACATGTTTGAGTGAGTTGTCAAGGATGGTTTCACTATCGTGAGCTGAATATATGAACAGTCAAGAATCGTTATCCCCTTCCTAGGATTGATGATCTATTTGACCAGCTCCAAAGTGCAAAGTGTTTCTCAAAGATTGACTTACGTTCAGGGTATCACCATTTACGTATACATGAGGACGACATACCAAAAAACCGCTTTTAGGACAAGATACGGACAATTCGAAATTATAGTGATGCCCTTTGCATTAACTATCGCTTCGGCAGTGTGCATAGACTTGAAGAATAAAGTGTGCTGACTATATTTGGACAAGTTCGTTATCGTGTTTATTGACGACATTTTGAACTACTCAAAGACAAAAGAGGAACATACTGAACACTTGAGAAATGTACTGGAATTGTTGAGGAAAAAGAAAAACTGTATGGAAAGTTCTCTAAATGTGAATTCTGGCTGAATGAGGTACGCTTTTGAGACATATTGTGAGCAAGGAGGGAATACATATAGATCCTAGCAAGGTTCATTCAGTTAAGAATTGGAGAACGCCTGAGACGCCGACTGAGGTTTGACAGTTCCTTGTTCTAGCGGGCTATTATAGAAGTTCATTGGAAAATTTTCTAAGATTACGCTACCGCTAACGCCATTGATACAGAAAGACAGACCGTATGTTTGGGGGGAGAAACAAGAAAACGCGTTCAGATTTTGAAAGATAGATTGTGTAATGCACAGATTTTGAGTCTGCCGGAAATATCAGATGATTTTGTAGCGTACTGCGATGCATCGTGTGAAGGATTAGGTTGTGTACTCATGCAAAGAGGCAAGGTGATTGTATACGTCTCATGACAACTAAAGATCCATGAGAAAAACTACACAACTCCTGATTTAGAGTTAGGAGCAGTGGTTGTTGCATTAAAGTGCTAGAGACTTTATTTGTATGGAACCAAGTGTGTAATTTATAATGAACACAAAAGTCTACAACATAGCTTCACACAACAAGATTTGAATATGAGACAACGAAGATGGCTTGAGTTACTCAGTGATTACGATTGTAACATTCGTTACCATCTGGGGAAAGCTAATGTTGTGGCCGACGCTCTAAGACGTAAGGAAAGAGTTAAGGCTAGACGAGTACGTGTTACAAGTATGCAGAGGAGTGCTAGAGATCAGATCATAGAAGCACAGTCAGTGTTTGTTAATGATGAAGAACTTCTTAAGAAGGAATTACGAGGTATGGGTTGGAAAAAAGAGACGATGGCGGCTTGTGTTTTGTGCACAAACTATGGGTTCCTTTCACTGGCGAAATGCAGTCATTAATGAAGCATATAATTCAATGTATTCGGTATATTCGGATACTTACAAGATGTACCGTGACATACGTGAGTTGTATTGTTGGAGTGGCATGAGAAAGGATGTTGCTGTGTTTGTAAGGCAATGCTTGACGTATTTACGAGTGAAAGCGGAACACCGGAAGCCTGTTGGGTTACTTGGACAACCAGAGATTCCTGAATGGAAGTGGAAGTGTGTGACTATGAATTTTATTACCAAATTTCCCAGGACGAAGGAAGGTCAGGATATGATTTGGGTGATTATCGATAGGCTGACAAAGTCTGCTCATTTCTTGGTCATTCATGAAAAAGTCTCCACAGAGGAATTGGTGAAGAAGTATGTAAAGGAAATCATGTCGAAGCATGTATACCAGTTCCGATCATTTCAAACATGATACTCGTTTCAATTCTCATTTTAGGCGAAGATTTCAGAGGTCTTTCGGAATTAGGATAGACATGAGTACGGCGTACCATCCTCAGACCGATGGTCAAAGCGAGTGTACGATTAAAACTTTAGAAGACATGTCGAGAGCGTGTGTCTTATGCTTTGGTGGTAACTGGGATGATCATCTACATTTGATAGAACTCTCTTACAACAATAGTTATCACACAAGTATTAAGGTAGCTCCTTTCGAGGCATTGTATGGATGGAAGTGTAGACCACTTGTCGCGTGGTCTGACTTTGGCGATAGCCAGTTGGTTGGGCCTGAGCTTATTGAAGATACTGCCGAGAAAATAATTCAGATTAAAGAGCGACTCAGAGTAGCACGAGAACGACAAAAGAAGTATGCTGATGTCAGGCGTAGACCTTTAGAATTCAGTGACGGAGACCGTGTACTTCTTAAGGTTTCCCCCTAGATTTGTTGTGCGCGGAAAGCTCGGATCAAGGTATACTGGACCATTTGAGGTACTGAAAAGAGTTAGTAAGGTGGCTTATCGATTGAGATATTTGGGAGAGCTTGAGGGAGTCACTATGTATTTCAAGTGTCGCATCTTCGAAAATGTCTAGCCGAAGAGGAACGTCAAGTGCCTATGGACGAAATCCAAATTGACGATAAGTTGAATTTCGTTGAAGAGCCTTTGGAGATTGCAGATCATAAGGTACGGGAATTTAAGAAAACCAAGTATACCCTTGTTAAGGTTCGTTGGAATTTAAAGCGTGGGACTGAATATACATGGAAACGATAAGACTATTTTAAGATCATTTCATGGCAAAATACCCCCAGTTGTTTAATGGGATGGGTGCGAGTTGAATTTCAGGACGAAATTCTTTTAACGGGGTAATGCTGTGACAACCGTCACCTGAGCGTTCGTCTGACTATACTTTTCCGTTTGTAGAAGGTCATTAACTATCAATTTAAGTCTTTAGACGTGTGGCTATATGGATTAGAGTATGAATAAGACAAGACATGTTTATTGAGTACTAGTGCCTTTAACTTTTTAAGACTTGGAGCAAATGATTGAGGAAGACTAGTTGCCTCATAAAAATGTCAAATAAAGTTAAAATGAACTTTCAAAACATTAAGCGAATCAACGAATATCATTTACCTTTGCCGTATATAGCGTCGTTTTAATTAATTAAACGAGTCGACAACAGAAAAACGTATTGATTTTGTTTTGGTCATAACTTTCAAACCGTAACTCCGTTTTTGACAATTCAAGCGGCCACGTTTTCGTAAAAGGGTATATTTTCCAGATTTTGGTCGAGTTTGACCTGGTTGAGGTCGACTTGGTCGAGGTCGACCTGGTTGAGTTCGACCATGGTTGAATTCAACCATATACATGCCTATATAAACTTCATCTATCATTCCATCAAAAGGGTTTACACACATAAGATTTATCTCTAAGGTTTTCTTTGAAAAACACCCTTTCTTCACAAAAAAATTTAGATTTCATAGACAAGAAGAGAAAAGAGTTTGTCTTTCAAATCTTCTCTTAAATCATTCTCTCGATTTTGGCACTAAACTGTAACACCCCGACTACGGCGGAAACACGAGATGCCACAGAACGACATGGTACAAAAGATTAAATGAAAAACATCATAATTAAAGTTTTAAGATCGTCCCAAAATAAACGATTACATAGTTCAAATTCAATTGTTTAAGACCATTACATAAATCTAAATCCGAATTAAAAAGATACTTGTTTGCATTACAAGCCTTCAAACATCAAACAGTTACAACATCCAGAGGCGGTCCATTAGCAAACCTACTGCTCTAAACCTGAAAAGCATGAAGAAAAAGTGTCAACTACGAGAGTTGAGTGAGTTCATAGGTTTTTAACTAGCAACATATACATATTAATATACCAATTATGATCCAAAATAAAGGACCACCAATAAGGACCTTTGTAACACCCCACCGTTGGCGGAAACATGAGGTGTCATGAAAAGTACAGTACAACATGGAATTACATAGATACTGCTAAATGAAATAGAATATGATAAATATATTCTCAAATACATGAGTTCAAAGTCATAACATTGCTAAAATAGCTTATTACAACCAAGTCCATAAAGAAATATTCCAAGGCATGTAGCCTTAAAGTCTGAAAATAAATAGAGGAGCACTAATCTCCGAAGTCCAAGCCTAGCATAGCAGTCTTTATCCTTGATTAACCTGAGCACCTGAAAAGTATACTAAAACGCGTCAACACAGAGGTTGGTGAGTTCGTAGGTTTTAATCAAAAGTCTAGTCAAAGAGATATGTCTTTTGTCGATTATTTTAAGTCTAAACCAGTAATAGTTCAATATATAACGAGCAGAGTTACGCCATAATAAGTCCAAAAGTCTCAATGTCTCAAAGTCTGGTCTTACGGTACCTGCCTTAGTCCAAAGTCTCAAGTCTCAACACACACAATAAGTACGTCCAAAGCACAACAAACAAACACATAATCACACACATACACAAGATCAAGCACGTCAAATGGCACAAGTAACTCTATACGCACAGGCTCAATATTGAACATAAAACAGAAATCGACAAAACTGTTTGAAAATAAGTATACTTTCCACCCCAAAACTTATAAAAAGAGGGGCTACGAAACTCACCTGAAAGCAGCACAAGCACAAATACCCTAGATGAACGAACAAGAACACGAACAGTCAAATACACTTGAAATGAGCTCACTATCTGTCCAAAAGTCCTACATTGTCCACAAGTCATCCAGTAAGTACTTACTAAATTGTATAAGTCCATGTCCTATACTAGTGTCTTAGGAAATGCCATTATATCTCATCAAATGTCATACTATTATTAATAGTGTTTTTGTCCTTATAAGTTGTCCAAGGAAATAGTTCATTTAATAATGTCCCGTTTTATTGTTTATATCCGTTAAGTCTTCGTGTCAACGTCATTATAAAATATATTAAGACCGGAAAGTCATATAGTTGGTACATCGTCTTTACAAAGTCTTTTTTTTTTTATTCTTTGTCTATATATATAGTCGTTATAAAGTCTAAGAAGTCCGATAAGTCATTACTGTCGTTCAACGAATGTATAATTTATAAATGGTCCTTTCAACGTCTTTTTAATATATATGTATATGCTTAAATTGGTCTTTTAATATATTTATGTATATATATATTCAAATTAGTCTTTAATGTATCTATATATATATATACATATATATAATATATATATATATATATATTAATTTCATTATTATAAAAATTTGGGATTAAATTTTAAATATAGATCAATTAATTTAAATACCATTTAACTTTGTTTAAATACTTTAATTTTTGACTAAATGACCAAATAATACCCAAAACCCTAATCCTTATCAATAAGCCGTCGTTGACCAAGTTTGACCGAACCAAAAATTTGTCCTAACACCAAAATACAAATCAAATCCAATTTTTGAACCAACACTCTTTTCTGGCCGGTTTGACCAAGTTTGACCGGCGGTTTGACTAATGTTGACCGAACGAAAATCAAGTTTCCGGTGAATCTATGAACCATAACCGATTTCCAATACCAAAAACTAAACCAAAGTCACATATAATTCGGATTTCGGATATATATATGCAACTCAAAACTTATTTATGTTAACAACGATTTCGGATCCAACGATATACACACATACAAACCGATTTTCATATAAAAAAAAGAAATTGTAAAGTTTCCGGATTTGGAGGGATTTCGGTATAAGATTTCGGATCAGCAAGATTTCGGATCCAAGCTTTTCGAATTCAAAGGTTTTCGGATTTGATGCTTTTTCGGATAAACCTTTTCGGATCTACCAAGATTTCGATCCATATATATACGTTTACATATACTTACAATAGCCGAAATATATATATATTCTGATGAAGAAATTGGATCTAAAAATATATAGCCGAATATATATATATATATATCAAGAACTCGGATATATAATCGAATATACATATATATACCCAAGATGAAATTTTCGGATCTATTCATACAAATATATAAGAAAAGAAAACGGACCTATATACCTATATGATATATAGTCACGATTTGTATGTATATATATAAAGAAAATCTGAGAATTTGAAGGAGAAAACCATTTAGATCCAAAGATTTAATCATCACTTACCAAGATATACAAAAATATTGAAGAAGAAGATGGTGGTTAATGGTGGATGGTGGTGGCCGATCGGTGGTATAGAGAGAGAGGGAGGAGGCGGCTGTGGAGAGAAGAGAGGGAGGAGAGGGAGTGAAGTGAGAAGGGGAGGGGGAAGAAATGAGAGAAATGGAGTTAGGGTTAGGGTTTTGTTAGTTCCCACCCATGACCCTTGACCGAGTTGACCATCTTTGACCTTCACAAAACTCGTTTGACTCGACCATTTTACAAGACTCATGACCCGTAAATTTATTTTGTTGTCATATTTAAACGTAACTTTTTAATAGCTTTCTAACGGATATAAACATGTCTATTTTTACTTATTAAATCTTTACTTGATTTAATTTTAAGTATTTTACTAAGTTTGGCATTTCCACAAGACAACTAGCATTCCTCCTGTTCTCGAGTCCACATACAATTTTTCTAACGTCTAAACGCTCAATAAGCCCAAATCTAATAGAAATTCATTTATTCCGTGATAAAGTCTTATTAGACCAATTACGTACATAAACAATACGAACTAAAAATGACCGGAAAGTGCTTTCGGAAAATACGGTTAAATGACGGTTGTCACAACCTTCAAATATCTTTACAAATTTTCTTTTCCAAAAACGTATGTTCAAATCTTAATACTCAAATCTTAATATCCAATTATTTCAACTTCAATTTCTTTTAACCACGAGGGCAAAACTTAAATAGCTTTTTGGTGAATAAACACTTGAGCCACTACTACTACCATTTTCAAGTCCAAGCTCTATAATACTTGTCATCTTTGCACAAGCTGTCAATCAAGTGCCTTACTTATACTTGGGGTCGTGTCATGAGGACGGCCGATTAAACTTACGTAGCTAGAACACCCTAATGGTCGGACTGGAAGTGATGGTCGTCACGAAGGCAACCAACCTTCCACCGTTACACTCTGGATGGGTGGACGACTCCTAGTTGCGCAACTATCTAACTACAGGCCTCCCTTAGGAGTAAATAGTAGTGTACCGAAAAGAAAACGGGTTGACAGAACTCAAGTTCATCATATAACAATTATCACTTGGAACATACGATATAACTTCATATCATAATCATACTTATCAAGAGTCATTTCATATATCAAACTTTCTTTCAAGAAACGCTTCATACATATGTATAAAATAACTTTACTTATCATGCTTTTCACCCCGGAAGTTAAACTCATAAAATAGTTTGAAAGGGGCTATGACTCACTTGATTGAAGGGTGTTAGGGGCTGATCAAGTACGTGGAATGCGCCTAGTGGTGTCGTTCCTCAAGCAAGCCTAAACCATGGTATTCAAATATACACAACGTAAGTGTGTGTTACATGAACTAGTAAACTAGATCATGAGATGTATGCTAGTAGGCTTGCCTATCTTTAGTTGTTACTTAATTACGGAATCAAGTGTATTATGATGTTCAAAATATTTGGTTAAATTAGAATTGGTGATAAGAGTAGTTTTCATGTTATACGTTTTTGCGCGTTTATTGGAATTTCGGTAGTTTAGCTTTGAAACGCATGATTTCTTTTGTATGCTTAGCCTTGTAAATTTTTATTTGATATTGGTACTGTAAAATTATGAATCTTAAAATATATTTTCCGATTTATATTAATTTCCTTGATTTATTATTATTTAATTAATTATTTATTCCATTTATTCATTAATTAATTAAATAATTCTTTATAATTATTTTTAGGTTCTTAAATTACCTTTAAAATTCATAGATAAATATATTGTATTTATCTACTGATTATTATGCTTTTAAACTTGTAATGTTATATTTTATATATTTATTCAAGCTTTATTATTATTTATTTAATAATAGTGATTAATTAGTGATTTTAACTTAGTTATTTATTCTTAAATCATATGAAACTTGGTTCTTTTCTTGTAATTATTTTTCTACAGTAGGTTTGAGTTATTTTATTATTGGTTATGTGAATTTGTCCAAGTTCATGATTTATATGATTTATTATTGATTTAATTATCCTTTAAATCCCTTTTAAATTCATTAATTCATAAAAACACTTAGAAATCACCACAAGGGTTTTTGTCCAAAAATTCCAGGCCTTTCTAGGCACCTTTTATCAATAAAAATTTATAACTATTTAACCTCTCTTGTGTCCTTATAATTTGAGGACTTTTAAATATGAAAATCGTTTACCGAAATAGTGATTTTTGACTCATTTCTCAACCAAATTAAGTGCTTCAAAGGGGATTTTTGTTCTTATTTCATTTTTTCCAGAATATCCATCATATTTTGATGTTCTAAGTCGTGATTGTGGTGGTGGTGTGCTATGTGCAATTTTGTGCTTTCGGGTGTGATTATTTGACCTGAAAAAGTGATTTTTAAGCTTGTTATTGTCTTGAACCAACCAAGTTGAGTTTTGTAATATTAATATCACTATTTCACAGTAACTTTGTGATATTTTCTTGATTATTTGATTTTGGTGCAAGTGGGTGCTAAAAGTGCATTTTTACAAGCTTTCGGTTTTCGATTTCAAGCCTATTTTGCCTTGTTTGGTTCCATAATCATATTTTTGTCATTACCATAATTTTTCCAGAATATTAACCTTAATATTAACACATTTTTCACTTATGACAAGCCTAGCTTCATCTCACAATCCAAACAACAATCCAACTTTCTTAAATCTAGCATGCATGTAATCATCTCATCATTTTTAACAACAATCTTTATCTAACAAAAATCCATCAACATAAAAATGTATTTTTATGAAATTTTTCAGAAATATATACATAAATATTATACAAAATATGTTCATCTTTTTATATAAAAACATATCCACCTTTTTTATGCTAACTTTCATAGATCCAACACTTTATCAATAAAATCTATATTTTTATAAATATTTCCAGAAATATTACCTTCATAATATGTATGAATATAACCATCTTTCGAAGGAAAAACCATATCAAAGCCTATTAAACACATAACCACACTTTTGGGTCTTAAACTAGTCGAATCATTGGACTTTTCTTCATAGATTCAACATGCATGAGCATGAGAAGAAAAACCATATCAACTTGAAGATTCATAAAGAAAACATAAAGAAAATAGAATCTTTTGATGAAACCTTTTTAATATGAACATAAACAAGATTAAGCAAGTAAAGAGATGAAGATCATACCCTTGAAGAACACTTTTTGGAGATGGAAAAAGGGCAGGTTTTCGTGGCCTTTAAGCTCCAAGAATACCCTTGTTTTAACCTCAAAATGCCCCTTAATCTATAGCCTAATCCAACCCTTGCTTAGCCTAACTTAAACCTTATTATTAGCTAGTGTTTAGATGAGTTTTGTGGGTGTTCTTACCCACTTTGTGGCTGCCGAAAATGAAGAGAAAAAGGAGGGAGAAAGAAAGGTTTTTGAGAGAGAATAACCTTGTGTGTGAAAAGAGTGAAAGGTGTGTCAAATGTGTGAGTTCCAAGAGTGAGAAATGAGTGTTATGTGAATTCAAAATGAGAGTGTGAGAGGGGTAAGGGGGGGCCGGCCTCAAAGGGGGGAAATGAAGGGGTTTTTGGATTTTATTTTTTTATAAAAATTGTTGTATAAGTATAAGTGTAAGTGTATGTAAATTTTGTATTTGTTTTGTAAGTGTTTAGTTAGTTAAATGTAAGTATTTGGTTGTTTTAGTTAGGAATATGTATCTATGTGTATAAGTCATGTATATTTATGTGTATGGATATATTTTTGTATTTTTAGTTGGTTACATAGGTCATTGGTTGTAAATTTGTATTAATTTTTAAGCTTATATGCTTACTTATTAAGTTTTCGACGCTTTTACGTACATAATACTTCCAATTATATTTTTAGTTGAAAATTTTATTTATCATGATCATATCTTCTTGATTTGGTTTTATTTTTGATTTGTTGGGCATTCCATAGGAATCTTGATTGGTATCTCAATTTGTGAGACTTAAGTTATTATTATCGTATCGATTAATTACCTCTAAAAATTTTTGTTCCGAGGTATTTTCATTATGTAAATCTTATAACATATCATTGGCTTTAGATTACTAATTTGGGGCATTACCTACTAGCTTCAAGTATAACTATGGCTTGCGGGAACGTAGACAACCTAACTAGCACATATATAATATTAAAAGTACGGTTGTTACATAAACGCTTGCAAATCAATCAAGGCTTCAATCTTCGATCAAGAAACTAGTGTTTGTTATCATTTTCTTCATCAAAAACATAAAAAGGTACTGATTTTCATGTTTTTAATTCTGCCCTTAACATATTTATGTAACTACTTTTCGGTTCTTATCAAAAGCCAAGCAAATCATGTATTTGATTGTTGATTGTGTAATTTCGGTTACAATTGTGTGTAAGAAACGAATTGAACCTTGATTTAAGGCTTTGATTTGATACATTATGCACTCATGTAATTTGGATTTTGTGCAACTAAAAAAATTAAAGATATCCTTTACTTGATTAAAAGACTCTAAAACTAGTTGATTTCGTATCCAAGATTAAGGTTTGTGCAATTGTCAATCACATGATGTATGAAATCGGTCGAACTTCACCCTTTTTGTACTGATTTGTGACACTTTTGTGCAATCAAGACTCATGGGTATGAATTGGCTAGCCTTAGATCTCGTTATTTTAACAAAATCGCGTCAAAATCGTTCGTTTTTGCTCAAATCGCGTATGAATCCGACCCCGGCCAGGCCTAGCTCAAGCTAGGCAGGTCTAGCTCGACCTCTACCTAGTCTAGCTCAACCTCTAGTGGTCTAGGTTGACCCTCTGTTGACTTTTTTCGCTTAAACGGCTCGTAAGGTTCCTAGTTTGACCCGAAATGAATTGTTTTAACTCTCGGACCTTTAAGACTTAGAAAAGAATCATTTTGACATATGTCCAGGTCAAACTACACCTGTCATGGTCGATTCCAACCACTTCCCTACTCATATAATAGATTTCTTTGGCCTTTCGTGTCCATACGCGCTTGTTCGGTTCTTAAACTTGACTAGTTTTCTCAAAAGGTGTAGTTTTGGTCCAATTGGCTAACATATGAATAAAAGATTCTAAAATAACATATTTGGGCTTTAGTTGGTCGAGTTCGACCATTAGGTTGAGCTCAACCTCTACTCGTTTCAGTTTCGTAAGCTTTTCGGTTAAAATCTCCGGTTTCGTCTAGTTTTGATTAAAATTCGAGTAAAACTTATTTTGGGCTACAAAATGATTTCACATCAGGTTTTATTGATAAAATAATTTATTTTGAACTTATGAAAGGACATTGGTGTCAAATCTAGACTCTTGTTCGGTTTATTCAAATTTTGTCAAACGTCGTTTTAGAAGTTAAATAAAGACATGTGCACTTAAAGGCATTTCTAATAGGCTAAGACTTAAGACCAAAGACTTTCATTGTGACTTGTCATGTATTATTGGTAGGTGTTGATTGTCGTGGACTTTGATTGTGCTTGTCGTGCTCGTCCGTTATACTTTCAGAACACTTTTCAGGTGAGTTTCGTAGCCCCTCTTTTTACAAGTTTTGGGGTGGAAAGTATACTTATTTTTCAAACAGTTTTTTCGATTCCTGTTTATGTTCAATATGGAGCCTGTGCGTATAGAGTTATTTGTGCCATTTGACGTGCTTGATTTTGTTTATATGTGTGTGATTTATGTGTTTATTGTTGTGATTTATGGTTTGGACGTGCTTATTGTATGAGTTTGAGACTTGGACATGAGACTTGAGAATTGGACTAAGGCAGGTACCGTAAGGCCGGACTTTGAGACATTGAGACTTTGAGACATTGAGTCTTCGAGACATTGAGTCTTCGAGACATCGAGACTTTGAGACATGAGACATGGGGAATGAGACTTGAGACTGTGGACATATTATGGCGTAACTCTGCTCATTATGTATTGAACTAATACTTGTATGGACTTTAAAGAATCGACAAAAGACTTATTTCTTTGACTAGACTTTATGACTAAAACCTACGAACTCACCAACCTTTGTGTTGACAAGTTTTAGTATACTTTTTAGGTACTCGGGCTATTCAAGGATAAGGACTTTCATGCTAGGACTGGACTTCGGAGATTAGTGTTCCTTTATTTATTTTCAGAATTTAAGGCTACATGTCTTGGATTATTTCTTGATGGACTTGGTTGTAATAAGCTATTTTAGCACTGTTATGACTTTGAACTCATGTACTTGGAAATATATTTATTATATTCTATTTCATTTAGCAGTATTTATGTAATTCCATGTCGTGTTGTACTTTTAATGACACCTCATGTTTCCGCCAAGGGTGGGGTGTTACAAGTAGATAATATAACAAATTCACCAATAAAAAAAAAACCATGAGCACTTGAACATAGTAACCTACTGTAAGCCCGAACTAAGTATGTTATATACAAACATCACTATGTATTTACTCGTAAATCCCGAGTAACCCGTAAAAATCAGACTCACACATTTGATATTATGTAGTGTCAAATGTATATAATAGAAATACTCTTAACAGTTAACTTTTTCATGAGAAGCTAAAACCCTATATGGCGATCATGAAACCTGTTTTTTTTCCTCTTTTCTCTACTCTAATTTCGTGTCCTTCTAACTGATTATGGTAATCGTTTGTGATCATTGTATCTCTTTTGGTGATCTGATCATTTTCGATTTACTATTTTTAGGTTAGGGTTCACGTAGTTTAGGGTTTTTCCTCTTTCATTTTTGTTTAAGCCCTAGTTTGTTATTTCTTTTTCCTGATTTCTTACCTAGTCTGTAATCGCGGCTACCTTGTGTAGTTTAGCTAGATTAGTCCAGACTTGTTAAGGGATTACGGTGATTGATTTAAAATTTAGGGTTTTCTAGGGTTAGGGTTTTGTTGCTGGTTTGTTTAGATTGGTGGTTTTCTTGGTCATTGGTTGATTTGTTTTCCTTGTTCTTGTCTATTGTATGAAGAGAGATAGTATTTACAACATTGATGCAGCTGAAGAACGTTTTAACAGGATAAAAGAAAGAACACTTAACATGGGTTCGAATAAAAAGAAAAAGAATTCGAGTCCAAAGAAATCCCAGAGCACAGGTGGTGGTAATTCCACTAATCGTGTTCCTTGTGATGGGCAATTAAAGGAGGGTCAGCAGATTGAGAATGAGGAGACAGTCCAAAATCCTAATGAAGGAATGAATGATACTCCCCATGCAACTGTAAAGGAGGTACAGTCCGTTGGACTTGATGAGTATGGTTACCCGCTGAACGATACGGAAGCTCCACGAGTCTTGAAAAAGGCAGATTCTAGTTCGTATTCAGGTGATGGATTGGCAAATTTAAAACCTAAATCTGAATTTAATGATGAGCAAAATACGAACCTTGGGGATTTTATTATTCCGCTCAATTTTGGAGATGATGAGGGAAAGGATTATCTAATGCATGGTTATCCCCCCCTTAACGCCTTTAGCTAATAAGAATGAGACGTCAATTTTGACACAGAAAGATGCTAAAAAGGATGGTTTGGAAGAGGATAAATCTGATAAAGGTAAAAAACACGTGGAATTTGTTGTGAGCGTGGAAGATAAAAGTAAGAATGCTGATGTAAGTAAATTGCCTGATGGGGCTGATCGGGAGAAGCCTTTCTCGTATTCTAAGGCTGTGCAATCTGAGCCTATCACGAAAAAGAAGGTTAATTTCCGCTCTTTAAGGGTAGACTCGAATATTGAGGGTATTGATTTGCTTATTCCAAAAGAGACTATTATTTCAGCTAATAGCAAATATGCTAATACCTTGGTTGGGTTTTTTCATGGGAAACGACTTGTTTATCCCGTTGTTGAAAACTATGTAAAGAATGCTTGGGCTAAATATGGGTTTCAGCGTGTTATGATTAATTCATCAGGTTTCTTTTACTTTAAATTTGAGGAGAAATCGGGGATGGATAAAGTGTTGGAATTAGGACCTTGGTTAATCCGTTCAGTGCCACTTTTCCTAAAAGAATGGACGACTAAATTTAGTATGTCAGATGTTAAAAAAGTGCCTGTATGGGTCAAATTACATAATGTACCACTTGTAATCTTTAATGAAGATGGACTTAGCATGTTGGTGACCAAGATTGGAAGACCAGTGGCTTTGGATGCTTATACAAGCTCGATGTGTACTGAATTATGGGGACGTAGTAGTTATGTAATGGCACTTATCGAGTTGAATGCTGAAAATGATATTAAATCGGAAATGATTGTGGAATCCTTAATTTGGTTGGAGATGGTTTTTTGAAACAAGTTATTCAAATTGAGTATCATTGGAAACCGCCTCGTTGCGCTACATGCAAGGTGTTTAATCATGAAAGTGATCAATGCCCTAAACTACCTAGCAAGACTATTCAAGTCTAGAAGTCTAGTAATACTAATCAAGTCGAGAAGTCTATAGATGAGGAGGGATTCATTCAGGTTTCAAGGAGAAGGCAAAAAGGAAAGGTTGTTCAACAGGAGAGACGAATTGAGGGTGTTAAACTAAATAATGCTAAACCAAAAATTACTTATCGGGATATACAACCTGTTGGTAGTCCTAAATTGCCGGTGATTAATTCAGAGACTAGTAGTAGTTCACATAAGAAGGCAAGTAACCCTCTTGTCAACACTAGCAACCCATTTTCTGTTTTAGGTGATGATTTGGGCGGGGAAGATGGTGGGCTTTCTTCTTCGGCCCCAGGTCGAGACTTAGATGGATTGGATCCCATCCAGAAATTTAATAAGGCTTTTGATGTGTCTAATTCAGATGATGAGGTGGAAAACCTATATGATGAACATGTTTCAGATAAGGTAACGGGTGGTGATACAGCAAGCACTTCTGCTGATTCGGTTCCCAATGTTTAATATTGCAGCATGGAATATTAGGGGTTTGAACCAAGTCCCTAAACAAAAAGAGGTTCAGCAGGTTATTTCAGATAATCAATTGTGTATGTGTGCGACTTTGGAATCACATGTGACTTCTGACAAGCTCCATGATATATGTGCTAAAGTCTTTTGGAAGTGACATTGGATTTCAAATAGTAGTTACGGTGATAAAGGTGCTAGAATTATATTGGGTTGGAATCATGATGATGTTAATGTCATGGTTTTGACTCAATCTAATCAGGTCATTCATACTTGGGTCATTTTTAAAGCTACTAAAAGGGTGGTTTTGTGTTCTTTTGTCTATGCTCATAATTCTTACATTCTTAGACGTTCTCTTTGGGCTGATTTATTGAAACACAAGTCCTTTGTTCGTAGCTGTCCGTGGGTATTACTTGGTATATTAATGTTGCTTTGAATTTAATAAATAAGGCTTCAGGTGCTTCTTCACTTGACATAGCCATGCGTGATTTTATGGAGTGTGTAGTTGATCTTGGTATTACTGATGTTAAAAATGCTCGGTTTGCAATACACTTGGATTCAAAAGCCTAGGGGTGGTGTTGGTCAATTCAAGAAGATTGATAGAATTATGTCGAATTTGGAATTTTGTGACACTTTTGTAGGATCGACTGCTATTTTTCAGCCCTACCGAATTTTAGATCATACACCAGCAGTGCTTCGTATTGCTGATATTGTCAAGTTTAAACCTAAACCTTTTAAGTTTTCTAATCTTCTGGTTTATAATACAAAGTTTAAAGATGTTGTTGCTAAAGCATAGAAATTGGAAGTGTCGGGGCATGCTATGTACTGCTTGGTTCGAAAACTTAAGGCTATTAAGAAACCACTTCATAAGCTGCTATGTGACTACAGTAATGTACATGACAAGGTTGTTGTTTTGCGTTAGCAGCTTGATAAGGTGCAATTAGCTTTAGCTAAGGAACCTCACAATGCTCTTTTAAAAGAGGAACATGCGGTTCATTTAAGTGCCTTTACTGAGGCTTTGCTCGATGAAGAAAGGTTTCTCAAACAAAAGGCAAAGGTTGATTGGCTCAATGTGGGGGATTCAAATTCTGCTTATTTTCACAAGGTAGTTAAGTCTCGGGCTGTAACGAAAAGAATTGATATGATACTTGACTCGCAGGGTAATCAACTTGATGGAGATGATGCGGCTAATGCTTTTGAGGCTCATTATGTTGGGTTTTCTTGGCCAACTAGGTTCGGTTTCTGTTCTTAATTCTGGGGATCTTTTTATTAATGGACTTGATGAGGAAAAGGCTTTAGCAATGGTGGGTGATGTTTCTGATTTGGAAATAAAGGAAGCCATTTTTTCTATGGGGGATGATAAGTCTCCAGGTCCGAATGATTTTTCGGCAACTTTCTTTAAAGGGGCTTGGGATATTGTGGGATCGGATGTCATTAAGTGTGTTCGAGATTTCTTTGTTAGTGGTCGACTTCTCAAGGAACTAAATCATACGGTTATTTCTCTTATTACGAAAGTTGATTCACCTTCTCGCATTAACAATTACCGGCCCATCTCTTTGTGTAATATTATCCTGAAATGTATTACCAAGATCTTGGCGAACAGGTTAAAGGGATGTCTTGATGATTTAATTAGTATTAATCAATCAGCTTTTGTTCCTGGTAGAAGGATTTCGGATAATATCCTTCTGACTCAGGAATTCATGCATAATTACCATTTGGATAGAGGACCTCCATGAGCTGCTTTTAAAGTTTACATTCAAAAAGCTTACAATACGGTTGATTGGGGTTTTCTTTATGACATTTTGGTCGGCTTTGGATTTCATCACCAATGATTCATTGGATAATGGAATGTGTGTCTACCACTTCCTACTCTCTTAGTATCAATGGTAATTTGCATGGGTTCTTTTATGGTCTAAGGGGTTTAAGACAAGGGGATCCTCTATCTCCTTACCTTTTTACCCTTGTCATGGAGATTCTTACTCTGATTATTCATCGAAATGTTAGAAATTCGGACTCTTTTCATTTTCATCCTCATTGTGAAGAAATTAACATTGTTTAATTTATGTTTTGCTAATGATCTTTTTATCTTTATAATGGGGGATGTGGTATCAGCAAAGGTTGTTATGGATTCCCTTGATGAATTTAAGATGGTTTCAGGCTTAACACCGAGTATCCCTAAAAGTACAACTTTCTTTTGTAATGTACTTAATCATGTAAAGTTAGCTATACTTGATGTGCTACCAATAGAGGAAGGGCTCTTACCGGTTAAATATTTGGGGGTTCCATTGGTCTCCTCTAGATTGATGTTGCAGGATTGTAGGATACTTGTTGAAAAGGTACGTAATCGAGTGGATGATTGGAAGAATAAATTCTTATCTTTAGCTGGTCGTGTGCAACTTATCAATTCGGTTTCGTCTTCTATGCACGTGTATTGGTCCTTAGTGTTTATATTGCCTTCTGGGGTTATTCTTGATATTGAGCAGATTATGAGAGGGTTTTTATGGAGTCAGGGCACGTTGAAGAAAGGTAAAGCTAAAGTGGCATGGGATATTGTTTGTATTCCAAAGGAAGAGGGGGGCCTTGGTGTTCGGAAATTAGAACATTTAATGTTGCTTTGATTGCAGCTCATATTTGGCGGCTCCTTACTTCGAAGCAATCTTTATGGGTTCAATGGATTCATATTTATAAGCTTCGTGGAAAGAATTTTTGGGAGGTGAAGGCTATGGGTAATATGTCATGGAGTTGGAGGAAAATACTTCAAGTACGTCATGTTGTGCAGAAGCATTTTTGGCATCAAATTGGGAATGGTCTTTCAACTTCTGCTTGGTTTGATATGTGGTGTAATGATAGTCCTCTAATTGACAAGGTATCTCCTAGATTAATTGCTAATGCCGGTTTTCAATTAAATGCACGAGTGTCAGATGTGGTGGTTAATAATTCTTGGACCTGGCCGATCTCTTGGGCTGATCGTTTTGATCCTGGTGCTCCTCTAATGCTTTATCCAGAAAGGCAAGATGTTGTTAAATGGAAAGATCGTGAGGGTAAGGTGTTGGATTTCTCATTTTAAATGCTTGGGAGGATTTGCAGAATAGATCAGTAAAGGTCTCTTGGTTCCCTATGGTTTGGTTTAAGCAATGTATACCGAAGAATTCTTTTATTTTGTGGTTGGCGGTGCTTCGGAAGCTAAAGACTCAAGATGTTTTAAGGTCGTGGGATGTTCGGGGCTGCACTAATCAGGACGTGTTATTGTACCCTTTATGTACATCAACTCCTAATTCTATTAACCATCTTTTCTTTAAATGTGTTTTTTCTGAACAGGTTTGGCATCGAGTTCGTATTAAAGCAAACTTTGGGGTGAGCTCAGTTGTTTGGGATGATATTGTCTCGGAGATAGTGCCTTTTGCTCATAAGAACTTGATCAAGAGTGTTGTCACAAAGCTTCTCTTACAGCAGCCGTTTATTATATTTGGCGTGAACATAGTTCAAGGTTATTTGCTCGAAAGAAGAGGGGAGTTGTTTGGGATGATATTGTCTCGGAGATAGTGCCTTTTGCTCATAAGAACTTGATCAAGAGTGTTGTCACAAAGCTTCTCTTACGGCAGCCGTTTATTATATTTGGCGTGAACAAAGTTCAAGGTTATTTGCTCAAAAGAAGAGGGGACCTGATCAACTTGCTGATGCTATTATTCATACTGTATGCTTGAAGCTTTTTACTTTTCGTTTCAAGAAATCAAGACGACTAGAAGAGCTTCGGATAGCTTGGGATTTGCCTCACTCTATTAATCATGTTCGATAATTTTGTAATTCTTTCTTGTATTTGTTATCTGTAGTGGTATAGGTGCCTTGCAAATATGTCCCTCTCACTGGTGAACATGGACAAGTTGATGTGCATGTTTGAGGTAACTCCGGTTTCCTTGTAAATGTGTCACTCTCATTTGTTTTTGTAGTAGCTGATGTATGTTTGAGGTGCCTGTTTCACTCTAATAGCTTAGATGATGCATATGGCTAGGATAGCTAGATTGGGGTTTACCCTTGTTTATTTTGGATACTACACCTCTTCTGGGTGATTTGTAAAAGTCGACTTGGTATTCTACCAGGTCGTCTGTTCTTCATTGTTTTTAATATATTACTAGGAGTGACGGCCTTTTACCGGAAAAAAAATGTATATAATAGAAGTCTTGAGAATATTACATATTACATCAAGAATATATGTTAGAAAAAATCCTTTTTTTTTTGGTGTTAGTAGTTTCAAATCCCTATTCACATGCACACATCAGTATATTTGTTCCATTGATACAAATTTGGGTATCTCATGGCTACAATTTCCAAATAAATAACTCGACTAATATTTTCTATTGACTTGATACAGGAGCAAAGTAGTGAGCAAGTAGCGCATAACTAGCAATAAAATTCCTATTTTCTCATGGAGAATTTGCTATGAAGTTTGTTACTAGTAGGTAGTGCATAACTAGTATGTAATATGTTACATTATGTTTTATCGCAGTTTCATTTGTCAATGATATTTGCAGTTATATTTTTGCTGCAAAATTGCTGTTTTTTTTTTCCTGAAACAGTGCCTAATTGATGCTGTTTTGATAGATACTTGTTGCTGTATTCAGGGTATTTGCTGCAGAATTATAGGTATTTTTATGCTACCTTTGGTGCAGATTTATGGCTGTTATAGGGGTTGTTTTAAGGTTGTTTTTTTATAACTTTTAGTGGTGCAAAATGGTTATGTTTTCAGGCAATTTCAAATTTGCTAGTGGTGATGAATGATGAATCATGCTTTTTTCAGGCTGTTTTAGGTGTTGTTTCCAGGCTAGGTCTTGGCCCTGTTTCAATGATCGGCTAAGGTACTTCCTATGATGTTTTCCTTAATACTTTAAGCTAAATTTTTGTGCCCGCTACCTCACAAATTCCTAGATCCACAATTGGCAATAACCAAATTAAAACTTGCAAACTAGCTAATTCCATCAGTATAAACGCTTACTAATGGCGAGCAAAACAACAAACAAAGTAACTACAAAGCCTGTAAAGGGTATACTGAGCAATCCTAAGCATCCAGCAAGCATCAACCGAGTAGTTATAATCATTCAATCTTTTCTATTTGCAACAATCAAATTCAGCAACAAGTGTGAGTTAATAAACAAACCTATGATTGTAGTTGTGTAATATTTGATTCGGCATATCATCCCACCTTCTCTTGTTAACTTATTTTCAACAGTCACCTCGTTCAAGTATGCAAAGTCTAAAAGTTGTGCAGCTTTTCTAACGTAAAGCATACAAAGAAATCCGAGACTATCTTGCCTCTTATACATCCATCCTCGATCACTACTTGCCGTCATACTCACTCAAACGTCAACATCAACCCTCTACAAGTTAAAATCAGCCCTTTACATGTCAAAACTTGCCACTTATGAGTCAAATTTAGGCAACTTAAACTCAAATTCAACTAAATTTAAAAGTCAACTACTTACAACTCAAGCTCATACAAGTAAACAGTGAATTGTACACAATTAAACCAAGGTTTAGAAAACCCTCAAACTTACTTTAGAATTGTACACTCAACTAATATACAATGCTGAAATTCATGAATAAATCACATTCTTTAAAATTATCACTTATTAAACATTAATATTAATTTATTTTCAGTCTTACAAACCTACCATAAAAATTTATAAAAATATGAAGCAATACATATAAGGAAATCTAGAAATTATTTACTAATTAATATAATATATATCTATGCTTACTATATACAAATTATAACCCCATGTTGAATTGTTGAAAGTTTACAAAAATGAGACACACGAATTGACCAAAATACCCTTAATAAATTAAATCACCATCAACTCTTAATATTAAATTACACCATTAGTCCATTATTTTATAAAATATCTCTACTAACCTCTTTAAATTAAATACATTTACTTACACCAATAGATCTCGCCACCACCATCATCGCCAGCTCGCCGCTGCATTGCGCGGGTACCTATATTTACTACTCCTTTATAATGATCATTCATCCCCTATTTTAAGAAAGAGTTAGAAAATAGTTAGATGAAAAATTATTAGATTGCCCTTACTAAACAACCCTTAAGGAAAGGGTTATTAAATATTACCAAAATTACCCTTAATGAATTAATTTACACTTTAAACTCATATCTTCTAAAATATAAGTATCACCATTATATCAACTTACACGGTTAAACCACTCGACACCAATTGTCGATGTCATCGATCACCACCCGTCACCAACACCACTAAACCACCGTTGTCGTCACCGTCGCCGCATTGCTGGGGTACAATGCTAGTATATATATATATATACATACAAGAAAAGAGAAAAACGGGGTGGCCAACAACGGTAGTGGGATTTTTCCAATGAGTGGGATTTTCCGGTGACGCAGGCTTCTTCCGGCGAGATCGAAATAATAAAAGCGGCGCAGTTGTGACTTAGAATGTGTGGAACTATTTATCGGCTGCTGGGTGGTGGTTTGCAGTGGCGGACCAGATTGAGGTATAGAAGAAGATGGAAGAGAGGGTGGAATTTTTCTAGGATTTTTCTCGACGGTATATTGGATTCTTTCACGGCAAGGAGTGAACAGATATGGGGCGGTGGGTTTTGTTGGGATGAGAGTTTGTGTCTGTGTACAAATAAGAGTTTTTCAATTTTGGGTGAGCAAAGGGTTTGAATTTTTGGAGAGTGATTTCAATTTTTTTGGAGTGTCGCCAATGACTTCGAAAGTTTTTTTGAAAAAAAGTGGTGGTGTTGTACTAGAAGGTGTTTGGTACAATGAAATAGAAAAGATGGAAAGAGAATGAGAAAGACTTCTCATGTTTTGTTGCAATGGAGAATGAGAAAGAGAATCGAGAAGTGGGAATCGATTCTATTCTCTCAATTCTCTATAAAATGTAGAGAATTGATGGGAATGGAATTTTTTTTTTTTTTTTTTTTTTTTTTGGTTTAGTGATTTTATATATATTAAATTTAATTATTCTTCAAAATTTTGTATTTTTTGTATATTCATTCTCTGTTTGTACCAAACGACGGAATCCATTCTCTTTTCAAACACTCATTCTCTTTTGCACTATATTTATTCTCTATTACATTTTCATTCTCTTTGATTCACTCTTACCAAACGCCCCTCTAGATCCTTATCATCAATCTATATTAATTGTATAATAATACTAAATTAATAATAATCTTTATTATATCCGTTTCATTAATAATTAAATAATTTTTATCCTAAATTTAGTTGATGGTTGGTAATCTTTATTAACCAGTTAATATTATTTATAATTAGACGTATACACGCATTATGCAGCGATATTGATGTTAGCTACAACGGGCGGTGGTGGTGGCGACAAATGATAGCAAAGTCAATGACGGCGGGGTGACGACTGTGGTGGGGTGATTATAGATATAAAAATTTATTAATTTAAAAGGATAAATGCTTTATCAATGAGTTAAAATATTGATCATATATTTATTTATAATCTTTATCATATTTGTTATTTTGTTAACATTCTTATTTATTATGTTAATATTATATTTAGTCTCGGGTCAGTAAGTAAATAACATCAAATATCGTCTTCCAAATGTTTTTGGTCTTAGTATCCACGCTAGGATGGGATATAGACAGTCTTATCTATACTTAAGGTAGAAATGTTTCTATTAACCATAAGTAACCAAGAAACCTTAAAATCTCAAATGTAATAACAAATGAAAAAACAAAATGATAATTCAAATACACCTTCTTTTGTAATACTTCTTTATACGAAAGTTGTTGTAATACTAATTTAAAATATTATTTTTTGACCATTTATAGATTTGTGCGTGTTAATTTTCTTCATATCATACCAATTTTATCAGAGGTCCCGAAGAGACATTAATATAATATATTATATTATACTTATTAATCATTCTTTTAGGTCTAGGGGACACGTATATATAGTACTCTTGTATTTGGGTCTACTAGGCCAAATATTAATGTGCATATATTTGTATGTATGTATAACATATATACGAATGACATATATGTAGTGGCATTAACGACAGTAGTGCCAGCGGTGGTAGTGGCCCGGGTGATGTGTAGTAGCGTTGGTGGTCGTGTGGTAGAGTTGGTGATTTATGTTGTAAATTATTTCATTAAGTGTATTAGATGGTTATACTTAGTGAATTAAGTGAAGGGTAAATTGGGTAGATGTCCTTATATTATTTCATTAAGGAGTATCTACCAATAATTATAAAAGAGCCTTTTAAATTCTAACATGAAAAAGTAATAGCCCTTTATAAGTCCCAACTATTACTAGATGGGTGCTGAAGACACCTCTATGTCGATGGTGAGTGAACTTTGCAACACAATCAATTAATCTGGATATGACCAGTTTAGATTGATCGTGTACCAGGTTAACTGGAGTAAATGTATTTAGGTGACAGAATACGTAAATTAATACAATGCAATAATATAAATGACAAGTATATAAACTGGTGAGACAATATGTAAATTTCAAGTGTATTTTATTTATTTGATTGTTTAAATAAAATACAAGGTTGTTGCGGAACCAAGATAATACATGAATGTAAATATCCTAACAACCCATGAATTACAATTGATCTAAACTTGGAAATTCTCCTAAACAATCCAAACACTTAGAGTTATGAAATGTTCCTTTTTGCGATTGAGAGAATATTGCACAAGTTCACCAATATTGCAGAATATATGTATTTGCAAAGTTGTTAAAAAAATGTTTGTGCAAGGACCTCTATTTATAGTCGAAGATTGAGCATGGGGATCTCAACTTCGACGTACAAATATGGTTGACAGCACACAAAAGTATTGTTTAAATAATCCTTTGTGTGTGCTAAATAAAGTAAGACAAAGGTTTACTTTATTCAACCACTCTACATCTTTGCACTTTTATCCAGAGACAATATCATTGTCCGGTTAAAAGGATGTAGAGTAAAAAGGTCCTCCTCGTAATCAGTGTAAAGTTTTGTAAGAGCATTTACACTGGAGGATTCTCCAGTTGATTGATCTGGTAGATTGGCAATGGCAGCGAAGCCCAGTTGACAATCTCTGTCTTCCATTTGTTGTCTTTGACTTAAACTGGAAGGTCTTCAGATTCTAGTCTTCTGATCTCAACTGGAGGAAGTCATCAGTTGCTAAACCTGTACAATGCAACTGGACTTCTAATATTTCGGACAATTCCGCATGCTCTCCAGATGTCGCTGGAGAGCTCCAGTTTGGCTTAAACTGGACCTAACAAATTCCCCCTAATTGTCCAGAAATATTGTCAAGTATTTTCAAACTTGTTTCTATACAAGTTTAAGTTTGAAATACTTGAGTTTGATAAAACCTATTAAGTTTCCAAGACATTTTTATAGATCATCAAATGTCTTGGATTTGTTTTAATTGTTTGTAGATCTTATCAGATATCTTACTTGTGAGTTACAATCTGGCAACTTGTATATACACAACATTTACAAAGAAGTTACAAGAAAGTAAACAAAATTACAAGCAGATAGTTAGAAGGAAAACTTAAACAGATGGCCCTTTGCCAGTTTTCCTTCTTTTTGTAACTGATGAAATTGGCTGTGTGTCCTCAAGATCAAGGCCTAATCTTTCTTCAATGTTTTCCTTGAACTTGATAAGATTTTGCAATACGTATTCCCAGCCCTTTTCAACCTTGTTCTTCCTCTGCCTCCCTTCCAGTAACCTCAACATCTCTACATGCTCAGAATGACCATACTGATGGACATTCGGGTTCTCAGTTGTTCTCTTAGGTCCACCAAAGTATTGTACCTCAACAACAAAATGCTTAGCACCAGGCTTGATCGAAACTTTAACATCAGTAATCTTGCCTCTATTGTGCCTTCGACGCTGTACATCAGACAAATATGTGCGAGCTTCAGATTCATTTGTCAGTTTAATTTTGCTTGTGCTCAGCTTTTGTGTAGCATCTCGAATATCATCAGTTGTGGGTTCAGATGGTTCTACCCAAGTCCTTAGATTTGCATCCCTTGGTAAAGCCTTTTGTTTTCTTCCTTTGGACTTGGGTGGATTCAACACTTTGGTGACCGGCTTCTTTACCTGCTCAGTTCTCTTGAGAATCCCTTCAGATCTAATCTCTCTGGCCTTCTCCACCGACACATTCAAACACTTGGCATCCAGTTCAGCCTCATCATCCTGATAGTGTTTGTCCAGTTCAACTTCAAGCATTTCCTTCAGTGCATTGACTATCCTTGGATCTTCTTTGATTTTCTTGTATTCAACAAGTGTCAAGCCAAGGAGTTGAGCATCAGTGATGTCAACAAGAGGGGTTGCAAGATTTCTTCTTGATTCGAATTGGTTTACCTTCATCTGTTTCTTCCTTTCCTTGACCAATTATCCCACTCTTGCTAACTTCTGACTCTCGCTTTCAGTAACTGGAGGCAACAAATCAACATTGCCAGTTTCCAACATTGGTGCATCGGTGGCCGGTTCCATAGATTCATCAGCAATGGCCTTTCCCTTATCAATACTCCCCTTCACCACATCATCAAACACCTCAAACTCCTGCTCACCAGCCTTAGTGCTGGTAGCTACCACTAACTCCTTCCCTTTACCTGAAGTCTCCACAAGAGTGCGGGGGGCATGAACAGATCTTTCCCCCTTGGCAGCATCTAGTCCTTGCCTGATAGCTTCAAAATCTGCATGACTGGAGGGCAAGCGATCTAGAGGCTGCCATGATTGCATTGTCTTGCACTCTTTGAAGACTCCACAAATCATGCGAACTGTCCTCCACAGATGATTGATCTCCTGAGACTGAGTCAAAACATTGCCACTTGTCAGCTCTTGACTCTTTAAGATTTGTTTGAGTACGGAGAGATCATCTGGAGAAAGCCCAGTTGCAGGGACTTCCTTAACTCCTTCAGGAACATCCTCCCTTCCTTTGCCAACTTCAGTGGTTAGATCAGATATAGTGGTTGAGTGTTCAGACACTTTGCTGGCCAGTGTATCCAGACTGCACCTCAACCGATCAATCTCAGATGTAATTGGAGTGAGATCGACCTGGGGCACTGCAATCTTGGTGATCTCAGACATCACCTTTTCAATCAAATTGTTCTCATTGGCAGCCAAAGTTTCTTCGATCTTTAGACCCACTGAAGAGGCCAACTGACTACCAAGTTCTGTTACATCTAGGCCAGGTTTGTTACATAGATCTTGCACCTGCCTTTCCAGATTCTTAATATCAACCTCTGATGATCTGACAGTACTGTTCAGCAGGTTGGATTTTGAAGATGTGACTCCAGATTGAGTCAGTGCGAATGCCTCCCTTAAAGATGTTGCCAGTTGGTTGGAGGATTCCACTAACTCGTTCAGCTTGCCAAACACCAAGTCCTCATTGGCAGAGAACTTGTTGATCCCCAGGTCAACCACTTTAACATTTTGCAAATGATCCTTTTGGTACCTGGAGAGGGACTTGGTGTTTTTATCAAGTGTCTTTTGAATCTCTTCTACCCTCGTGAGAAGGTTCGAGAGATCGGCTTGGAAAGACACAAATTGGCTTTCCAGTGACGGAGGAGAAGGAGTCACTGGACCAGCCCTGAAAGCTACTGGTGCAACTGGACGAGGTATGACAATATCTGGTTCTCCAGTTGCAGTAGTGTCAGTTGATAGAAGAGGAGGGTTTGTAGAAATGAAGGGAAGAGATTCAAATTGTCGTTCATGCTAAGAATGCTCAGGTGTAAACGACGACGACGGTGGTGTTAGGATGTGTCTATTTCTAGGCACACCCATAGAAGAAAGTAATTGGCGAGAGGCGAATATAGGAGGTATATCTAAGCTTTGTACATTTCTTGGGGAAACTGAAACATGTGGTTCTTGGGGTTGACCAAGGAGAGAAGGGAGCTGATCAAGTACAGTTGCATCAGCCATCTCCTGGTCAGATTCAGTCTCAGATGAGTCCGAAGACTCAAGCTGAAACTCACCCTCATTTATGCCAAGATCCATAAATGTTGGGGGTGGCTGAACAAGTTGTTCAGACTCCTGATGACCAGTTTGAGTGGCCTCAATGGTTTCATCAGTTATGGGATCCGTTGCCAAAGCATCTTCTCCCTGGACAGAGGTGACTAGTGCCTCAACTACAACTGCTCTATCCTCAGTTACAGTATCACTGGCAGCGGCTTCAGAGACCACAGTCACAGGTTGTGACTGGTCAGATGTAGCAAGTTCAGATCTGGATCTCCTTCTGCTTTTGGAAGATCTTCTTGCTTTGGGAATCGCCTGGACTCCAGCTTCTGCCACAGTCACCACTCCAGCAGACGAACCGGTGGGTCCCTCATTATTTTGAGGCCCGCCCAGTTGCCTTTCTGACTCACCAGATGGTGGTGCATCAGTTCGAGAGAATGCAAAGATCGTTCTCGGGGAAATCTGGACTTCATCAGAACTGGACACCAGATTGTCCAGATTCCTTAACAGTTCTGGCACAGAGAACAAAGATTGTGTATTGTAGTACTCTTCTCTGCCCAGAACATGAATGAAACAGAGGGACAAAAATCTTGAGAAGGGGATACAAGGACCCCTGTTGCCCTTCAGCTTAAACACCAGGCTCCTGAACAAAATACCAGCAAAGTCCACCCTCAGTCCATTCCAAAGGCAGTAAGCCATCTCTGCCTGGAAGGAGTTTTATCTGGTCCAATCCACCAGAACTCCCTCCCAAACTCTCCACCAAGTGGACCATAAAGAACTTCCAGGATGGTGAAAGCCCTTTCATTGTAATGGACCCCTTCGTCTTCAAAACATCCCCTTCCACCATCTCCTTATTCCCCATGTCAAGGAAGACCTGACGGAAATTTATATTGGAGGGAATCACCACTGGATTTTCATTATTTCTCTAGTAGTTGAGGTTAAGGGCTTCCCTCAATGTTTCAGCGGTGATGGTACACGGGATCGACCCATCCTTTAAAGAAAAGGAGATGGATGAGCAGTCCTCAGAAAGAGAAGCAGTGTACCAGAACTCGCACAAGTAGTCGTGAAACAACTTGTTTGGGTTCAAAGAGAAGGCATCGCTGAGGGGAGAAATCCGGAGAAAGGATTGGATTCTCCCTATAAGAGAGTCAGCGGCCTGGTGCCCTTGAAGAGATGCCATTGGATTGTTTGGATTTAATTTGATAAGCTTAGAACTAATGGGAGCACCAGCGGCACGAGTAACATTTTGTGATGGATTGTACTCAGCAGTGAGTAGATTCACATCACGAGAACGAGATGAAGAAGAAGATGATTTAGGAGCCATTTGTGAAATTGGATTTAGGGTTTTAGACTTAAAGAAGAAAGAGAGAAAAGGATCTCGAATTGTGAATGATTGGAAGAGTAAATGAAAGGAATTTTGAGTGAAGTAAATGAGACGGATATTTGGTGGGGGTATTTATAGGCAGTAAAATATTGCCAAGATATATACGAAAAGATATTTTAGTCCCCAAAAGTTTGAAATAATTTGTAAAAAAGTGATTTTTCGAAATTTTGAGAATTCAAAAATATTTAATACCTCCCATCAAGCATTTAATGCTACGACGGTTGGTATTCCCACTCACCCACTAACTTCATCAATACCCATAAAAAGTGCAGTACATTTCAGCAAAAAGTCTTGACACGTAAGACATGTCAGGTGACGTTTGTGAGTGCGAGGTGAGCACTCGAGTAACATCACGTGTCACAAGTATCCACCAAGTAAAACATAACGTTATGAAATCTGGCTGACCACCATTTTGAGACAAGCTGGGACTTTCAGTTGCTAGTTTCAACTGATGACTTTCAGTTGCATTTTTCAACAAATTTTATTTTGAAAAATATTTTGAGTCTTTTCCCCCTAAAAATGTGATCCATTTGATCAGTGACTAGTCTGTGAGTACATCAAGGCGTTCAATCTCCAACCAATCAAGGATCACCTGGACCATCCTCAACTGAAGGGCCTCTCCAGTTTAGTGAGGATTTAACATACCTAGTTCGCTGATGAGATGTTTAAAAGTTTTCTCATCAAGAGGTTTTGTAAAAACATCAGCTAACTGTTTATCAGTGGGGATGAAATGTATTTCAATGTCTCCTTTCATAACATGATCACGAATGAAGTGATACCTGATATCAATATGCTTTGTCTTTGAGTGCATCACAGGATTGTGAGATATAGCAATTGCACTGGTGTTGTCACAAAAGATTGGGGTTCTTGTTAATTTCATACCATAATCAAGTAACTGGTTTTTGATCCAGAGAATCTGGGCACAGCAACTGGCCGCAGAAATGTATTCTGCCTCAGTAGTAGACATTGAGACCGAAGTCTGCTTCTTACTGGTCCAACTCACCAGTTTTCCCCCTAGGAAGTGACATCCACCAGTTGTGGATTTTCTATAAATCTTACAACCTGCATGATCTGAATCTGAATAACCCATTAGATCTAACCCTGAGCCTTTGGGATACCAAAGACCAAGGCTAGGGCACCCTTTCAGGTACCTGAAAATGCGTTTAACAGCATGCAAGTGTGATTCTTTTGGATTTGCCTGAAATCTGGCACATAAACATGTTGCAAACATTATATCTGGTCGACTGGCAGTTAAATACATCAGTGAACCAACCATTCCACGATATTCTTTTTGGTCCACTGGTTTGCCATTTGGGTCAGAGTCCAAATTTAATGGAGCTGAAATAGGTGTAGTTTTTGATGGGATAGAATCATATTTGTATTTTCTTAACAAATCTCTGACATATTTTTCTTGGTTAATAAAAATACCATCCATGGTTTGTTTGATTTGTAAACCTAAGAAAAATGTTAATTCACCCATTAAACTCATCTCATATTCTTGAGACATAATTTTCGAAAACCTTTTACACATTTCATCATCAGTTGACCCGAATATAATATCATCAACATAAATTTGTACCAGCAAGATATTACCTTTTTCTTTCAAGATGAACAAGGTATTATCTATTGCACCTCTTTGAAAACCATTTTTGAGAAGATGTTTAGTTAGAGTATCATACCAGGCTCTTGGGGCTTGTCGAAGACCATATAAAGCTTTGTTCAGTCTATATACCTAATGACGATGCTTTTCATTTATGAAGCCTGGAGTCTGTGTAACATACACTTCTTCTTCCAACGTGCCATTCAGAAACGCACTTTTTACATCCATCTGAAAGACTTTGAATTGCAAGTGAGCAGCATAAGCCAAGAAAATTCTGATGGCTTCAAGTCTTGCAACTGGAGCAAAAGTTTCATCGAAATCAACACCTTCTGCTTGACAGTAACCCTTGGCAACCAATCTAGCTTTGTTTCTTATAACGTTGCCATCTTCATCCATCTTGTTTCGGTAGACCCACCTCGTTCCAATGGGTTCTCTCTTTAACTCTGGAGGGCAAGGAACAAACTCCCAAACATTGTTCCTTTCGAACTGGTTGAGTTCTTCTTGCATAGCTTCAACCCAGCTTGGATCTGCCATAGCCTCGTCAATCTTCTTCGGTTCAATCAGTGATAAGAAGGTGACGTTCAAGCATTGATCACTTGTGGCTCTTCTAGTCTGAGCCCTACTATCTGGATTGCCAATAATCTGCTCGATGGGATGAGCAGCAGTCTATTTAGTGTATTGACTAGGTTGAAATATTACAACATCAGTGCAAGACACCTGACGATCTCCAACAGATGCAGCTACTGGAGGAGGATCAGTCCAAACTACTTCAACTTCATCATCAGTGTCAACTGAAGAGTTAACATGATGTTCTTCAAACAAAGGTATATCTTGAAGAACTGGAGCAACTTGAACTGGTTCTGATGTTGTTGTGGCACGTACATCAGATCCAATTACCAGTTTTTTTCAGGTAGGTTAAAACTGATAGAAGGATAAAATGAGGTGTCACTGAAGTTCTTCTTTTCCTTAACTGGTTCCAAGACTTGATGTCTGGAAACATTTTCTGGTGTACTAACTGATTGATGAACCTGATCAGATACACCAAAATCAATTGGGACAACTGAAGATAAATCAAGGGTTGGTCTTTTGTTGATTGCTTCATTTGATTCATCGAATGTGACATGAATTGTTTCATGTACCTTTCGGAGTCTATAATTATAAACTCTATAGGCTTTTCTAACATCTGAATACCCCACAAAGACACCATCGTCAGCTTTTGCATCAAATTTTCCCAACTGACTGGAATCGTTTAAGATGTAAACTGGACAACCAAATACATGGAAGTATCCAATATTTGGTTTACGATTCCTGAGGACTTCATAGGCAGTCTTCCTGTGTCTCTTGACATAAACTGACCGGTTTTGGGTGTGACAAGCAGTTGCCACAGCTTCAGCCCAAAAACAGGTGGGAAGACCAGATTCAGATAACATACTTCTGGCAGCTTCAATCAATGTGCGATTCTTTCTTTCAACCACACCATTTTGTTCTGGAGAACGAGCTGACGAAAAGTTTTGAGAAACGCCAGTGCCAGTGCAAAATGTCTCCAATTCTTTATTAATGAATTCTGTACCATTATCACTTCGCAACTGACATACTTTCTTGGTATACTTGAGTTCAATTCGCTTGATGAGAGAGATAATTTCACCAGGTGCATCACTCTTTGATCTGATAAATATCACCCAACAAAATCTGGTGTATTAATCGACCACAACTAAAGTGTATCTCTTACCAGCTTTAGTTTGAACATTCACTGGACCAAAGAGATCCATATGAAGCATGTGAAGAGGTTCAGTGATACTGAAATTTTGTCTGGTCTTGAAACTGGCTCTTTTCTTTTTGCCCATTTCACACCCTGGACATGGCTTCTCCTTTTTAAAGGAAAACAAAGGTATCCCATCAACCAGTTGCTTTCTTGACAACTTGTTGATATTTTTGAAATTAAGATGGGATAACCGTTTATGCCACAGCCAGTTGGTGTCCTCATCAGCCTTGACATAGAAACAATGCTCTTTTGGAGCAGGCTCCATGTCCATGATGTACACATTCCCTTTTCTTGGTGCAATCATGACTACCTTCCAATCCTTGTTAAAAATAGTGCCTTGAGCAATGTCGAACAGTACCCTATATCCATCATCACAAAGTTGACTGACACTTATCAGGTTATATTTCAAACCATTGACAAACGCAACTTTTGTGAACTGGATCTGCCCATTGTCAACAACACCATATCCTTCAGTTTTCCCACTTCCATCATTACCAAATGTCACTGCTGGTCCATCGCAGACAGTGAACTCTTCCAGCAGGAGCTTACATCCGGTCATAGTTCAGTCAGCTGCGCTGTCCAGATACCAAATATTCTTCTTTCGATCGCCCTGCACACCCAAGTTAGTGATTAGTTATTTTTGTGAACCCATCTTTTCTTCATGGGTCCACTGGACTTCTTCTGAGAAGTCCCAGGTGCTTGAGTGGGTGTAGAACTGGATGAAGAAATTGAAAGGTTCTCTCCAGTTTCTGGAGTAAAAACAATTGGTTTTAGTGGAACATTGACCTCCTTTTTCTTTTCGATGTTTACTCCTTTCTGAGCAGATTGTTTTATCTTTTGTTTTTGAGGAGGTGTTTTGACATTTTGTTTTTCAACTGAAGAAGATGCAACTCCTTCCAAATTTTTAATTCTGGCAGTACAACTTTGTACCTGCCTAGACAAATTTTGGAGTTGATTCTCCATTTTTAACAAAATGTTTTTTTCATCAGGCTGCTGGCCTATGGACTTGGGCTCAGCGGGGGTTTTAGTCTTTTGAGTTGAGGACTCATTTGACTTATGAGGTAAAGGATTGTCACCAGATTCCTTTTTAACTGGAGCTTTAGCCTTCTTGGCTCCAGTTTTGACCTCAACAGGGTTGGTCTTAGTGGATTCAGATTTGACAGTGTCAGAGGAATCATAAGGAGTTTCAACCTTAACAGATTCTGGCAATTGGTGAATAGTGGGTAAAACAGCTGCCATCTGAAGATTACCAGATTTCCAGGCAGTTTTTTGAGCATCAATGGTTTTAGAAAAAGTGTCATAATTTTTACCAGATGCTTGTACCCAAGAATTGATAACCATGTGTTCCTTTTCAAGATCAAATTTTAGTTTTTGTTTATCTCTTTCCAATGCCTCATTTTTCAAATCTGACTCTTTAAGAGCCAACTGGACACTTTGCAAATCATTTATTTGACCTTTCATGTTGTTAAATTCAACCAAAACTGTTTTTAAGTATCTTTCACAGTCAGTTCTCATGGTTTCAACAAATAATAAGTCATCATTCAATGATTCAGCAATATCCAGTTTCAATTCTGAATCTATCTCGACATCATAATCCCTTACCTTCTTTAAAATGATGTCAACCCATCTTCCTGACACAACATCATCTTTCACCACTGGTTGTTGATTCTCCAATGCCATGAAACACACATCTCTAATCTCTTCTTCATCATCAGATGAATCATCAGAGAGTTCCCATTTCCCTTCAGTTTGAGCCATCATGCACTTGTTCTTTTCTTTCTCGTTTTCTTGTTCAAGTGACATGAGAGCAATCTGGGCCTTAAGTTTCTTGTATTTGGCCTTATTATCATCAGTTTTAACAAAATTTGGGACAATAGGACCAGTTTGGTTGTTCATCTGACTAGATCTGCATTCCTTCATGAAATGGCCTTTCTTACCACATTTGTAGCAGGTAAGATTAGCCTTATCCATAGAAATTGAACTGGAAGCATTATTGGACCCATTAAATCGATTAGATTTATGCTTAAACCTATTGAAGGTTTTAGCAATCATGGCTACCAGATCATCATCGTCAGTTTCCTCACAACCATCACTGAGATTTGTGGTTAGGCCAGAGTTCAGTAAGATGTTTAACATTTCCTTCATAGAATGTGACTGGACATTCTCAGTAGACATTAAAGCAGCAAAAGGTTGCCCAGAAAAGTTGGCAGCCTTGGAACTCTGAGCATGGTTTAAAGCATCTTGCTCAGCCAATAATCTTGCAGCATCGTTATCTTCAGTGAATCTGAAGGCTCCATAAAGGGAAGCAAGAGTATGGCTATGCAAGGTCTTTCCTTGTCTTAAGACAAGAACCATGTGTGCCCATTTGGATGGCAAAACATCACAGAATTTTTCAAGAAGAATATCCTTATCCTTCTCCACTCCCAAGCCTCTAAGTTGATTAATTAGGCCAGTAAATCTGGTATATAAGTACCAGTTAAACTTTCATTGGGAAGAGCAAAGAAGGATTCATACTTCTTGTTAAGAGCAACCTTTCTGGTGACAATGGTGTCATTTCCTCCTTCAAACTGGAGAACTAGTTCATCCCACATAGATTTTGCACTAGGAAATAGCACAAGAGTAGGAATTAGTTCCTCAGGTATAGCAGAAAGGATCATGTTTTTCAGTTTGGTATCAAGATCAACAAATCTGCGATCCTCATCTGACCAATGTTCCTCAGATTTCTCCCTGGTGCCTCTTCTCCCAGTAGGGTCGAGAAGAGGGCTAACACCACTGGACATGGGTATATATGGTCCATCCTTAAGGATTTTCAACATATACCTATCTATCCCACCAAAATGCAAGAGCATTCTAGCCTTCCATGTACCAAATGTCTCACCATTCCCATTGAATTTGGGAACAGGAGAGTTTGAGTAATGTACATGAACGTGGTTAGCTCCAGGAGTTGGAGGACGAGGAGGAGGGTTAGTATTTAAAGGAGTAGCAATATTCGGATTAGATTCATTTGGACCAGAACCATTCTCACCTTCAGCAGCCATCGAAGCAGACCTAGGTTATAGAATTGAAACAATTCAACCTGCCTGTTCTGATACCACTTATAAGTCCCAACTATTACTAGATGGGTGCTGAAGACACCTCTATGTCGATGGTGAGTGAGCTTTGCAACACAATCAATTAATCTGGATATGAGCAGTTTAGATTGATCGTGTACCAGGTTAACTGGATTAAATGTATTTAGGTAACAGAATACATAAATTAATACAATGCAATAATATAAATGACAAGTATATTTCAAGTGTATTTTATTTATTTGATTGTTTAAATAAAATACAAGGTTGTTGCGGAACCAAGATAATACATGAATGTAAATATCCTAACAACCCATGAATTACAATTGATCTAAACTTGGAAATTCTCCTAAACAATCGAAACACTTAGAGTTGTGAAATGTTCCTTTTTGCGATTGAGAGAATATTGCACAAGTTCACCAATATTGCAGAATATATGTATTTGCAAAGTTGTTAAAAAAATGTTTGTGCAAGGACCTCTATTTATAGTCGAAGATTGAGCATGGGGATCTCAACTTCGACGTACAAATATGGTTGACAGCACACAAAAGTATTGTTTAAATAATCCTTTGTGTGTGCTAAATAAAGTAAGACAAAGGTTTACTTTATTCAACCACTCTACATCTTTGCACCTTTATCCAGAGACAATATCATTGTCCGGTTAAAAGGATGTAGAGTAAAAAGGTCCTCCTCGTAATCAGTGTAAAGCTTTGTAAGAGCATTTACACTGGAGGATTCTCCAGTTGATTGATCTGGTAGATTGTCAATTGGGCTTCGCTGCCATTGCCAATCTCTGTCTTCCATTTGTTGTCTTTGACTTAAACTGGAAGGTCTTCAGATTCTAGTCTTCTGATCTCAACTGGAGGAAGTCATCAGTTGCTTAACCTGTACAATGCAACTGGACTTCTAATATTTCGGACAATTCCGCATGCTCTCCAGATGTCGCTGGAGAGCTCCAGTTTGACTTAAACTGGACCTAACACCCTTGGATGGATTAATCTAATGATAATCTAACCATTATTTATTTTGATGATATCATTACCTAAAAATAACTAAATTATGTTAAACCCTTTAATTAATTCACACTTAAAAAAACAAAAATGTTATTATGTACGAAGGTTAGCTTTCAAATTTGGTATTGGTTCTATAAACCAACTAGGAAAGTTAATTAAAAATCGACTACTTAAATTTTCATATTAAACGTTCAAATGTACTCCATATTTTCAGATTATTGTTTTATGAATATGACTTGTTTCCTTCCTATAATTAATTATTATTCTATATCTCTATCTCTTCTCTATTTCCTTATAAAGTAAAAAATCATTTTTATTTTAGGTAATTCTATTTTTAAATTACCAAAATTACTCTTCACTTTTCATATTTTACTTTTAATGAATTTAATTTACATTCTAAACATTTATTTTTAATAATTAACACTTTAGGCCCTTATTTTCTAAAAATTTCCACTATCACAATTACAACAACCGACAGCGCTCGACACTGCCACCACCACCAATAGTACCATTACCGACACCACTAGACCGCATTTCCCACCACTGCCGCCGCATTACGCGGGTACCATGTTATTTATGTCCATATCGAAAACTCAAAAGATAGTATTATGAGATAAGATATATAACCAAAAAAGCGATAAAAACCAATGTGAAATAGTAGAATTAAAACAATTAGGTATCTATATATTGATCTAAATTTCTCATGAAAAAAATAAATCACATCTTCTTAATAAAGTGTGTTAATTTCTTTTGTTAAACCATACAATAATGAGATATAAATGATTTGATACTTTTTTTTATAAATAATATAATAATAAAATATAATATAAATAATAATGATAGATACGTTTAAAATTAAAAGTTAGAATCCTTTGTTATCCTATATTACTAAATTTTATAAATTTAAAATTTACATTAATACGTGGAAACTTATTTGGCAAAATTAACCACAAGGTTAAATGTAGAATAAAAACTAATTTGGCAACTAAAGTATCATCTTTTAGTTATATAGAGAGACTAGCCTCTCTCATTTTTAAAACTTTTTAATTTTTAAAAATTCAAAATATCCTTAACTTTAAACACATTCTTAACCAACACATTATATCTACCAAAAATACCCTTAAAATATTTTTCAATCCCTGTTTACCAAAACTATCTCTTTTTTTTATTCACCAATTTAAATAGTCACTTATTATGTTTATGATACACTTGAAAAAATTATTTACAATATACGTTTATCAACCCTTAATATAAGTACACTACACCATTTACATCATAATTTTTACATTAATAATCACACCGCTACCACTATTGCCATCACTACCACCACCACTTGTCGCCGCCACATTGTGCGGATATCCTTTTATAAGAATAAAAAAACCACTTAATTTTCTTAGCTTAAAAATGAAACTTGATTTAAGTTGGTTTTCAAAAGATAAAAAACATATCGTTGTTATAGTATATGTCAATAAAGCTAATCATTATTTTAACAAAATCAAGTTACGCATCCTTTTTTTTATTACACAAAGTCAAATATCTAATCTGACTATTTTTGTAATGAATATGACTATGGCTATGTTTGGCACAAGTTTTTCAAGAGTTTTTCAGGAACTTTAACATTTTATACTAAAAACCTCCTAAAATATTAAAAGTTTTATTTAGATGCAACTAACTTTAGCTTTTATTTGAAAGAAAAAGCTCCAAAATGAAACGCTACTTCAAGTAGCGTTTCAGGAGCTTTAGCTTTTCGAAGGAACTTTTAATCTTTAAAACTATACAAATACTTCTTGAAGTTGCAGCTTCAGCTATTATACCAAACATTTTTAAAAAATAAAAGCTACAACTTAGAGCATTGACAGTCCATTCGTTTTTGCTCGTTCGTCGCTCGTTCTTTGTTCAGGGACGAGCGCACACGGTTAGGGATGTGGCTCGTCCCTAGTCTCGTTCTCGCGCGTTCGTCCTCCCAGAAACGAGCCGATGCCTTTTTTTTGTCTGTTATAAGTAACGGTATGTTTTTAAATTTCAAAAAAAATTTACACAAATGGTCCCTAAAACGGTTGATTTGATATTTATATGAATTTGACACTTTTGGTCCCTATTTATCATATATATATAACCCACACTCTTCTACACAAACCATTATTGTAACACCCCAAAGATTTTAAGGTAAAAGAAATTAACTCTTTTTCATAGTTTTGACTTTAAATTAATTTTCTAGTATTTTATTTTTTGGATATGCGGTTAATTTAGTTGGAACTTTCACGGATAGCGGGTAAAATACCCACAAATTTAGAAGTGGGTCGTGGTACCCATAGAGGGTGCCAGCCACATACATTTTCCGTACTCATATTTCCACTATCGTTTTCTTCACTTCTTCATGCAATTCCATCTCTTTCTTTCAAAATCAAAAGCTTAATTCTCTCTATTTCAAAAAGGGAAATCATTATACTAAACATCACCATCATATAATCTTCATTCAAGAAATTGAAAAGCTAGGGTTGTGGGTTTTGAGTGGTGGTGGCCGAAAATTTCAAGGAAGAGGGGGAAAGGAGGATTTTATATTTAAGTCTTGAATTAGCCATTACTTAGTGAGGTATTAGTTTCTCCTAATTTAGTTTTCTTCTTTCTTCTGAATTTAGGGTTCATGGAGTGAACCAATTTAGGGGTTTTGCTAGGAAATGAATTATGGTTCATTTTTTCCCAATTCCTTAGTTAACCTAGTTGTCATTGAGATATATGATGTGTTTGATTATGAAATAAATGAGTTCAATGTGATAAATTGAGTTTGTAAGAAAAGATGAATTTTGCTAGTTATTGAAATGTGGATGAAAATGGTAGGATTAATGTTGTTGTTATAGATGTAAGTAACTCAATGACAAATGGGTTGGGTTTTGGGTTTAGAAAGGCTAGTGATAGGTTGAGCTAGTCAAGTTGTGAATGTAAGCTTATGCACTTTTATGATATGATTTTATAGGTTGAAGTTTGCTTGTGCTTATTCGTTTTAACGTTGTTGTCCTTTTTGCGGAGGAGGTGAGTATATTTGCATACCTTTATGTATATATTGGATCAATTGATCACATCATGTTGAAGCCTTTTGTCCATGTGTGGTGTTGACCACATCATGTTGAACTTTAATTATTTATCCATGTGTGGTAATTGATGCGGCATAAGCCCATGTGGGACATTGTGATTATGAGGCCTAAGAACCTCCGGGGCCTAAGAATCCCGATAGTTGATATGATATGAGGCCTAAGAACCTCCGGGGCCTAAGAATCCCGACAGATGCGATTGTTATGATTGTTTAGCTTATATGGATCCATATATGTGTTGTTAGTGTGCAAGCTGAACATGTAAATGTGACATGACGGTGCCATAGGTTACATGTAAAAGCCCTTGTACTTTGCCCTCCTTCGTATTCGTAAATGTATGCAAGTATACTCACTAAGCCTTTGCTTATATTTTATTTGTTTACCATTATATAGGTAGTTCCGGAAGAAGGAAATAGTGTTGTCGGTTGGAAAGTGTTGATCTAGAGCTTGAAGTGTTGAAGTGAATTTTTTGCAAGACTTGAGGTATTTAGGTCATTTGTGGAAGAATGACGATCATTTGGTTAGAGGCTTAGTTGTCCCTCCTTTCTTGGCTCTTGGTACATAATGTTTTGATGTCTTACTAATGTTATATTTCTGTGAATGGTCAAGTGCAAGTTCTTTTGGAAAGTTGTATAATTGACTTGTGGGCGAAAATTGTGTCAAAATGGGTAAATGACCCATTTGATGGTGTCCATGGTTTTTGAAATTAGATGATGTTGTAAACCTGTTAAAAAGGTGTCTATGTTGTTCTTGGTAATCTTTGAAATGTGTTTTATGAAGTTCATGTCGAATTGTGAAGGTTGCAAGTTTGTTCAAGTGTTGAAACGGTTTCTAGTTGCTGATCAGGTGGCTCACTGCGGCGCAGTGGGGGTGGTTTTGCCCACTGCGACGCAGTGGAATCCCACGTAAAGTTTTTGGTTTTCTCCCACTGCGGCGCAGTGGGAGGGTGTCTAACCCACTGTGGCGCAGTGGGGAAGTTTCACATTTTGTTCCGAGCTTTTCTACTGTGGTGCAGTGGGGTAATAAATAAAAAAAAAAGAAAAGAAAATTTGTATTTTCGGTTCATCGAGTCTAGTCCTTTCAGTTGGTATCAAATCCGAGGTTTAAGGGATTTAGGTATTCCCTCGTGTAGAGTGTGCCTAGACTTAAACCTTAGTTGAGACTCGACCTTAGGTGACCGAAATTTTATATGGGACCGAAAGATGCGTTTGATGATGCTAGTTTATCCACTTGCTAGTATTTAAAGCACAATAAGAAGCCGGCCTTATTGTGGTTGAAGTACTAACAATTTATAAACTAACGACATCAAACCGTGAGACGGTTTAGTATAAAACTATAGGTTTGGTTTTAGTTTGAGCGTGTAGAGATAGGTTATGAAATTAAATCTGTTTATTAAATCTTATTATAGTATGGCTGATCAACGTAACGACGAAGATGAGCACCATAGTCAAAATGATGAAGAAAAGCCCATATTTGCCGAAGAGAGTATGGATATCTCGGACCAAAGTGGGAGAGCCTTAGAGAAGTACACTCCGGTTTTACTCAAAAGGTTGAACGCAACAATGGAAGGGGCTATTAATAACTATATAGCTCAAATGATCAGGGAAGAGGTTGCAATTAACGTGCAACGGGAATTTGAGAAACGTGATGCCAAGGATAAAGGCAAGAAGAATGAAGAGGAGAAGGATGTGGAGGTAACGGGAGAAAGAAGTTACAAGGAGAAGTTCACTTTTCGAGACTTTGAAGTATGCCACCCTCCGTAGTATCACGGTGATCGTGATCCCATTGTTTGTACGAGGTGGATATTGGAGATAGAAGGGGCTTTCCGTACTAGTCAATGCCCCTCACATCTTAAAGTTATATTTGCAGTGGGCATGCTTAGAAACAGTGGGAAGAGATGGTGGGATGGTTTGTTGGCTATCAAGAAAGGGGCGCTAGATAATGTGGAATGGCCCAAATTTAAAGAAATGTTTTTCAAGGAATTCCGGTCAGAGGCCGAGGTGACTAAGTTGAGGAGTGAATTCCTCAATGATTGTCAAGGCAACATGAGCTTGAACGAATTTCGAGCCCAATTCTTGGACAAGGCTCAATTTTGTCCGGAATTTCTTGAAAATGTTTATTTGAAGTTGAGGAAGAATCTTCGGGAGAAGATTAACTTGCGTCAAATGGAGTCTTTCTCCATGTTGGCTGATGTGGCCCGGGATCATGAAATTGAGATGTCGAGGGTTGATGAAGGTGTTTTGAAAAGAAGGTATGAAGATGTAAATTCTCCAAGCAAGCGGCCTAGACAAGAGGGTAGTTCCGGTAACCACTCAAATAGAAGAAATGTTCCTTTTTGCCGACAATGCAAGAAGAATCATTCGGGGGTATGTAGGGCGGAGGGCTATTATACTTGTGGGAAGCCAGGGCACACTAGTCGGGAATGTAGGTCTAAACCTCAAAAACCCATTATATGCTTCAAATGCTTTGAGGAGGGTCATATGAGAAGCTCATGCCCTAAGTTGACTGAGGAGGAGAGACTCGAAGAAAAAGGGGGGAGGCGGAGAGGAAGAACGCCCAAGTTCATGGAAACCCACGTGGAAGATCTTTTCAACTCACGGTGGAGAAAGCAAGAGACACGGATGATGTTGTCACATGTACATTTCTTGTATATAATGTTCCTATGCGAATTCTCTTTGATTCGGGGGCGAATAGATCATTTGTTGCAACTAGAGTAATTCATGTTATTCCCGTGTCTAAGTCATGTCTAGAAAATACTTTGCAAGTTAAGGTTGGTAATGGTAGGAAGGAATTAGTGAAGGATGTGTATAAAGGGTGTGAAATCAAAATTTTTTCGGAACTCTTCCAAGCTAATCTAATTCCTTTTCCAATGGGAGAGTTTGACATAATCTTGGGTATGGATTGGTTGAGCTCTTGTAACGCCAAGATCGCGTGTGATTAAAAAGCAGTATATTTGAAGACTTCTAAGGGCGAAGACTTGGTGGTTTACAGTGATAGGAAGGAGCGTTCTATATCCGTCTGTACTTTTGCTCGTGCCAAACGTTACATATCTCATTAATGTCATGCTTATCTTGCTCACATCGTAGATGTTGACAAGCAACCCCTATCTATCGAAGACATCCCTATTGTTAATGAATTCGTCGATGTTTTTCTCGAAGACTTGTCGGGCATTCCTCCTGAACGGCAAGTTGAATCCTCAATTGATCTTATTCCGGGAGCCAACCCCATTGCTAAAGCTCCTTATCGTTTGGCTCCAACGGAAATGCAAGAGATGATGAAGTAACTACAAGAATTACTTAACAAGGGTTTTATTCGACCTAGTAACTCTCCATAGGGTGCACCGGTACTTTTTGTAAAGAAGAAGGATGGAAGCATGCGAATGTGCATTGACTATCGCGAGCTCAACAAAGTCACCGTAAAGAACAAGTATCCTTTGCCTAGAATCGACGATTTATTCGATCAACTTCAAGGAGCTTCGTATTTTTCCAAAATTGATCTTTGTTCGGGTTACCATCAACTCAAAGTACGTGAAGAAGATATTCCTAAAATAGCCTTTCGGACTCGTTACGGTCATTTCGAATTCGTTGTCAAGCCTTTTAGCCTTACTAATACTCCCGCGACTTTCATGGACCTCATGAACCGTGTTTTTCGCCCTATGCTCGATAAGTCCGTGATCGTCTTCATTGATGACATTCTCATTTACTCTAAAAGTTCATTCGATCATGAAGTTCATTTAAGGGAGGTGTTGGAAACCTTACGAAAATATAAGCTCTATGCTAACTTCTCCAAGTGTGAGTTTTGGATAAGGGAAGTGCAATTTCTTGGTCACGTGGTTAATAGTGAAGGAATTATGGTGGATCCGGCCAAGATTGATGCGGTGATGAAGTGGGAACAACCCAAGAATTCGTCGAAGATTAGAAGTTTTCTTGGTCTAGCGGGCTATTACCGTCGTTTCATTCAAGACTTCTCTAAAATAGCTTCCCCATTGACCAAGTTGACCCGAAAGAACATTAAGTTCGAATGGAAGAGCGAACAAGAGATGGCTTTCCAACAACTTCGTGAAAGACTAAGTCAAGCACCGGTCCTCGTATTGCCCGATGGCCTAGAAGACATGGTGGTGTATTGTGATGCATCATCTAATGGCCTTGGTTGTGTTCTTATGCAACAAGGTAAAGTCATTGCCTATGCTTCTAGGCATTTGAAAGAACATGAAAAACGATATCCTACCCATGACTTGGAGTTAGCGGCGGTGGTCTTTGCTTTGAAAATTTGGCGCCATTACCTTTATGGAGTCAAGTTTACCATATATTCCGACCATAAAAGCCTCAAGTACTTCTTTGAGCAAAGAGATCTCAACAATCGTCAACGTAGATGGCTAGATACAATACAGTAATGTTTTTATTTTACTGTATTGTATGTTATTTATTAATGAAATGTTTAAGTGTGTTTTTTATTAAATTATTGAACTTGTATAAGTTAGAGGGTTAAAAGTGTCTTATTAAATAGATGGTAGAATATTGGGTTGAAAATATAAAGTTAAATAAATAGTGGGTCCTAGACTAGTTCTGACATTGTGGGTGTTTTGGGGGATTAGTTCTTGGTTAGTCCTTGGATGATGTGGAGCTGACAGAGACTAGTCCTTGGAGAATGAATGACACCCACTGTGAATGCTCTTACAGCTCTAACTAAAAGCTATACAACTTACAACTCGAGCTAAAAGCTACAGCTACCAGTTACAGCTACTTTTGCCAAACATACCCTATGTGTTAAAAATTTATAATTTTACAAACATGAATGTAATCTTTATATATAATAAAGAAGAATTGTCTTTTAAAACTATTTTTAGAAAAAATATTATGTGACATGTCTATATTTTTCTTCAAAAAGGTTTTATTTTATTTATGATGTCATATGTCATATTTAATATTATAATATTTTTAAAGATAAATAGCTCACTAAATACTTATTTTTAATTCCTACTTTTTGATTGTATTTTTTTTAATGTTTGCTATAAGTATATGTAATTAATATATATGAAAATCAATATTGATTAACTTTCTATAATAATATATCAAAATTTACCCAATATTTTAATTCTTTAATGTTAATATTACATTTAATATTTTAATAAGATGAATCACTAACATAATATCTCAAAAAAGTCAATAATATATTCGTGTATTGCTTGGGGTCTGAGAATTGAACGTTAAAAAAATAAAGTAAGAAATTTATCATTAATTGACTTAGCAAATTAAAAATATACTTTTTTGTCTTGGTATTATTAAAAGTGTCATATTTTGAATTTACAAAGTCTTTATTTATAAACTTTGTTTTAAAATATATATCTTTTTGTTGTAATATCATTATTTTCAACATATAGTTGTAATATCATTATATATATCATTTTATTTAAGTTTATACGGTCATTTTATAACAATATGACATACATAATTTACTAAGTTTTTTCAATAGAAAATACTTTTTTAATAGTAATATAATTATATTTCAACATTTATTTTATAAAACTATTAATAATTACGGAATATGTTATTATAAAAACTTCATATAGTTATCTCGCGTATTACGTGGGAAAATAATCTAGTAAATATATATAATAAAAGTATTAAATCAAAACGAAACATGACTTTATATAGCTTGTGCCACATAGTTTAAAACTCCTTCAATCATGTTTTTGTATATTGGTGATAAATTGTTATATATCGTTTATGTATGTATGTAGGTATATATGTAGGATATGTAGGTATATCATGTCTACTAATGATATATATACTTATGTATGACATGTATGTGTTTTATGGATAGATGTGCAGTCTTAAATACATATATATGTACATATGTGTGAAGTCCCTCATTTGATGGTTTAACCCACAAGTGTAAAATACAACAAGTCAAGTAAGCTAGATTGGACTAGTATTACAATAAATATAAATGCAAGAATATATATAAAGTAATACTCCCTCCGTCCCAATTTAAATGTCCAAGTTTGACTGTCAAAGTTTTTCTTTCGCAGCTTTGATCATTAATATTATTCTTTGTGTTTTATAATACTTGATGAAAGTTATATCATTATAAAATACATTGAAAACTTAATCGGTTCATATATATTACATCAAGTATTACATAACAAAAATAGAATTATAGATAGTCAAAATTAACCATAAAAGACCGAAAATGTCAAACTATGACATTTAAATTGGGACGGAAGGAGTACTAACTTAAGCAATATAAAGATAAGCAAGTAAAGTAAATGGTGAGACACAATGTAATTTTTCAAGTGTATTTTATTTATTGATGTTAAATAAAATATAAGGTTGTTGCGGAACAAAGATATTACAAAGTAAGTATCTAAACAGCCTTATGAATTACAAGTGATCTAATATTTGCTAAATAAACTCTTTTGATCGAAATACTTAAAGTTGTGAAGTATAACTGTTTAGATCGAGAGTATTTCAGCAAAGGCACCAAATTGTAAAAGTGTCATTTGGACGAGGGAAGTAACTTGGTATTTATAGGCAAAAAGAATAAATATAATATTCTTTTTGCCGTACAAATATGGTTACACGCATTTAAGGAAATTACTTTAATTCCTTAAATGCATTGGTTAAAGTACAAGAATAAAGTCACTTGATAGCGACTTGTCTTCTAATTAATCAACCACCTTTACATGCGTGTAAGGCTTTTAACAAAAGACAAATGGATTATATGGGTAAAGGCATGTAAAGGCATAAAGTCAATTCCTTGTAATCAGTGTTCAAACTTGTAAGATCTAGAACACTATCAAGGACTCCAGTCAGGAGATCTGGTAAGCCTGCCAGTGAGCTCCGTTATTTGTCAGACTTCTTTCTTTAGACTTCAATGAAAATGTTCTTTAGTGGAAAGATCTTGACTGGAGTGAAGTCCAGTGAACCAATCTGGTGGAATCCAGATTACTGTACAAGTACATGGTTCACTGGTTTTCACATAACTTCTGGACAAATCTTTAGAGGGCTCCAGTAGTCACGTCTGAAGCGAGTCCAGTAAATCTGGACCTAACAAATTCCCCTTATTTGTTTAGAAATTATGCAAGGATTTTCAAGCTTTTATCTATACAAGTTTGTGCTTGAAAAATTTGACTAAGTCTAATTTTGAAATGCTGGGGAGCCACTTTATAGATCATCAGTGTTCCCAGTTTATACATTTTAATTACTAGACTTAATACAGATCAAATACTTGTGAAAAATAAAGCTTGCAACTTATATTTACAGACATCAACTGGTGACAAGTTACAACTTTATAAAATAAGTACAATTACAAGTAAATGATAAAAGAGTCAGGCCATTCTCTTTTCAATGTGTCCAGATGCTTCTTTAGTGGCCTTTCTCTTGGGTTGTGGTGGTGAACCTTGTTCCGTAGTCATTCCCAGATCAGCTTCCATTTGCTTCTTTTTGAGAAATTTGTGCTTGATTCTTTTCATGAAAGCTAATTCTGCCCTGGCAAACAACGTCTTTCCTTTGAAAAACTCACCAATTTCCTTTAACTCCGTCATTCCAAAAGCATGAATTGTACATGCTGGCGTTTCATCAGTGAAGTTTTCTTCCCTGAACAACTTCACCGAAAGCTTCTCAAACTTGGGATCATCAGGAATGCCTTCAATTTCTACACTTAAGATTTTTCTGACATTAGCTCTGCCATGTACGAAGGCTTCATATCTTTCCCTTATCTGAGCTTGTTTAACCAGAAACTGGACATCATCAGAACCAATGCCTTGTTCAGATGTTTCCATTGGTCTGCTTTCAGTAGGAGTTTCACCAGTTCTTCTTGTTACAACCTTGGTAAAAGACTTTGAAGTATCCAGAGGAATGAACGTATTAAGATTAGCATCTCTTGAGGCCTTAGAGTTTCTTCCACCCTTTCTCTTCCTTGAGTACTCCTTTTCCAGAGCTTCTACATTACTTTTGACTTGGTTCTTCAGACGAACCAGTTCTTTTTTTCTTCTTTTAATCAGTTCTGGAATAGGGATACCATGAGTAAAGGAATCCAGCTCCTGTTCTTCCTTTAAATATGCACTTCTTAGTTTGATATCATCCAGAACTTCAAGACATTTTACAATTATGGGGTCTTTCTTCATTTGTAGGTACATATCTAACTTCAGATTTAAGGTGTAGATGTAGATTCGGTGTGACAATCGCAACATAGATTTGATTATTGTTTATGTTTTTAAGAACTTGTGTGTAATCATTTAAATAAGAACTTATGTTGATATTTAATGATTACGTCTGAACTTCAATATTATATCCGTTTATGTTTTGTATTGTGTTTGTGTGTTATATATTGTTTTACAGGTACAAGAACATAGAATCAAGGTTTATAAGTGTCGTAGATACTTAAACGGTGATTGGATGTTATGTACGAGTCAAACAAAGTCAAACAAAGAACAAAGGATCGTCCCTCGTGCTGACGTCATCAGCATGTAGGATGAACCTCGTGCTGACGTCAGCACAAGGCAGATCGGTTGTTAATTGTTTCGGGCCTAATACATAATTAAGGCCTAAGCCCACACGATTCAATACTTAACTGGTATAAATAAAAGACCTAATCTACGGAATTAGGGAATCATTTTGGAATTCTTGAGAGTTATTTAGGAATTTATGATCTAAGGTTAATTGTTCCTTCGTGTAGCCTCCTACACGAAACACAAGCCTTGTGCATCTCCTTGGGTTGGTTAATCACTCATTAATCAACGAAAGGCAATAGCAATCTAGTTATCTCAAGAGGATTCCGCACTCTTGACATAACGAATCGCATCTTATTACGATCCACGCAACAATAGGGTACCTTACAAGTGGTATTAGAGCCCTAAGGTTGATTACCAGAAGGTTTAAGATCGTTTGATTGGCTATTGATTGCAATTTCGTTCGAAATTCGTGTTAATTCGCATCTTCGTGCTCTCCTTCGCGTGCTACTTCGTGCTTACGTCAGCACGAAGTGAACTTCGTGTTCATGTTCGCGTCCTCTGTTAACTTCGTGTTAACTTCGTGCCACATCAGCGCGAACCACTCTTCATGACTTAGGTCGTGACTAGTGCTTCGTGTTAGCTTCGTGCCACGTGACTTCGTGCTTCGTGCCACGTGACTTCGTGTTTCGTGTACTTCGTGCCACGTGTCCTTTGTGCCACACGAACTTAGTGTTATTTCGTGGTATTTGAATTCAAAAGATTCGAAATGACGACTTTACCAGCTGCCGCAAACTCACCCAATGCCTTACTAATCAGCCAGATGATCATGCACGATCATGAGTTTGGTCGAGGTAATACACCTCCAAAGCTTATATGAGAAGAACGGAGTAATCAGTAGGTATACTTATGCTGATGTGCCTATTGAAGAACATAAAAGATACGCTGTTGAAGGGAAGGCTTTGTCAACTCTAACTATGGCATTGCCTCAAGACAGTGTACATCTGTTTAAAAAATACACAACTTCAAAGGATTTATGGGATGCTTTCGAAAGATATTGTGAGGGTGATATAACTTTGAAGAAAAATCGTATCAAGCTTCTCAAGCGTCAATATGAAGCCTTTAATGGACTGAAAGGGGAATCTCTTGATGAGATTATTATTCGATTCAGTCATCTAACCACTGAATTGTCATACTTCGAAGTTGTTTATCCTCAAACTGAGCTAGTTGATAAGTTTCTAGATTTACTGCCTAAAACGTGGACTGATTATGTTCATCAACTTCAAGATGATCAGGAATACAGTACATGGGATTTTGAGAAGGTAGTCTCTAAGCTAAAGAACAGAGATATGAAGAGAAGGATTAAGGATACTCACTCGAATTTTACACAAGATCCATCCTTATATCATGCTAAGTCTGTTCATTTAGCAAGTTCCAGCTCAGCAAATAATGCATTTCTAAGTGGTGCGGAAGCTTCACCAATAGTAGATGCTGATGGTATTGCCGGATATGTTGCTTATGACAATACAAATTCAAATGTTAAGAGCAATGCACAATCTTTCCATTCTATGCCAATGAGTATGAGTTCTGCAGAGAGAAGAATGAGTATTTACTCAGCCTTTTGTAATGCTCATGAAGCATTTATTGGGGGAAAGGTTACTGATCCTGCAGTAATTGATGAGGATTATAATCAAATAGATCCTGATGATTTAGAAGAAATGGATCTACAATGGCTGCATGCTATGCTTACCATTAAAGTCAGAAGGTTCACTCAGAGAACTGGTAGACCTATAGGTAATGGCACTAAAGGTTTTGACAAATCCAAGGTGAAATGTTATAATTGCGATGGATTTGGTCATTTTGCAAGAGAGTGTCAAAGGCCTAAAAGGATTGATAATACTGTTGCTAGTCGTCAAAATTATAATCAAGGCGGTGTTACACCAAATAATCATAAGACGCAAGCAATGATTACATATCCTGTTAATCCACAACAGCCTATTTCGTCACCATTTTCGGATTCAAAGGCTGTTGTTGTTCAAAATCCAGATGGTACTTATCAATGGGATACACAATCCAGATGGTATGACAACAGAAGACTTTGTTGCATACATGGCAGATTGCAAGGCTGCAGATCAGAAGGTATCATGTTCTTTATCATCTATAATTGATGTATGTAAAATGGTGTCAGAATTAAAACAAGAAATATTGAAACTAAAAGAAACTTCAACTAGTTCAATTGATGAAAATGTTATCCGTGAAAAGGAAGGTAATGAGTCTAAAGATTCCGATTTACTTCTACAAGATCACGAACAAACTAAATTAGTTTTTAATCCAGATGAAGTAGTATACTATACTTTGAAAAACTGTGATACAGTGTTTTATGATAAAGAAGTATCTATAAATAGGATTGAACCTAAAGCAATAATTGATAAAGTTTGGTGTGTACAAAATAAAGAAGAATGGTTAGCTGAACAAATTCCATATAAGGATAGACATTATGCTCCTTTTAAACCAATAACGAATATGGAAGAAGCGATTCAAACGCTTGATACCATCAACGAAATGAAGGAGTATGGTATACCAATCCCTGAAATAGAGAATGGTCAATCTAGAAAACAACAAGTAAAGAAATGCTATACTTGTCGTGAGAAAGGCCATATAGCTATTGAATGTCCAAATAGGAAGGTCAAGAATCCTAAGAATGACAGTCAAGTCAAGTCAAAGGATGTAAATGATGTTCCTAATACTAACGGGAAGGGTAAACTAGTTGAACAAGTAACTTCACCAATGTTTATGAGTGCATATAAAAAGGATTATTATGAGGAGTATGCAAAAAGGCATCCAGATAATAAAAATGCACAGAATTATGTTAAGTTACTTAGAAATGTTTCATATGGAGAGTCTATTGATACAAATCAAAGGAAAAGTGTAAATAGGTCTAAAACTCCAAAACGACATGGGCTACCAACAATGAAGGCATTCAGACTCATTACCTTTCTTAGCTCTCATTGAGACTCCCTTTTAGAAAGAGAAATGAACAAGAACTTCACTCATCCGGAAACGTGGTACTACTTTTAGTAGTGTAAGTCCGAGTTGTTCTCGTACACCTCAAAGGAGTAATTCACCTAGAAAGATGACTCAACAAAATCGATCTCCTCCTGTTAGAATTAATAGTTCGTTTAAATTCTATGATCGATTAGGGAGTCAACCTAGATTTGGTACTTTCTCACCAAGGAATTCTCCTCCTAACACTCGTTTCACCTCACCTAAGAAACAGTCTATGACACCATCTTCATCCAAGGCTCCATTAAAGAGCGATGGATATTGGACCGAATTAATCATTAGAGATGAATTCGGCAAACCTAAACCTCAAAAGGTTTGGGTTCCCTTCAGAAACTAACCATCTTATCGTTTAATGTGCAGGGAGAACCAAGGAAGCCTATTAGTCTTTGGTATGTTGACAGCGGATGCTCTCGGCACATGATAGGGGACAAGAATGTTTTGTCCAACTATGAAGATGTAAATGGTTCGTACGTTAGTTTCACTGGTCCCAAGGGCGGCAACATCTCGGGCCAAGGTGATGTTGTCAATGGGAAGATCACGCTGGAGAAAGTCAATTATGTGGAACAGTTATCACATAATTTGTTAAGTGTTTCTCAGATTTGTGACAAGGGTAATACTGTCCATTTTAATGAAACCGGGATATGTTATTCCTGAGGACTGGATCCTGCTGAAAGCTCCTAGGAAGAGAGACATCTATGGCCTTGTGTTAGGTGTTGATAATCCAGAGGAGACTGTTTGCTTGTTATCAAAAGTAAATGAATTTGAATCTTTGTTATGGCATAGAAGAATGGGACATATCAATTTCCGAAAGATGAATGACATTGTCAAACATGGTTTGGTTGACCGCGTTCCCATGAATTGGTTTGGAATAGAAGACAAATGTGTACCTTGTCTGAAAGGTAAACAGCAAAAGTCTGCACATAAACCGAAACAAGAAAATTCTATTGCCTATCCTTTCGAGTTACTTCACATGGATTTATTTGGTCCAATAAATGTAAGAAGTATCGGTGGGATGTATTGCTGTTTGGTGGTTACTGATTATTACTCGAGATTCTCATGGGTATTCTTTCTTAAATTGAAAGATGAAACTCCGCAGATTTTGATAAATTTCTTTGTCGAAACTGAAAACATTTATGGAGTTCGTGTTAAGAGAATCAGGAGTGACAACGGAACTGAATTCAAGAATAATGTGATGGATGTCTTTTGTTTGTCAAAGGGAATCCAACATCAATACAATTCTCCGTATGAACCACAACAGAATGGAGTTGCTGAAAGGAAGAATAGGACTCTAATCGAGACAGCCAGAACTATGCTTGCAGATTCAGGGCTTCCTACTATGTTTTGGGCGGAAGCGGTGAATACAGCTTGTCATATTTTAAATAGGGTTACTGTAGTTAAGCGTCATAATAAGACATGTTATGAGCTTCTACATAAGAAGAAACCAAATTTACAGAATGTTGAACCATTTAGTGTACCGTGTACTTTCTTGAAGTATCTACTTCAGTCAAAGTTTGATTCAAAGGTTGAAGAGGGATTTCTCATGGGTTATAAACCGGGAACATCAATTCGACGGGTTTACAACAAACAGACCGGCAAAGTTAATTTGGGAACAAATGTCAAGATTGTCAGTCATAAGCCCGCTATACATTATGGAAATGGCAAAAACTTCGATTATGATAGTGTATTTAGTTCACTACATGGTCCTGATTCTTATTCAGATCCTGAGAAAATTGACGATGTGATTATTTTAAGAGATCACATGGATAATACTCCTATATCTCCGCCTACTCGAAATGTTGATACTACTCCAACCAACGTTCAGTCTACTACTGATGTTGATGAAAGTGGTAAGGACAAGGATACGACACCAGATTCAGACAATAATGAACCTGCAAACACTACACCACCTACTCCATCAAAGGTTACACTGCCTGATGATGATCCTATTTCTGAAAAATCAGAAGATGAATTCAACTCTCCTGAGTTTCAGATTAGAACAAATTTAGGAGACAGTTTGAATGTTGATTCGGTTCCTCAATATCGAATTAATAAGGATCACCCTGTTGAAAATATTCTTGGAGATGCTACAGAACCTGTTCGAACGAGAAATCAGTTGAATAAGGATTTAATTAGTTTGTTTAGTGAAGTGAAAGACACTGGATTGATAACTGAGTGTTTATATTCTGGTTTCATTTCACAAGTAGAACCTAAGAATATTAAGGCAGCACTTCAAGATCCATGTTGGGTTGAAGCTATGCAAGAAGAATTAGCTCAATTTGAAAAACTTGGAGTTTGGGAGTTAGTAGATGTGCCTAGAGGAAAAGAACCGATTGGAACTCGTTGGGTATATAAATGCAAACGAGATGACAAAGGATCGTTACTAGAAATAAAGCACGTTTGGCTGTTCAAGGGTTTGCACAACGAGAAGGATATGACTATAACAAAATTTTTGCACCAGTTGCTAGGATTGAAGCTATAAGGTTATTTTTAGCTTTTGCAAGTTTCAAAGGTATAAAGGTGTATCAGTTAGACGTTAAGAGTGCCTTCTTGTATGGAGAAGTTAAAGAAGAAGTGTATGTTTTCCAACCACCGGGGTTTGAAGATCCAAATTATCCAAGAAGAGCATATCGTTCGGATAAGGCTCTTTATGGATTGCATCAAGCACCCAAAGTGTGGTATGAAAAGTTGTCGACGCATTTGTTGACAAATGGTTTTATGAGAGGATCGATAGACAGCACATTGTTTATCAAGTGGAAGAAGCCAGATTACCTAATTGTACAAGTTTACGTGGATGATATCATTTTTGGTTCATCTAATATAAAGATGTGCAAAGAGTTTGAAATGAGCATGAAAAATGTATTTGAAATGAGTGCTATGGGGAAATTGCAATTTTTCCTCGGACTACAAGTAGATCAAAGGGAAGATGGATTCTTTATTCACCAGTCTAAATATGTCGATGACATCTTGGAGAGGTTTCAAATGTTAGAATCCAAGACATATGGTACTCCTATTCAGCAAAATCATGGTTTAGGAGTTCTTGATCCAAAAGATGAACTTGTGGATGCAACTTATTATCGTGCTATTATTGACTCATTGATGTATCTGACTGCTTCACGTCCAGAGATTATGTTCGTTGTTTGTCTTTGTGCTAGATTTCAAGCTAATCCGAAAGAGTCACATTTGACTGTAGCAAAGCGTATTCTACGTTATCTAAAGGGAAACCAAGGGCTTGGTCTATGGTATCCAATGGGAGGAACGTTTGATTTTGTTGCATATATTGATTCGGATTTTGGCGGTTGTAACAATGACAGAAAGTCTACGACTGGAGGTTGTCAATTGTTAGGAGGGAGATTAGTATCGTGGCAATGCAAGAAGCAGACATGTGTTGCTCAGTCTTCATGTGAGGCAGAGTATATGGCTGCTGGTAGCTGTTGTTCCCAGGTATTGTGGATTCAGCAAGAACTTCGTGACTACGGTATGGATTTTCTTGATACTCCTATTAGAATAGACAATAAGTCAGCTATAGACATTACAAATAACCCTGTCATGCATAAGGTCACCAAGCATATTGATATTAGGCATCATTTCTTACGTGATTGTGCCTAAAAGAAATTAATTCATTTGGAAAAGGTTATAACCGATGATAATTTAGTTGATCTGTATACCAAAGCATTTGATAAGGCTCGATTTGAGAAGTTAAATCTTCTCAATGGGATGAAAAATGCTGATTCATATTAAATCTCTCAAAGAACTAATTTTGTAAGTTTGTGTCTGTAAATAGCTAGAGTCATAAAAATACAAAAAGAGTTCTTAGTGCCATAACATACCATAAAAATATGAAAAATGAGAAAATGACAAAGATATAGGGAGATTTAAGTTAATGTTGTCAGATGATTTAGAAGTGAGGATACTTAGCTTTTAAGTCTGCTTAATCGTAATATAACTGCTTAGTTCAGTGATTACAATTTGGGATATATTGGTAGACACAAAGTAGCAAGGTTTCCTTAATCTGAACTTAAATTATACAATGTTCTTGTGGGAAACATATTCAGATATATGGCTAAGAATGCTTGCTTTTCAGTAATGATATGATCTTGTCCTTAAATTTTGTGAAAGATCTAGCATTACTATAAGATTTGTTCAATATATAGGCAAAAACCTCTATCAATCATGAGCATGAAAGTTAAATGTGATATTGTTATGCAAATGAAATGAATGAAAATTAAGGGCTAATGTGGTCTTTGAGATTCGGACAAGTATGTCCTCGGGGTGTCTTCGTATACCTAGCCTACCTAAAGCTTCCAACTTGGGATAGGTTGTCAGAAAGTTCGCTACATGGGTCTCATAGAAAATCACGGGTTCCTTATAAATCATGAAATGCAGAAGCAAATAAGTGAAATCACAAAGTAATTAAATTTAGTTATCTAAATAGTGTCTCATGATTTGTTAAGGATGTTTTTGAATATATATTGAATATTTGTTATCTTAGTGCTTGTATCGATTACGGAAGTATATCTGAATGTGGGTCACATAAGTTCGCAAACTATTCAACGGCATATTAGGCTGCTCGGGTTACATGGTGACTGTCCTTGGCCAGGGTATGTCGAAAGTGTCATAACTCAAAGGAAACTGGAAGTACCGAGTGTTTAAGAGGACAAATATACCGATAATCGTGGTTGGATCACTATTCATAATTAATAATAAGAGAATTATTTTTCACTTGCAGACTTATGTAAATGCTAATCTGATCTAATCTGCATAAACTTAAGATTTCTTGTACATAAATAAAGTCGCTTAGTTTTATTTTTATTTTTATTTTTACTTTTATTTACTTTTATTTTTGTAATAAGTGTCAATTTGTGTGTCAAACTAGTTCTTATTGCACAAGAGATTTGATAAGCATTAAAAGTCATAATTCTTAGTGAATTATATAAGTCTTGTTTCTTACGGTATAAATGTTTACTAGATGGATTTTCTAATTAATACATAAGTTGTTTAATTTAGAAAATGAAATGTTTTGGAAATTGAAAAGTCAAAATATTTTTGAATGTGTTTCAATTAAATATTTGAAATTTCAATTGTTTTTGGTAGATAAGTATGCTTGACAAAGATTTGACTTGCCTTAGATTTTATTTTATCGATAGGTTAAGCTTTTGATTGTTTTGCATATTGATGATACTTTGTTGATTTTGATGCATTAATGAAGTTTGTTAAGTGTGCAGGTTACAGATAATAAACTCATTTTATATGATATCAAAATTATTTGATTGAAGGCAGAATTGTTTTCGCTTGTTTGTCAGCCTATAGAATTGTATTGCAACGGACAACAAAAGGTGTTCAGAAATTGCTTCTACAGAGATTACAAGTGATACAAGGATGATCTGCTTTAATAACCTAAGACTTAGTGTGATAGGTTATAGATTTATTATCAAGATCACAACCTAACATGTAATGTGATAGGTTGTTGATATGATATTTTGACATACATTATACATTAAATGTGTTTTGATGTACGTTTGTATTTGTTTGAGTTAAACATCAATGACGAAATGGTCGTTTTTATGTCAAGATAATAATGTAAGATTCATTTGATACATTATTGTGATGACAAGTTAGTACGGATGATTTACGATAGCATATTCGAGTAGATACAGGTTTTTAGTAACGAGTATCTACAGGTTTATGTTTCTGGAATTTTTCCTTGTTTAAATTTATGGGAAATTCGCGAAATTTGGCTAAGGAATGGAGATTATGTGGTTTAAAATCTGGAAATTCGAATCACCTCGTGCTGACATGAGCATGCCTCGCGCTGATGTCATCACGAAGCTCACGAACTCCGTGTTCGGCCCGGCCCATGTGGATTCGAATATATATATGGGTTATTACTGTTTCTTAATTACCATTTACTCGAAATTCACCCTAAAATAATCACACGAACTTCGTCTACCTCGTGCCACTGTTCATCCGTCCTTATTTTCGATCGATTTCATCTTCTTTTCATATTAATCATCCTCATTTGTTGGTAAATTCTTGATCTAGGATAGATTATTGATGATTTAACTATGGATTTGAATGATTTCGTGTCGTTATAATGCCCAAATTTTGATTTTGCCTCGCGTGAACAGTAAGTCAGACGAACCACAAATTAGATCTTTGATTTTTGATGATTTGGACTTAAACTTGGACTTGAATTAGACTTAAAATTGGATTAATTAATGTTTAAACATGTTAAATCTAACAACAATTTAAGTAAACAAGTGTTAAATCAAGATTAATCAAAGAAAATTGTGTTTCGGTCATTATTCACACGAAGAACACGAACCAACTTCGTGTTCATTGAATTAGTTTTGATTTTGTTTTCTGGGCATAACACGAACCATAAACAAGTCCAAGATGATGTTTTTGATCGATTTTAACATCATATGGAGATGTTTTTGATCTTCGTGTTCTGGGTTTCATACTGGCTCGTGTTGACATCACGACGAGGGAATACCTCCTCGTGATGATGTCATCACAAAGCAGTCGACCAAAACCCTATTTTTAATTTTTGTTTATTCTAACAATCGTTTTTCTTGTCGTTTTTGTCTGTTTTTGTGCAGGTATGGCAGGACAAGGTAATAATGCTCGTGTGTTCGTCAAGGAGCACAATGCTGCACCCGATCTTAGCATTACGCAGACGGGGTGCACTGCAGAGTTTCACGGTGTCCTTCAATTTCTCGCACGTTCTCGTGTCCATTTTGCTGTGACAGAGAATCCTCCGTTGGTGATAAGTCTCATTAGAGAATTCTGGAACTCAGCCCGTTCGGTGCAGATAGGGTGCTCATACATACATTCGCACTACTGTTAGGGGACGTTCTTTCTCTTTTTCTGCTGGAGACTTACGGACTATTTTACACTTAGGTGATGTTGCCATAGAGCAAGGTCCGACTGAATTCTTTGAGGAATTTTGTGACGGTGCTCTACGTCGTATGGGGCATACTGGAGCTATTACTCACCCATACTTCAGGTTCATCTACGTGGCAAATGGAAGCTTCTTGCTTAGTATTTGTTGAGGGCCATTAGTCATAGGAGTACAGGCTATGACCAGATGAATATCCAGAACGCTTCTCAGATGATTGCCTTAGTGCTGAACAAGCCATACAGCTTCTCTCAGTACATTTTTGATAATTTGGAGAGGCAGTTGAGATCATTTGGTACAGACAAGAAATTCTTTCTGTTTCCAAGATTTGTGATGATCATAATTCGTCACTTTGCAGCTGATTTGCCATTTGACGGTCCTACGTTCAATCTAGGTCGTCTTACTTATAAGGCATTTGCTGAAAGTTTGAAGCACTTGTCAGGAAGAAATGTTCCGATTGAGGTTGATAATCCACCTTTGTTCGAACATTTACTTAACCCTTACTATGTCGCACCTCGACAAGGTTAGGAGGATGAGGAAACCGGTGCTGCTGCTGGTGATGATGATCAGGCTTAGGATGTTCCTCAAGAAGAAAGAGCTGATCAGTTTGAGGGACTCAACGATGTTCCTCTGTATGCTGGTGATCTAGAGCATGATTCTGATATGGATGCTCTCATGGAGGATATTGATGATCCTACAAATCTTGTTTCTACATCTGCTGAAGTTTCTACTTCTACCTCTGCTCCAGTTGATGTTACTGCTGGTCATTCTGAAGTCCCGGTTAATGTTGTTGAGGACTCAGAAGAAGAAGAAGAGGAAGAAAGACTGCCGAAGCGAAGAAGAAGACATGCAAGATCTCAGACTGAGGTTGATAGAGAATTCGCTGCATACAGTGAAGCCATGGAGAGGTCTCATGCACCTGTTGTTGGTGATACTCCATTGGTTGCTGCTTTAAGAGCTTCTGTCTCTGAGATTCCTGCGTCTGTGTCTGCTCCTTCTGCTGGTGTTAGTGTTGGGAAGAGAAGGTCGAGACCAAAGTTTATTATAAGGGGAATTGGGTCTCGCGCACAAGTTGTCACTGAAGCTACCACTGTTACGATTCCTGTTGTTTCGGAGTCTACAGTTCCGACACTTGTTGCTCCTAGGCCTTCGTCTGCTCCCATTCAGGCGACAGTTCCTGTTTCGACTGTCATGGGACGTCTGTTGGCTCCTCTACAAAGACTACAGATGCCTCCCACAGGAACTGCTAGTGCTCGTATGCCTTCGTTTGAAGCTGCGATGCCCCCTCCGGTCTCTACATCTGACGTTGCTTCTACTTCACGTCCACCTGTACCTGTTCAAGTGCAGTTGAGTCGTTTATTTTCAGAAAAGAAGATGTTGGAGATGAGGGTTACAACTTTGGAGAGTCAGCTAAAGCTCCAGGCTGATAAGCATCAGGAAGAGATGGACGTTATGACGGCTCTTGTTCATTCTCTTGGATCTAGACTTGACCAATTCTTGGCTCAAGGGGGAGATAAGGATGGTTGTAGAGATGATGAGCTTGCAAAGAAGACTAGAGATGATGATCATAAAGATCAAGATCCAGCTCAAGGTCAAGATAAAAGACAACCAGGTGAGCCAGAGAATCAGGGTCAAGGTCAAGATGCTGATGATGCTGCTATAGATTAAGAGACTGCTGATGTTCAGGGGGAGTCATCAAGATAGAGAGAGTCAGAGATTGCTGGTACAGCTGGTGCTAGTACTTCTGGGACTCAAGATAAAGGCAAAGCTGTGATGACAACTCCAGATGCAGATCCTGATGATCCAGATAACAATGGTGATGGGGAAGATTCCAATTCAGGTAACTCCGATTCTATTTCTGATAGAATAGAAAGGGAGACAGTGAATGATCCTCATAGTAATAAAGAAAAAGAAAATAGCAAAGGAAAATCTACACAGGATAGTGAGTCAACTAAGACTGTTTCTACTACCAATGCCTCTACAGAGTCAGATTTGCACCCTTTAATTGTGCATAGACTAGAAAAGATATTGGGATATGATCCACAAGCTCATATGAGAGAGCTAGAGCTGAGATTATGGATTATGATGATTATTATGATCCAGGATCACTTAGGGATCAAATGAAAGGACAGTCAGAGTTAACTCATACATCTTCAGAGTCAAAGTCAGATTCGGATTCAGATTCGGATTATGAACCTTAGTGCTATTGATTTTGTATTGATTACTTGAGTTATAATAACAGTTAGGGTGTTAATCAAAGTGTTATTCAGCTTAGAATAGTTATCAAAGAATTATTCTGTTCGGCTTAACATATTGACAGTGTAATTTTAAAATACTCGAGTAATGAAAAATAATGATTATAAGATAAATATAAATGTATGTGTTACATTATATTTATGATATAATATTATTGTTGTAAGTTAAAATAAATAAAGATTATAAGATAAATATTAATGTAGTTGTTACATTATATTTATGATATAGTATTATTTATTTTAATTTTTGTTATGTATTTATACTGTTTTATTATGTCTAGACTTATGATTTATGTTCTTTATCTTTGCATATGTAAATCGTTTGAATTGCAGATAAGCTTCAAACAATAGGTGCATTGGACGATCTTGATGCTGAAGAAGATTTAGAAAGTATCGATGATGAAGATTTTGAAGAAGGAGAGTTCATTACTTCGGAAGCTGATAGACAAAGGTTGCTTGAGACACCTTATGACTTTGATCGTGTATTTAATGAAGAAGAAGTCATTCAAGTTGAACCAATAGCTGAAGTAGAACATCTCAATCTCAATCCAATCAGAGATAGTCCAGATGAACCTAAAAATGCTGCAAGGTTAAAATTTGCTGTATATGCAAACATAGTCGATGAAGGACATAACAATATTTTTGATCTATACTTGAATATAGATGGTACACGAGAGGTTGATCTTGGAAGATTTAATATACCTCCGGTGGAGCAAGATCATGAATTTATTATTGATAGACTAATTCCAGGTTATAGAGGACATACTGGTTTGATGATACGTGATACGTATAAACCATCGAGGTTTTGGGAATATGTCTCAGACAAGGATGCACCCAAATACTTCTCAGTGATTCAAAGTTGGTTCTATGATCACAGAATCAAATTGTTTATTATCAAGAGAAAGGAGGGTTGCCAGTACATGTCAATAAGTCGAAGACATTTCCACTCTCTCAGTGATTCAGATATGATAGATCTAGGGAGACATTGGTTCATTAATCTTCAGCAATGGACTTGCAGATTTCTACTGGAATAGATTCAGAGATGAAAGAATTAAGTATTTCAGTGCTAGAGGTCTGAAGCCAGAAGAAAGGTTGATAAAATCAACACCTTTGAAGAAGATTAAGAATCCAGATGGCACATTTAGGTTTGTTCAAAGAAGAATTAAATGTGTTAAGAAGGTTCCCGCTATCAGATGGGATCAAGATATGCTGACAGAGATGACATTTTGGCAGATAGATATCAAGTCAGGCGAAGCACAGATGTTTGTTGATGATTCAAAGAAACAGATGTTGCTACGCATGTATGATCCAATGCAGGTTGTCAATTTGTCAAGAGGTGATCAAAGAAGACTTTTGAATACACCTTGCTCAGCTGTAGATTTTTGGAGAGTTGAGGAAAGACGCTATCGCAACATTCTCGCTCATTGTTTGGAAGAGAGAATTCACGCGAATAGCATAAGACTTTTGTTTAACGGATAATTTGAAGTTCAAGTTTTGAAGACTTTAAAGAGATCTAGTTGCAATCGTCAAGGGGGAGTCTGTAGATGCAGATTCGGTGTGACAATCGCAACATAGATTTGATTATTGTTTATGTTTTTAAGAACTTGTGTGTAATCATTTAAATAAGAACTTATGTTGATATTTACTGATTACGTCTGAACTTCAATATTATATCTGTTTATGTTTTGTATTGTGTTTGTGTGTTCTATATTGTTTTACAGGTACAAGAACATAGAATCAAGGTTTATAAGTGTCGTAGAACACTTAAACGGTGATTGGATGTTATGTACGAGTCAAAGGAAGTCAAACAAAGAACAAAGGATCGTCCCTCGTGCTGACGTCATCAGCATGTAGGATGAACCTCGTGCTGACGTCAGCACGAGATAGATCGGTTGTTAATTGTTTCGGGCCTAATATGTAATTAAGGCCTAAGCCCACACGATTCAATACTTAACTAGTATAAATACAAGACCTAATCTACGGAATTAGGGAATCGTTTTCGAATTCTTGAGAGTTATTTACGAATTTACGATCTAAGGTTAATTGTTCCTTCGTGTAGCCTCCTACACGAACCACAAGCCTTGTGCATCTCCTTGGGTTGGTTAATCACTCATTAATCAACGAAAGGCAATAGCAATCTAGTTATCTCAAGAGGATTCCGCACTCTTGACATAACGAATCACGTCTTATTACGATCCACGCAACAATAGGGCACCTTACATAAGGCTCTAGCATTAGCACTGTCAAGTGTACCCATCTGTGTCATTTCTTCATGATGCTTGACCAGTGCCTTTTTGGCATTTTCTTTGTGAATATTAATGAGTTTAACTTGATGAATTCTTTTTTATTCTTTCTCAGTAACATTTGGCCTTTCAGGAGACTGAACTTCTTCACTTACACCAGATGTGCCCTTTAGATTTTTCTTGAGCTGGGCAACATCTTCAAACTCTTCAAACTGTGGCTCATTGGCATTAGTACCAATAGCATCACTTTCCACAACACGAGCAAATTCCATCTTGCGTTCCTTCAATTTTTCAGCAACAAATGCAACTAGAGCACCTGGATTAGCACTTTCCCCTTTGGAATAACCTCCAGAATTGAGGTGATTCCAGATCTACTCTAGCATTTGCCTATCAGTGGAGCCAAAAGTGCGACCAACCACTGGCTTCATTGCAAACACATCCTTTTTGAGTTCCTGGACTTGTGTTTTCAATTTTTTAACTTCAGTCACCAAGTCCTTCGGAATTTCTGTAACAATCACATCAATAACCTTCGGCAACATGACTTCTTGCAACTTGATTATAACAGAGTCAGTCACATCAGTAGAGAGCTGCTTGAGAACCAGATTCTTGAGTTTCAAAGCAGTCTGGTCACTTACATTGCTTATGACTGAACTCTGATCCATTGTTGGCCTACAATCCAACCTGTCTACCACACGATGCAAATTCTGGACCTGAGTCTTCAGTTTTCCTAAAGGAGTGTCAACTGCTTCTTTAACAGTAGATTGGACAGAAGAAACTAAGACAGAAGACATTTCTTTCATTTCCTGGACTGCCACTTTAAAAGATTCCTGGAAGTTGTTAGTGGCCAGTACCAGTTCATTCAATTTTTCAAACACCAGTTGTTCATTCCCAGAGAAGGTGTTCAACTCTGACCGAAAAGAATTTATCATGGCAGATTTAAAGTCAGTGAGAACCTGGGAGGATGACTGAAGGGATTTCTCCAAGTCCGCCACCTTGTTTAAAAGGCATTGGACTTCGATAGAAGATGAAAAGGAGAGTCCCACTGGTATAGAGGAAGGTCCAGATGCATTTCTTTGAACAACTGATATAAGTCTCTCGACTCTTTCTTGTATAAGAGATTCATTCTGAACAGCAGTAGAGTCTGGAGCACTTGATACTAGAATATTTACAACTTGAAGTCTTTCAGTTGACTGTGGTGGATTTTGAGTTGATTGAGGTGAAGGAATAGAAGGAAGAAGATTTATGTATGGTGTGTCTGAAGGATTTGAAGGCGGTGGAGGTGGTGGCAGTACAGTTTGTTCATACTGGGTTGAGAACGAGATTGGGTTTCCGAAGTAATGACTACGATGGAGGGGGGGATCACTGGAAGTAGGGATAGGAACCTGGAAATCTGCTTCCATTGACTGAGCTTCATCACCACATAAATCCTGAACTTGACTAGAGTTGGACAAGTCTAGGGATGATTCATCTTCATCCCAGAAGGTGGTTTGCTCTGCAGCCTGATCAGGTACATTTCTGTTCAAATCAATCTGGGCAGAATCTGGCACAACCACATTTTCCTGTTCAGAGGGCACAACAGGAGTTTCTTGATTTTCTACTTCTTCCATTGTTGTATCCATGATCAATGTACCATCTTCATTCATGATGTCACATTCTGTATTGTTTGAAACTGGGATTACAAGAGGTGAGGATTCGGTAACCCTTTCAGTTTGTGCAAGAGGTTGGGCAGTCCCTTGATTTTCTTCACCACTCTCCCTAACAGAAGTTTCAAGAGTGGCAGCTTGTATGTTTCCTCTTGTAACTTCTCCAGATTCTTGCTGGGAGGGAACTGGATGGCTGGTTTCGGTACTGTATTACCAGTGCTCCTCCTCTCCTAAGACGTCTGGTGGTATTTCTTGGTCTTGTGGAGATGTTTGTTGGAAAAACAAGGGTTTGCTGTGGATCAGAAGTCACTTCATTCTAGGTGACTGCTATTCAGTAGTGAAATCCCCAGGAGTACCTATATTGAATTGAAGGTCACCCTGGGTTTCTTCTGAATCAACTGGAGGTGTAGCATCAGTAATATCTCTCCTAAAGCTTTCAATCATTTCAACTGGGATCTCAACTTCATTATTTATGGACACTAAGTTGTTGAGATCCCTCAAGTGTTCAGCCATAGAAAAATGACTGGTGTCATAATCATACTCATTCCCAAGTGCACGCTTAAAAATCAAAGACAAAAATCTAATGAAAGGTACATGATGTTTTCTTTTATGTACTTTTATTCTCTCAGCCAAATCATTACAAAAAATTTGGGCAAAATCGACCCTAAAGCCATGCCATAGGCAATATACAATCATAAGTTGGGTCTGATTTATTTGATCAAGCCTTCCAGATCCACTTCCCAAACATTCTACCAGATGAGTAAAAAAGAATCTCCAAGAATCAGTGAGTTTACTCATATAAATAGTACCTTTTCTCTTTAACACACCCTGCTCATCGAGAATATCAGTGTGACCCATCTTCCTACACACTTCCCTAAGATTGATGCCAGTGGGAAGTTGTAATGGCAATTCATTTTCTAAAAAATAGTGCAGACGAAGGGCATCTCTTAGGGAATCAATAGTTTTTGTATGAGGACGGGATCCCTTTTTCAAGGTGTAATGAATGGTGTTATCATCACCAGCCTTGAAATGAGCAGTGTACCAAAATTCGCATAAGTAACCATGGTACATTTTCCCCGGATTCATAGTAAGAGCCCCATATAATGGACAACTAAGAAAGAAAGAATTAAGTCGTCCGATGATGGTTTGAGGATCATGGGTTCCGGCAAGCTTTGCCATCCAGTTATACATGTTGATCCTGATTTTGTCAGAATCAATGATGATGTCATGAGCTTTGGTGACACTAGCAGGAGGGGTATAGTTGTTGGTAAGAAGATTTTTGTTAGAGTTTGTCTGTCTGGGTACCATTTGAATGTAGAAATTGAAATAATTTAGGGTTTATAAGGAAAAATTTAAGGAGAAAGATAGTGATGATTGTAATTGAATGAAGAGAGAAAGAAATAAATGAAGGAATTTGAAGATTTGGGAGTAAATGATTTTCGAGATAAAACTGAAAGGTGAAGGTAAATATGGGTATTTATAAAGGAAAGAGAAAATGGAATTCAAAATGGTAAGTTTGAAATATTTCAAAACAATTTTGATCGGTTTTGACATCTGCATTTAATGTTTCCCATCACACATAAATGTATGATGGTTGACAACCCACAAAATTACCAACTTGCACTTTTTGTCTTCCCAAGGTAACAAAATCATCATTTTAAGTTGAAAAAGTCATGCCACGTAAGACGAACAGTAACTGTCCAGAAAAAAAGTTTGTATGTATGCCACGCACTAGCATCAAGTATTAAAATATTATGACTTAACACACCATGACTCAATTTAATGCATCTGGAGGTTGACTGGACACTCCAGCATCACTGGTGGATTAGGCCAGTAGAATATGCACTGATTGTACACTGGAGGGACACTCCAGTACGTACCCGGATTAGACCATTCTGATAATCCTCAAACACGCACATCAACTAATATAGACAAATGAGAGGGACACATTTACAAAGTGATTGAAGTCACTTCAAACATGCACGTCAACTGTGAGAAAAATAAATTAATAAGTTCCCCCTGAAACTTAGATAAAAAAAATGATGTTGGTCTGAGTCATCCCCCTAGAATGGTGATCCATAAATCTATCAGTGTAAAGATAGTATCACAAAGGCGTTCGATAGCTTTACTAGTATAGATTTATAAATTTGGAATCAAAGAACCCTGCCTGTGTCACAAAGGCGTTCATAACAAGGTTCCAGATCAAGGGTTCAACATTCCCAACTCACTGACAAGATATTGAAAAGTTATCTCATCCAAAGGTTTTGTAAATATGTCAGCGAGTTGTTTGTCAGTGGGGATGAAGTGGATTTCAACATCATTTTTCATAAAATGATCACGAATGAAATGATACCTGACATCAATGTGTTTCGTCTTGGAGTGCATGACTCGATTGTTTGAGATAGCAATGAAACTGGTATTATCACAGAAAATAGGAGTCTTTGAATACTTAATACCATAATCAAGCAACTGGTTCTTCATCCAGAGTATCTGAGCACAACAACTGGCTGCAGACACATATTCTGCTTCAGTAGTGGATAAAGAGACTGATGTTTACTTCTTACTGGTCTAGCTCACCAGTTTGCCACCAAGGAAATGACATCCACCAGTAGTGGATTTCCTGTCTATCTTACAACCGGCATGATCAGAATCTGAATAACCTATTAGATCTAAGCCTGAGCCTTTGGGATACCAAAGACCCAAACTGGGAGCACCCTTAAGGTACTTCAGAATGCTCTTTACAACCGCCAGATGAGATTCTTTTGGGTTAGACTGATATCTGGTACAAAGACATGTTGCAAACATTATATCTGGTCTACTGGTTGTTAAATACATTAGTGAACCAATCATGCCTCTATAGGTAGTGGTGTTCACTGGCTTCCCATCAGGGTCTGAATCTATTATTAAAGGTGCAGAAATTGGAGTTGATTTTGAAGGTGAAAATTTCATATCGAATTTTCTTAAAATATCTCTAACATATTTTTCTTGATTAATAAAAATACCATCACTGGTTTGTTTAATCTGGAGCCCAAGAAAAAATGTTAATTCACCCATCAAACTCATTTCAAATTTTGAAGACATAATTTTCAAAAATTTCTTGCACAAAGATTCATGAGTAGAACAAAAAATAATATCATCAACGTAAACTTGTACCAACAGAAGATTACCTCTTTCACAAAGAATAAATAAGGTATTGTCAATTGCACCTCTTTTGAAACTATTATCAGTTAAGTGTTTAGTCAGAGTGTCATACCAGGCTCGTGGGGCTTGTCTGAGACCATATAATGCCTTGTCCAGACGATATACCCAGTGAGGATGCTTTTCATCAATGAAGCTTGGTGGTTGCTTGACATACACTTCTTCTAATTTTCCATTCAAAAATGCGCTCTTTACGTCCATCTGGTAGACCTTGAACTTGTGATGACCAGCAAAGGCTAAAAACATTCTGATGGCTTCTAGCCTTGCTACTGGTGCAAATGATTCTTCAAAGTCAAGATCTGTCTGGACGTACCCTTGTGCCACTAATCTGGCCTTATTTCTTATCACGTGTCCATCTTCATCAACCTTATTCCTAAAGACCCATCTGGTTCCAATTGGTTCTTTCTTGCCAACTGGAGGAGGAACCAGATACCAAACTTTGTTTCGTTCGAACTGGTGAAGCTCTTCTTGCATAGCTATCACCCAGCTTAGGTCATTCATTGCCTCGTCAATCTTCTTTGGTTCAATCAGTGATAAGAAGCTAACATATAAACATTGTTCACTGGAGGCACTTCTGGTCTGAACCCCTCTACTGGAGTCACCAATAATCTGGTTGATTGGGTAAGCTTTAGTCCACTTAGAGTATTGACCAGGATTGTTACGAACAACAATATCAGAGCAAGAATTCAATTGATTTTCTTGAATAGGATCTTGCAGACAACATCAACATCTTCATTAGAACTGTAAGATCACGATTTGCATCATGAAATTCTTCATTTAAAGGTATTTCTTAAATTACTGGCTCAAAATCAATTGGAGCTGATATTGGAGGAGTAGTACGAACATCTGATCCAATAACAAGTCCAAAGGGTAGTTTAAACTTATTGAAGGATAAAATGAAGTATTACTAGGAGGTTTTTCAAATTGCACTGGTTCCAAGTCAGGAAGACTGGAAACATCTTCAGATGAATTTTTGATAGGATCAGATTCACCAAAGATAATTGGATTTTCTTGGGGAGAACTAAGGGTTGGCTTTTTATTGATTGCTTCAATGGATTCATCAAATGTGACATGTATTGACTCTTGAACCTTTTCTAGTCTCTTGTTATAGACTCTGAAGGCTTTGCGAATGGCTAAAATTTCCTAAGAAATATCCCTCATCAGCTTTGGCATCAAATTTTCCTAACTGACTAGAGTCGTTTAGGATGTATACTGGACATCCAAAAACGTGAAAATAACCAATATTTGGTTTTCTATTTCTTAATATTTCATAGGATATCTTCTTGTGTCGCTTCACGTATACTGAACGATTTTGGGTGTGACAAGCAGTTGCAATTGCTTCAGCCTAGTATATTTTAGGAAGACCAGATTCAGCAAGCATACTTATGGCAGCTTCTATCAGCGTTCTGTTCTTTCTTTCTACAACTCCATTCTATTCTGGAGTGCGTGCTGATGAGAAAATCTGAGAGATGCCAGTGTCAGTACAGAATTTCTCCAGAGTTGCATTCTGAAATTTTGTTCCATTATCACTTCTTTACTGACACACTTTTCGCTTATATTTGAGTTCAATTTGCTTGATAAGAGCGATGACTTCATCAGCAGTTTCATTCTTTGATTTAAGAAATATTACCCAACAATATCTGGAGTATTCATCAACAACTACCAGGGTATATTTCTTACCAGCACGAGTCCGAACATTCACTGGACCAAAAAGGTCCATATAAAGCATATGAAGAGGTTCAAATATGCTAAAATTCTGCTTTGTCTTGAAACTGGTGCGTTTCTACTTACCCATCTCACATCCTGGACATGGCCTTTCCTTTTTGAAAGAAACTGAAGGTATCCCATCTGCAAGTTGTTTTCTGGACAACTTATTGATATTTTTGAAATTTAAATGGGATGACGTTTTATGCCATAACCAGTTTTTGTCTTCATCAGCCTTGGTATAGAAACACTGCTTTGAAGGAGAGCTTTCCATATCCATTACATACATATTCCCTTTTCTGGGAGCAATCAATACTACCTTCCAATCCTTATTAAATACAATGCCCTGGGAGATGTTAAACAACACCTGGTAACCATCATCACACAGTTGGCTCACACTTATTAGGTTATATTTCAAACCATTAACATAAGCCACTCGTCTGAATTTGACTTGACCATTATTCAGGATACCATATCCCTCAGTCTTTCCAGAACCACCATTTCCAAAAGTAATAGAGGGTCCGTCTGAAGCCACTAACTCCTCCAACAGGGTCTTACATTCGATCATTATCCTGCCAGCAGCGCTGTCAAGATACCAAATATATTTCTTTCGATCACCCTGCTCATCCACCAGATTGATTAGTTAGTTTTGGGAACCCATTGACTGATGGGTTCCCTGGATCCTGCCAAATGGATCCCTGGGGGTATCTGGTTGAGTTCACTTTCTTCGACAGTAGTCTTAGTTGAAAAGACCACTGGGGTTGACAGTTTAGAAACCTTTTTCTTTTTCTCAACAGGAGTAACAATTTTAACTTTCTTGGAAAAAGGTTTTGCATTTTGTTTTGGGCCAGATGAAGTACCCTCAAAATTGTTTAATCTTGCATTGCAACTTTGAACTTGACGAGCCAGTAGTTGAAACTGGCTTTCCAATCTTAACAAAATGGTTTCTTCAGATGACACCTGAGCCTTTCTAGATGACTGGACTTTTGGCTTAGGTGGAACAACATTTTTCTTCTTCTGAACCTGGGGTTCTTTAGAAGATGATTGAGGCAAAGATTTATTCTGCTTGACCTTTTTGACTGGAGCATTCATCTAGTGTGCTCCAGTCTTGACCTCAGATAATTGAGTAGGAGGAATAATACAAGTTTTGGGTGTTGTTGGTTCATCATAAATAGTACTTGTTTTTACCACTTCTGATAGTCGGTCAACAATAGGTATTAATGCTGCAGCAGTCACATCACCCCCCAGATATGCTCGTTTTTGGGAGGGATACTGATGCGGAAATGGCAAGGCTCAATGAACTGGTAGGCACCAGTGAACTAGAAAATAGAAATGAACTGAAGGAAAGTGAACTGGTGATGCCATCTGAACAAGCCATGTTGATTCTACCAGTAGTGGCTCATTTTAGACAAGTCTTCACTGAACCAGTCCAGTCTCTTGTGATAACACTTCTCCAGTAGAAGGGTGTTCCAGTGACAATAAGCCGTGACGTGCCAGTAAAGTCCACTGAAGCACTCCAGTGGTACTGAAGCACCCCAGATGAATGCTCCAGATTTATATTCCAGTTTCCAAATAATAGAATGGTTCTGAAGTCACGTGTCTGGTGGACCCAATAAGAGAAGGTGGATGACATCTATGATAAAGACAAAAGAGGGGCTTGTGACAACGTTATTCCTAAAGGATTGTGGGTCCGACTGCAAAAAGAATATTTCTAGAAGCTTTATGTGTGCTCTTTCTATTGGTCCATTTTGTTAGTGGTTGTCCTGACCATGTGTTAGCCTTTTATTTATTTTATTTCCTTATTATTTTTATTATAATTTCGATGATTCCTAGGCAGGTAGTTATCTTTAAATAGGGGCTCATTTCTCATTGTATCAGAGATTATGTTGAGTTGAATGAAATTAATAGAGCAACCTCTATTTCTTAAAAATCTTCATTTACCTTTATAGATCTTTGATCTTGATGGTTTGGAGTGATCCCTTTATCTATAATTGTGGTGGTTCGTCCTTTATCAATTATAGTGGTGAGATCTAAAATCTTCGATTCCTTTATCTGTGTTTGTGGTGGCTAGACCTTTATCAAACATAGTGGTAGGTTGGAGTGTTTCCTTTATCCTTGGTTCCGGTGGCTTGGCCTTTACGAATCTTGGTGGTGGATTCTTTTATCTATAATTTTATTTATCGTCTTGTTTGGTTTTTTATTTCATAAAATCCAGAAAATACCAAAAATATCTAATTCCAATTTGTTTAATTTCCGTTGTGCTTGAGTTATTGCGTGATCTACGCATCAAATTGGTATCAGAGCCAGGTTTGAAAAAGGTTTCTTAATCTTTTTATTCGTGGGTTTTGTTATCTTGTCTGTTGGGTCAGATTAGATCTGTTGGGATTGTGGTTTGTTTTGTCTAAATCTGTTATTGTTGGTGTTATTTTGTTGAATATAAATGGCTTATAGAAGAAATATGACTCTAGAAGAAGCTCATAATGCTAGGAGGGATAGGCAGATTGAAGATCTACAAGAAACACTTGGTCGAGTTATGAACCTATTAGAAGATGGTGGTTTAAGGTTTAATAGAGAACGTGTTGTAGGTAAAAGAGATGATGAGTCTCAAGGTCCTAGTAAGAGATCTGCTCACACTCCCAGATCTTCTAGTGGAATCTGATGAGTCTAATCAATCTAGAAGAAGGCATAGGAGGCATAAGGTTGATGACACGAAAGATATTAAGATACATCCACCAGATTTCATTGGTTCTTCTAACCTAGAAGAGTTCTTTGAATGGGTTCAGGTGATGGATAGAATAATGGAGATAAAAGGGTATGATGATAAGAAAAGTTTTAAGGTTGCCATTATTAGGTTGAAAAAGTATGCTTTATCCTGGTATGACAATATGAAAGATGAAAGAAATTATAAAGGGAAAAGCAGAATCAAGACCTGGTCCAATTTGAAGGAAGTTATGCAGAAGAGATTTGTTCCTCAGTCGTACAAGCAAGATCAATATTTTCAGATGAACAATCTAAAGCAAGGCTCAAAAGAAGTTGTGGAGTATATCTGGGAATTCGAGCAACTGAAGACTCGAACTGGTGTGAAAGAAGTTGAAGAACATACTATTGCCAGATTCCTTGGTGGGTTGAATGCATCTATTATTGAGAAGATAGAATTGCAGCCCATCTGGACATATGACGGTGCTTGCAAATTGGCTTTCCAGATTGAGAAGCAACTTAAGAAGAAGGTCCAGTACAAGCCTTTTACTAAGACTTCTTCCAATTCAAGTCAACCAGTTAGTCAACCAATTCTGAAGCCCAGTATAACTAGTCAACAGTCCTTCAGAGGCAAAGAAAAGGAAACTGGAGGATTCAAGGAGCCAGTTGGAAAAAAATGTTTCAAGTGTCATGGTTTTGGTCACTTCCAGGCACAGTGTCCTAACCAGCGAGCACTGACTGCTAAAGAGATTGAAAGCTTACCAGATGTTGACACTGAAGAAGACGAACCAGTGTTTGATGAAGATGAAACTGAAGAGACATGCATAGGTGCAGATGTCGGAGAGATGCTAGTGGTAAGAAGGGTAATGCTTACTGATGAAGTTGTAGCTGACACTGCCCAGAGAGAAAATATTTTTCATTCCAGATGTACTGTTAAAGGCAAGATGTGTAGTCTAATCATTGACGGAGGAAGTTGTGCTTATGCTGCTTCAACTTATATGGTGGAAAGACTAGAATTGCCTACAGTTAAGCATCCCCGTCCTTACAAGTTGCAATGGCTTAGTGAAGGATCTGAGGTAAAAGTTAATCGACAAGTTACTATTCCTTTTTCCATTGGATCTATTTATCAAGATAAAGTTGTTTGTGATGTTGTTCCTATGGATGTTTGTCATTTTTTCCGTTGGGTAGACCATGGTTGTTTGATAATTATGTGATTCATAATGGTCGTATGAATTCTTATTCATTATTTGTAAGTGGTAAGAAAATCACTTTGACTTCCCTGAAACCCAATGAGTTATTAAAAGTTAATAAGAAGGACCAGCCCAACAAGTCTTTATTTATGTCTCAAACTGAAATTGAAGAAGAGTTAACTGGAGGCTCTCCAGTTATGATGTTACTGGTGCTAGAGCGTACTGGAGAAAAGGAGCTCACTAGAGCCCCAGTCTCCTGAAATCTTTACTGAAGGAATTCACTAATATTTTCCCAGAAGACCTACCTGAGAGTTTGCCGCCAGTAAGGGGTATTGAACACCAGATTGACCTGGTTCCAGGGTCAGTACTTCCAAACAAAGCTGCTTACAGATGTTCACCAACTAAAGCAAAAGAATTGCAAAGACAAGTAGATGAGTTGGTTGCCAAAGGTTATGTGAGAGCTAGTATGAGTCCTTGCTCAGTTCCAGCTCTCCCGGTCCCAAAAAAAGATGATTTGATGAGAATGTGTGTTAATAGTAGAGCCATAAATGATATAACTATTAAGTATTGATATCCCATTCCCAGGTTGGATGATATGCTTGATGAGTTACATGGAGATGAGTGGAAGACTGCTTTCAAAATCAAAGAAGGCCTTTATGAATGGTTAGTAATGCCTTTTGGTTTATCTAATGCTCCTAGTACTTTCATGAAACTGATGAATGAAGTTCTCCGACCACTTATTGGTCAGTTTGTTATTGTTTACTTTGATGATATTCTGGTATACTCAAAATCTGAAGCTGAACATGTTAATCATCTGAGAAGAGTGTTTGATTTACTGAGAAGACACCAATTGTATGATAAACGGGAGAAATGTGATTTTATGGTTGGAAGTGTAATATTTCTTGGTTATGTGGTGTCGAAAGAAGGAATTTCCATGGATCCTTCAAAAGTGGAAGCCATTAGATCATGGCCAATTCCTACTACACTCACTGAAGTAAGAAGTTTTCATGGACTGGCATCTTTTTATAAAAGGTTTATCAAGAATTTCTCTACAGTAGTGGCTCCAATCACTGACTGTCTAAAGAAAGGCGTATTTGACTGGTCAAGTTCAGCCCAGTTAGCATTTGAATCACTGAAGGAAAAGCTCAGTTCAGCTCCAGTATTATCTTTGCCAGATTTTGATCAGTTATTTGAGTTAGAGTGTGACGCTAGTGGTGTGGGTATTGGTGCAGTTCTGGTACTTATGATAAAGAGTTTTATGCATTTATTCGTGCTATCACTCACTACTCACATTATCTGAAGCCAAAAACAGTTTGTTTTATTTTCTGACCACGAAGCACTGAAGTTCATTAATGGTCAACACAAGCTTAATGCCAGACATGCAAAATGGGTGGAATTTTTGCAATCTTATTCATTTGTTTCAAAACATAAGGCTGGAGTGGCTAATGTTGTTGCTAATGCACTCTCCAGACGATATTCATTATTGTTCATTCTGTAAGAAAGAGTTATTGGATTTTCTTTCATTAAGGAGTTGTATGCTGCTGATCCAGACTTTTCTGATCGTCTCACTGAAGCTCACCAAAAAGGACCATTTATTGTTCAAGATGGTTTCTTATTTAAAAATGGTAAATTGTGTATTCCAAGGGGTTCTATTCGTGATCTATTGATAAGGGAAGCACATGGAGGAGGTTTAGCTGGCCATTTTGGCATTAACAAGACTGGAGAGATCCTCACTGAACTCTTCTACTGGCTAAGTTTACTGAAGGATATAAAAAGGGAAACAACTAAAAAGTAAGCGAATGCTTAGTGAATAAACTTGCATACAAATATATATACGAAGGAGGGCAGAACACAAAAGACTATCGCATGTAGCCAATGGTACCGTCATACCATCACTTGCATACTCACTTTTGTGCTAACAAACACATACATGGATCCATATACGCTAAACAATAACCAAAGAGTTTCTTAGGTCTCATCTCAATACACAAGAGGTTCTTAGGCCTCAAAATTAAGCCCTAATGCCAAATCAATTATCACACATGGAATCCACCATCATATGGTAATCGACCCAAGACACAGATAAAAGTATGCAAATTTACTCACCTCCTTCGCGACTAACAATAATCAAGATTGCCACAACAAATGCAAAGCTTAACCTAACAAATCGACACAATATGTACATAAGACTTTATTCACAATCTTGGCTAGCCAAACTATCGATTCACTAGCATTCCTAACTATATCCAACTCATTCTCTTTGAGTTGACTCATTTCCAATTCTCAATAAACAAAATTTCTATCTTTCAATGTGGGGCGCTTGAATTCGCAAGGCCCTTTGCTCTGTTCATTATGTAGGATGCAAGCTGATTCACATGCCCATTTATTCTTCGAATGCTCTTATTCTGCCCAAGTTTGGAATGGGATCTGCTCATATGCACGTATTACGATAAGATGTTATTCTTTTGTCTAAAAAGAAGAATGCTGATAGCCTTATTACTCGACTAGTTCTTGCTGCTGCTACCTACTTTATATGGCAGGAAAGAAATGAACGCCTCTTTTCATCTTCAGCAAAGAAACGTTCTGCTCAACAACTTATTCAAGTGATTGCTTCAACGGTTCGCTTAAAGCTCATGACTTTTCGGTTCAAGCAGAATAGTAGGGTTCAACGCCTTTTTGATATTTGGAAGCTTCCAACTACTTTAATTAACTGAGAGTAGTTGGCTGGGTAGTTTTTGTTTGTCATTTAGGTGTGTATGTCTAGTCATTTGTATTCTAGTGGCTAGAGATTGGGGTTTCATGTAGACTGGTCTGTTAATTTACATGTTTTTTGTTATTTTGCTTGTCTTTGTACTAGTCATATTGGCACTCAGTCAATATGCCTGAACGTTATTTGTTGATATATATAATGCTAACCAGGGGTGACGGCCTTTTACCGAAAATAATTTTCTTACTTTCATAATCATCAATTCACTAAAAATCTCTTTTTACCAACATCATGTGGCCATTTCTTGAACTTTAATGGATAGCGGCCCACACACCACCACCATATACTTTCAATTTTAATCTTTCAATTTAGAAGATTATTGTTATTGTTATTGTTGCATGATTCTTGGTTTAGAGAAATAATAGATTTAACTAGTAATGGAATGAAAAGAAGGTTGGAGAAGTAGAATAAGAGTGTGGAAGGATGATTCACAAAAGTGAGGTTGGCTGGCACTTCCTTTTTGTGCCACGCCCCATTTCTTATTTTGAGGGTAATTTACCCGCTATCCATTAAAGTTCCAACTAAATTAACCCATATTCAAAACTTAAATACTAGGAAATTATTTTAATGTCAAAACTACAAAAATGGGTTAATTTATTTATCTTAAAATTATTGGGGCGTTACAGCATATCACTATGACGTTTAGTGGTTGGTTAACATCAATATTAAAACTTAATTATTCAAGTTGGCGATCAGAGTTTTATAGCTTATACAAGTTAGATACAATTGAAGAGTTCGAACAACGATGGCCATTAGTGATGGCAAAGTACAACATGGACCAAAACAACCACATTAATGGGTTGTACCGCATTAAAAATTTTTGGGTTCCAGCTTATCTTCGTGACTTTTCTTTTGGTGGCATGACAAAAACTGAAAGATGGGAAAGTATAAACTCATTTATAAAAAAGTTTATACCTTCAAATACATGTCTAGCTCAAATTATTCGACAAGTAAGTAGTTAATTTTACGTTTTAAACTCACTTATTGTCTTTGTTAAGATATAAATTATAAGTGTTAATATGTAGGTTGATCTTGCGGTACAAGATGTTGAAAACACACAAGTGTATGATACCATGAAAAATCAATGTGTGAGATCACATTTGTAGTCACAATCACCACTAGAGGAACAAGCTTACCATTTATCGACTCCATATGCATTCCAAAAATTCCAAGATCAATTCGTACATGCAATTCGATACAAAGTTACGGAGAAAACATGTACTAGTTTTGTTGTTCAATATCACAAAGAATGATAAAGAAGTGTTACAGATCAGCCATGGTCCATCTTTTAAGACTTTCTCCATACCATCTCCCGAATTGAATTTAAAAAAGAAAAACTCATTTGCATTCATTATTACTTTCGATAGCCCATATTTAGCCCATGAGGATTTCACATAGTTTCAACCGCCGGGAAAAGCCAATCTACCACCCAAGAAGTATCCATATAACACATTTGAAAAACAGGATTGCACCTGGCGCACTAATTCTTTAGGTGTAACAACATCAGCATTCTTAACAATCTCATTACTTTCTAATAGCCTGAAATAAACAACAAAAAGAATAAATAAAATGATAGATAAAACAAGACGATAAATAAAATGATAGATAAAACAAGACGATAAATAAAATGATAGATTAAACAAAAAGGAATTAGATATTTTTGGTATTTTCTGGATTTTATGAAATAAACAACAAAACAAGACGATAAATAAAATGATAGATAAAAGAATCCACCACCAAGATTCGTAAAGGCCAAGCCACCAGAACCAAGAATAAAGGAAACACTCCAACCCACCCCTATGTTTGATAAAGGTCTAGCCACCACAAACACAGATAAAGGAATCGAAGATTTTGGATCTCACCACTATAATTGATAAAGGACAAACCACCACAATTACAGATAAATAGATCACTCCAAACCACCAAGATCAAAGATCTATAAAGGTAAATGAAGATTTTTAAGAAATAGAGGTTGCTCTATTAATTTCATTCAACTCAACATAACTTAAGTTCTTACAAGGAAAATGAGCCCCTATTTATAGATAACTACCTACCTAGAAATCATCGAAATTATAATAAAAATAATAAGGAAATAAAATAAATAAAAGGCTGGTACATGGTGGGGGCAACCACTAACAAAATGGACCAATAGAAAGAGCACACATAAAGCTTCTAGAATTATTCCTTTTGTCTTTATCACAGCTGTCATCCACTTTCTCTTATTGGGTCCACCAGACACGTGACTTCAGAACCATTCTATTATTTGGAAACTGGAATATAAATCTGGAGCATTCATCTGGAGTGCTTCAGTGGACTTTACTGGCGCGTCACGACTTATTGTCACTGGAACTCCCTTCCACTAGAGAAGTGTTATCACTGTCGACTGGACTGGTTCAGTGAAGATTTGTCTAAAGTGAGCTACTGCTGGTAGAATCAACATGGCTTGTTTAGATGACATCACCAGTTCACTTTCCTTCAGTTCATTTCTATTCCCCACTTCAATGGTGCCTACCAGTTCATTGAGCCTTGCCATTTCCGCATCAAATAGCTTGGATCTGATGAGGGATTTAGACATTTACACACTTAGCAGTTCTTTTAGAACAGATACACCATGACCCAGTTATGTGTTTACCTTTCAAAAACTTTTCTTCCGCAGTTCTAGCTTCTTTGACAAGAATAGATTTCAGTTGTTTTTGAGCTTTAACCTCATATTCCAGTTTTTCTATGGTCTGATCTTTACAACCTACTTCAAGTTTCAAAATAGAATTTTCCTTTTTAAGTTATTGATTAAAGTGTTTTTTTAAAAGAACCTCATCACCTAATCTATTCAGCCTAGACAGTTTTTCATTATCAAACAGATTTGTAAAGGAAATTACCTCAGGTGGAGCAGCCTGACTGGTAGATGCTTGTTGAGCTGACTCAGATTGCTGTTGGATTTTGACAAGATTTTCAGCAAACTTTTGAGTAGCTTATTTCGCCATGAAGCACTTGGCATCTTCAAAAACTTCATCATCAGATGAGGTGGCACTTTCAACCCGGTCTTTTGCTACCAGACTCTTTACACTTTTCTCAACCTTCTTACTCGCGTCAGCCACTTCTGCCTACAAGGCTTTATTTTTGGTCTTAAGCTTTGAGTTTTTGTTTTTGTTTTTTTTTTTTTTTTTTACTTTTTCCACCTTTGGATGGCCTAACTTGTGAAGACTCTTTAGATCTGCAATCTCTTGTCATGTGTCCAGTCTTGCCACATTTGTAACAAGTGACTTTGGACATATCAAATGACTTATTGGTCTAATCAGCTTGGCCAGTATTTCCTTTGCTTTTAAACCTTCCAAAGGATCTCCTTCTGATCCTTTCAGCCTACATGGCTACTTCATTAGCCAAACTATCACTATCAGATTCATCACACTCAGATTTAGAATAAACAGAGTTAGTGTTAGAAATCACAGGAACTGCATCATCAGTACAAGGCATGATCATTACTTATTGAGCTATGGTGTTCAGTCATAAAGGAAACAAGTGCAGTAGCAGACTAACTATAGGAATCACCCAAAGCAATCAATATTTCAGCCTTTGAACACTCTTGCTTAACAGAAGAAATATAATTATTCCACTTAGGTGGTAGTGATTCAAGAAATTTCCTGTTTAAAACCTCATTGTTCTTAACAATTCCTACTACAGCTAAATCATTAGCCAATGCATTAAAAAGGGTATGAGTATGAATCAGGGATTCATTCCTCAAAGAGAAAAATCTTTCATACTTCCTGGTTAAAGTTGTTATGGTCGACTCCATAGAAGTAGAACAACCCTCAAACATGATAGTCAAAGTACCCCACATTTTCTTTGTAGTTGAACACATTTTAATAGAATGGTAAATATCACTGGGCACAGCTTGGACAATGAAATGTCTAACCTTCACATCCAAACTAGCCAATCTCCTATCCTCACCCACCCCCCAATCTACCTTGTCCTTAACAATAGATTGGACAGTCGCAGGAATAGTTGGTTGACCATCTCTGACCACTGCATAAACCATAAGAGTCTATGTAGGAACATAAGAACCATCCACAAGGATGTCAGGCATATTGTTATCGATGGATTTAAGGAACAAAGACATTTGACCTTTCCACCCACTAAAATCATCTTTGTCAAACATGGGTGGTCTGGTAGAAGAACCATTTTGAATATAAGAATACATAATGCTTTACTATTAAATAAAATAAGCAAGGATCTAGTCAAGTTAATTAACCTCTGCTCTGATAACAATTGATATGTCCCAAGGTGTATCAATATACTAAAGTATATTGTACACAGAACAGTTATAGAGAGGGGAGAATACAACTTTATTCAATCTTTACAAACTTTTTAAGAACAAGTTTTAAAGACTCAGCTTATAAATAAAACAAGTAAAGAACATGAATCAATTAAACAATAAAGCAAGTAAAATAAGAGACATTCTTTAGCACAGATTATTATTTTCAAAGTAATCCTTTATTAAGAAATAATCTATACAAAGAATTACAGGGTTGTTGCGGAAACAGGATAGCCTACAGATATATAAACAACTCTCTGAAATGACAAATTACAATCAACAAGTTTCTACTCAAGAGAATTAGCCCACGCTGATCTCATATAGATTAAGTTGTGTATACGAGCAAATAAAACTTATGTGAAGATTATTTCTTAGGAATGCCACACATATGCAATCTAGGAATGAGGCTTTTATAGGTGAATACCCATTTTCTCTTGGTGTCCAATTCAACCACATATTCATCTTCTATTGGATGTCAGAGGAAATATTTGATCGTGCCAATTCATAGTACTTGTGGTCCCCAAATACTATCGCACATTCTCTTTCAGCCAATGAGAGTATGGACACAAATATGTAATTCAAACCACGAACCTAGATCCTAGGATTCTTCCTAATCACGTCATTTGTCCTTATCTTCAATCCAGGTTGTATCTTCACTTGATTGTCAGACATAGATCGGGCCATTTGTCAAAGCACCAATCTGTAGAAATGTCTCTAAGCTGACTGTTAATCCCAAGTTAACTTCCACTACCAGTTTGGTCTTCTATCTTCAATCTTCCTCTTCGACTTAGATTTAATGTTGTAAATATTGTTGATGCAGCTTGAATAACACTTGCTTCCATTAGATATTACATTACAAAACATGAAGTATAATCTGGGCTAGAAACAAATCGTAAGTTTTGTCAGCTTACAAGAACCAAAAGATTTCTAAGTGTTTTACTATCAGGTTTGCCATCACCAAATTTACAATGAACATTAGGACTCAATAGTTTTGGTTATTGAAAAATTTGAATATTGAAAATAAAATTAATTTTCTGTATCAGCATTAAATGCTACGACAGCTTAACTTCTCACACGCCTACTAACTTTTCACAATCCCCATAAGAAGTGCATCTTTTTACAAAAATGACCCTCACACGTCATACGACAGTTAAAACTTGTAAAAGGTACTCAGGTGCAGTAACGTGTCACAAAGCTTGACCAAGTATTTGTAACGTTATAAAAATCTAGTTGACCACCAGTTTAAGATAAGACCAAACTAGTACACTCGAGGGTTAGTCCAGTGCCAGTTTCCACTAGATAGTTCTCCAGTGGCAATTTTCAAAACAAAAACAATTTTAGTCAGAAAAATATTTTTAGTCTTTCCCCTAAAAGGATGATCCAAAAATCAATATTACCAAGATAGTATCACGAAGGCGTTCGATAGCAAGGCAAGACAAGATTATCTGGAACCTTCTAGACTGTAGAATTTCATCAGTGTCACTGACGCGTTCATAACAAAGTCTCCAGTTTTAAGGATTTAGCATTGCCAACTCACTGATAAGATGTTTAAAAGTTTTCTTATCAAGAGGTTTTGTAAAAACATCAGCAAGTTGTTTGTCAGTGGGGATGGAATGAATTTCAATATCTCCTTGCATAACATGATCACGAATGAAATTGTACCTGATGTCAATATGCTTTGTTTTCGAGTGCATCACTGGATTGTGAGATATAGTAATTGCACTGATGTTGTCACAAAAGATTGGCGTCCTTATGTGTTTCTGACCATAATCTAACAACTGTTTCTTGATCCAGATAATCTGGGCACAACAACTGGCCATAAAAATGTATTCTGCCTCAACAGTGGACATAGAGACTGATGTATGCTTCTTACTAGTCCAACTCACTAGTTTTCCTCCAAGGAAATGACAACCTCCAATTGTTGACTTTCTATCTATCTTACAACCTGCATGATCTGAATCTGAATAACCCATTAGATCTAACCCTGAGCATTTGGGTATCTGAAGATGCACTTAACAGCATGCAAATGTGATACTATTGGGTTAGCCTGAAATCTGACACATAAACATGTTGCAAACATTATATTTGGTCTACTTGCAATTAAGTACATCAGTGAACCTGTTAGAATATATGCACAATTATCATATAACAAATCACGAGTACGCAGTGCAAAGAAACGTATATGTAATACTATTAGTTAACAAAGTAATGAATAGAATATGTGTACCTTTGCGCAAAGCTTCCAATACTATTAATAATGATTATTATTATTATATTAGGGTCTAAACTAAAACCCTCCACGATCGAACACTTGACACCCCTATATCATATGTTAGTACCCGATCACGAACTCACAAACCCGTTGTGTATAACCCTTAAACTCGAACCCCTAAAAGCCGAAAAACCCTTTTGGGTTTTGGTTCGGCCGAGCGAACAAGAGAAGGGAGAGAGGAGAGAGTTTTTCACAATTGATTGTATTGTGAATGTATGTAAAAATCCTTAACCCTTGCATTATATTTATAGGCTTAGATTAAAGGGTTTTTTACCTTGGTGGACAAGTAATCTCAAGGCTAAAAGCCACTTGAGATTTTTGGCCCTATGGATTAGCGATTAGGAAACAATACCAATTCCTAATTTCACTCCAACACCTCCTCTTTAACTAATTAAACACTATTAAACCTTTAATATAATTAATATTTTACTTTAATATAATATAATATATTTTCATTATCATTTTAATTAATATATTACTTTAATATAATAATTAAATATATAGAGTTCACGTGTCATTTTCTGTAACCCCGTAGGCTTAAATGATTTCCGGACATGCGTTTATTATAACGTGATCATATTTCAACAGCTCCTACTTGAGCATGTAATAATAAAGGCAATAACATTGGTTAGCGTCTAGCAACACGCCAATGCTCCTGAAAATATTTAAGTATAGTTTCTTAAAGTATCATTTGAAATGATTTAGTCTTTAATATCCCTTTGTTTCAGATACTCTTGTTAATTTTGGATATGGATCAATGTCATTCCGTAATTTAACGATTTTGTTTCTCATTATTACAATTAATCAAGATTACCAAATTAATCAAGACAACTTCTGGAGTTCATTTGGGTACGGTCATACAAATATCTTAATTAATCAATGAGGGTGCCAAATGGTATTATTCTTCTGTTGCAAATTGAAGGAACAAATCATGTTTTGACTATAAGTATTAAGTCATGCTATTTCTCAACATTTCTGTAAATAACCCTTTATTACTACCTTATTCAGGATAGCTTAGAACTACATCTAGAAAATGTGATCCATACATGCTTAACCTACTTTCATCTCAAGTCTAAGGATAACTAAAGCAACTATTTCACGAATTTCACTGAATGACACCGATCTATAAAATGATAATTCGTTAACTGGGTAAAGTCCGAGATATGTCTTGGTTTAACTATATTCTTAGATATGTCTTGTCTTATGGTGAGTCTAATGTGATAGATCAAGGGAATAAATCCAATAGATCTAAGACCCTAAAATGACAGGGACCTTTACAGAATACTACTACTAGTAGTGGAAGTCTGAGTCGTTCTCGTACACCTCAAAGGAGTAATTCACCTAGGAATAAGATGGCTCAATAGAATCGATCACCCCCTCCTAGAATTAATAGTTCGTCTAAATTCTATGATCGATTAGGGAGTCAACCTAGATTTGGTCCTCATTCACCAAAGAATTCTCCTCCTAAGGCTCGTTTCAGCTCACCTAAGAAACAGTCTATGACACCATCTTCATCCAAGGCTCCATTACAGAGCGATGGATATTGGACCGAATTAATCATTAGAGATGAATTCGGTAAACCTAAACCTCAAAAGGTTTAGGTTACTGATGACAGTGGATGCTCTCGGCACTAAGGAAACCGATCAGTCTTTGGTATGTTGACAGTGGATGCTCTCGGCACATGACAGGGGACAAGAAAGTGTTGTCCAACTATGAAGATATATTTGGTTCTTATGTTAGTTTCGAAGGTCCCAAGGGCGGCAACATCTAGGGCCAAGGTGATGTTGTCAATGGGAAAATTACGCTGGAAAAAGTCAATTATGTGGAACAGTTATCTCATATCTTATGAGTGTTTCTCAGATTTGTGACAAAGGTAATCATATCCATTTTACTGAGAAAGAAGAACTTATTTTGAAAATGGGATATGTTATTCCTGCTTAAAGCTCCTAGGAAGAGAGACATCTATGGCCTTGTGTTAGGTGTTGATAAACCAAAGGATTCAGTTTGCTTATTAACGAAAGCAAACGAATCTGAATCGTTGCTATAACATAGAAGAATGGGACATATTCATTTCCGAAAGATGAATGAAATTGTAAAACATGGTTTGGTTAAAGGTGTTCCCATGAAATGGTTTGAAATGGAAGACAAATGTGTACCTTGTTTGAATGGGAAACAACAAAAGTCTTCACATAAACCGAAGCAAGAAAATTTTATTGCCAACCCATTTGAGGTACTTCACTTGGATTTATTTGGTCCAGAGAATGTAAGAAGTATCAGTGGAATGTATTACTATTTGGTGGTTAGTGATGACTACTCAAGATTCTCTTAAGTATTCTTTCTTCAATTGAAAGATGAAACTCCACAAATTTTGATAAACTTCTTTGTTGAAACTGAAAATGTTTATGGAGTTCGTGTTAAGAGAATCAGGAGTGACAACGGAACTGAAGTTAAGAATAAGACATTGGAAGTCTTTTGTTTGTCCAAAGGAATCCAACATCAATTCAGCGCACCGTATGAACCACAACAGAATGAGTTGTTGAAAGAAAGAATAGGATTCTAATCGAGACAACAAGAACAATGCTTGCTGATTCAGGGCTCCCTACTATGTTTTGGGGGGAGGCAGTGAATACAGCTTGTCATATTTTAAATAGGGTTCTGTAGTTAAGCGTCATAATAAGACATGTTATGAGCTTCTACATAAGAAGAAACCAAATTTACAGAATGTTGAACCATTTGGTGTACCATGTACTTTCTTGAAATATTTACCTCAGTCAAAGTTTGATCCAAAGGTTGAAGAGGGATTTTTCATGGGTTATAAACCGGGTACTCCAATTCGACGGGTTTACAATAAATTGACCGGCAAAGTTGACATGGGTACTAATGTCAAAGTTGTCAGTCATAAACCCGCTGTACATTCTGGAACTGGCAAGAATTTCGATTATGACAGTGTGTTTCGTTCATTACACGGTCTGCTTCTTATTCAGATCCTGAAATAGTGGATGATGGATCATTTTAAGAGATCATATGGATTATTCCACTGCTTCTACATCTTCTCCTGCTCAAAATGTTAAGTCTACTGTTATTGGTGAAGGTAGTAAGGACAAGTATAAGCTAACAGATTCGGATGATTGTGAACCCGAGAATACTACACCACTTACTCCGTCAAAGGTTTCACTGCCTGATGATGATCCTATTTCTGAAGAATCGGAAGATGATTTTAGCTCTCCTGAGTTTCAGATTAAAATGAATTTAGGAGAAAGTCTGAATGTTGATTTGGTTCCTCAATATCGAGTTAATAAGGATCATCCAGTTGAAAATATTCTTGGTAATGCTACAGAACCTGTTCGAACAAGAAATCAGTTGAATAAGGAACTGACTAGTTTGTTTTGTGAAGTGAAAGACACTGGATTGATAACTGAGTGTTTATATTCTGGTTTCATTTCACAGGGAGAACCAAAGAACGTTAAGGCAGCACTTCAAGATCCATGTTGGGTTGAAGCTATGCAAGAAGAATTAGCTCAATTTGAAAATCTTGGAGTATGGGAGTTAGTAGATGTGCCTAGAAGTAAAGAACCGATTGTAACTCGTTGGGTATTTAAATGCAAACGAGATGACAAAGGGGTCGTTACTAGGAACAAGGCACGATTGGTAGTTCAGGGGTTTGCACAACGAGAAGGATATGATTATAACGAAACTTTTGCACCAGTTGCTAGAATTGAAGCTATAAGGTTATTTTTAGCCTATGCTAGTTTCAAGGGTATAAAGGTGTATCAGTTAGACGTTAAAAGTGCTTTCTTGTATGGTGAAGTGAAAGAAGAAGTATATGTTCACCAACCACCGGAGTTTGAAGATCCTAACTATCCAAGAAGAGCAAATCGACTTGATAAGGCTCTTTATGGATTACATTAAGCACCCGGAGTGTGGTATGAGAAGTTGTCGACACATTTGTTGACAAATGGTTTTACAAGAGGATCGATAGACAGCACATTGTTTATCAAATGGAGGAAGCGAGATTATCTAATTGTACAAGTTCATCTAACACAAAGATGTGCAAAGAGTTCGAAATGAGCATGAAAAAGTAATTTGAAATGAGTGCTATGGGGGAACTTCAATTCTTCCTCGGACTGCAAGTTGATCAAAGGAAAGATGGATTTTTCATACACAACTCTAAGTATGTCGATGACATTTGAAGAGGCTTCAAATGTTAAAATCCTAGAAATATGGTACTCCTATTCAGCAGAATCATGGTTTAGGAGTTCTTGATCCGAAAGATGAACTTGTGGATGCAACTTATTATCGTGCTATCATTGGCTCATTGATGTATCTGACCGCTTCGCGTCCAGATATTATGTTCGATGTTTGTCTTTGCGCTAGATTTCAAGCTAGTCCGAAAGAGTCACATTTGGTTGCAGGAAAACGTATTCTACATTATCTTAAAAGGAACCAAGGGCTTGGTCTATGGTATCCTATGGGTGGAACGTTTGATTTTGTTGCATATACTGATTCGGAATTTGGCGGTTGTAACAATGACAGAAAGTCTACAACTGGAGGTTGTCAGTTTTTAAGAGGAAGATTAGTATCGTGGCAATGCAAGAAGTAGGCATGTGTTGCTCAGTCTTCATGTGAGGCAGAGTATATGGCTGCAGGTAGCTGTTGTTCTCAGGTATTGTGGATTCAGCAACAACTTCGTGATTACGGTATGGATTTTCTTGATACTTCAATTAGAATAGACAATATGTTAGCTATATATATTACTAATAACCCTGTCATGCATAAGGTCACCAAGCATATTGATATTAGACATCATTTCTTGCGTGTTTGTGCCCAAAAGAAGTTAATTCAATTGGAAAAGGTTATAACTGATGATAATTTAGCCGATTTGTATACCAAAGCATTTGATAAGACTCGATTTGAGAAGTTAATTCTTCTCAATGGGATGAAGAATGCTGATTCATATTAAATCTCTCAAAGAACTAATTTTGTAAGTTTGTGTCTGTAAATAGCTAGAGTCATAAAAATACAAAAAGAGTTCTTAGTGTCATAAAAAACCATAATTATGTGAAAAATCAGAAAATCAAAAGAAATATGACAGAGATTTAAGTTGATGCTTTAAGACGATTAGACGTGAGGATACTTAGCTTTTAAGTCTGCTTAATCGTAATATAACTGATTAGTTCAGTGATTACAATTTGGGATATATTGGTAGACACAAAGTAGCAAGGTTTCCTTAATTTATACAATGTTCTTGTGGGAAACATATTCAGATATACGGCTAAGAATGCTTGCTTTTCAGTAATGAATTGATCTAGTCCTTAAATACTGTGAAAGATCTAGCATTATTATAGGATTTATTCAATATGTAGGCAAAAATCTCTACAAATCATAAGCATGAAAGTTAAATGTGATATTGTTTATGCAAATGAAATGAATGTTAATTAAGGGGCTAATGTGGTCTTTGAGAGGACAAGTATGTCCTCAGGGTCTTAGTATACCTAGCCTACCTAAAGCTTCCAACTTGGAATAGGTTGTCAGAAAGTTCGCTACATGGGTCTCATAGAAAATCACAGGTTCCTTATAAATAATGAAGTGCAAAAGCAAATAATGTTAAATCACAAACTAATTAAATTTTGTTATCTAAAAAGTTCCTCATGGTTTGTTTAAGGATGTTTTTGAATATATATTGAATATTTGTTATCTTAATGCTTGTATCGATTACGGAAGTATATCTGAATGTGGGTCACATAAGTTCGCAAACTCATAATGTGGCATGACTAACTGACTAGGTTACATGGTGATACGAAAGTGTCACAACCCAAAGGAAACTGAAAGTATCGAGTGTTTAAGAGGACAAATATACCGGTAATCGTTGTTGGGTCACTGTTCAGAACTAATAATAAGAGAATTATTTCTCACCCGCAGGCTTATTTAAATGCTAATTTGATCTAATCTGTAGAAACTTAAGATTTCTTGTAAATAAATAAAGTAGTTTAGTTATTTTTCTTTTGCTTTATTTTGTTTTGTTTTTATTTGTATTTTATTTTTGTACTATAAGTGTCAGTTTGTGTGTCAAACTAGTTCTTATTGCACGGGAGATTTGATGAACATCTCATGATTCCATAGGTTGCTTTATGATTCTTAGTGTATTATATGAGTCTTGTTGCTTGTGGTATAAATGTTTAAAAGATGGATTTTCTAATTAATACATAAGTTGTTTAATTTAGAAAATGAAATGATTTTGAAAATTGAAAAGTCAAAATATTTTTGAATGTGTCTCAAGTAAAATTTTGAAATTTCAATTGTTTTTGGTTGATAAGTATGCTTGACAAAGATTGGACTTGCCTTAGATTTTTGATCAATTCGACTATGAAAGTGCGGAATGCATCATGTAGTATAATTTTTTGGGAAAACTCATTTACGTGAAACATTGGTATTCATGTAAATCATTTTGTGTTATCAATATCACAACCTAAGACGTAAAGTGATAGATTGTTGATATGATTCGTAATGCATTATACATTGAATTTGTTTCTTTGTAAGTTTGCATATAAGTTTAAACATCAATGGAGAAATGATCGATTTTATGTCAAGATCATAATGTAAGATTCATTGGATACATTATTTTGATGACGTGTTAGCACGGATGAGTTTTGGTACAATTACATATTCGAGTATCTACAGGTTTATGTTTTCTGAAATTTTGTAATTTTTCTATGTTAAGTTTTCTGGAGAAATTGACAAAATTTGGTTAAGTGTGCAGCTCGTGTGTATTTTTAAATATTTATTTAAGTTTGTCCGTGCTGACGTCAGCATGCCTCGCGCTGACGTCAGCAAGAAGCCCACGAGGTTAGTCCTTCGGCCCTGCCCACGAACTTAAAATATAAATACAGGTTTAACCTTGATTTATTTACTTTAATCCGTCATTAAACCCTAAAAATTACGACACGAACTAATCTCCTTCGGGCGCACTGTTCATTCGTCCCCTCATTCGATCGATTTCCTCATCTTTTTGTGATATTTATCCAGATTTGTTGTTAAATTCATGAACTAGGATAGTTTATTGATGTTTTAACTTCGAAAATCATTGATTACAAGTAGTTATAATGACCAATTTTTGACTTGTTCTTCACGTGAACAGTACCAAGGATGAACCACGAATTAAAGCCTTGATTATTGATGATTTGACTTAAAATTGGACTTAAAATTGGATTAATTGATGTTTGTACACTTTAAATCTAACAAAAGTTCTCATTAACATGTCTAAAATCAAGATTAATTAAAGGATTTATGGCTCGTTTACTATTCATACGAAGTAGATGAAGAACACGAAGAACATGTCACTTCGTGTTCATAAAATGATTTTTAATAGATTTCTGGGCATTTATGCACTGGTATTCGTGAAAAACAAGTCCATGTTGATGTTCTTCGTTGATTTTGATCAATTTTAACATCGAATGGAGCTGTTTTCTGGGTTCACGAAGGTCTGCTCGTGCTGACGTCATCATGAAGAGGTTATACCTCGTGATGACGTCACCACGAAGCAGACTTGAAAATTTTGAATTTTCTAATTTTGTTTAATTATTTGCTTCTCGTTTTTGTCTGTTTTTGTGTAGGTATGGCAGGACAAGGTGCTGGTGCTCGTGTTTTCATCAAGGAGCATAATGCGGCAATGGATCTCAGCATTACGCAGTCGGGATGCACACCAGAGTTTCACGGTGTCCTTCAGTATCTCGCACGTTCTCGTATTCATTTCGCTTTGACTGAGAACCCTCCGTTGGTGATAAGTCTCATTCGAGAGTTTGGAACTCCGCTCGAACAGTACAGACGAGTGATCATACTGTGATTCACACTACTGTTGGAGAGCGTACTTTCTCGCTCTCAGCTGGAGACTTACGGAGGATATTAGACTTAGGTGATATTGACATAGAGCAAGGTCTGACAGAGTTTTCAGAAGCTTTTTGTGACGGTGCTCTATGACATATGGGTTATACTGGTGACATTACCCATCTATACTATAAGAATCATTTTAGAGGCAAATGGAAGTTGCTTGCTTACTATCTTTTGAGGTCCATTAGTCATCGGAGTACAGGACATGACTAGATGAACATTTTTACTGCTTCTTAGATGGTTGCTCTAGTGCTGAACAAGTCGTACGACTTTTCTCAGTACATTTTTGATAATTTTGTTAAGCAGTAGAGATCATTTGGAAGCGACAAGAAGTTCTTTTAGTTTCCAAGATTTGTGATGATAATCATTCGACATTTTGCAGCTGATTTACCAAAAGACGGTCCTACGTTTAAATTAGGTCATCTAACTCATAAAGTGTTGTTGAAAGCATGAAACACTTGTCGGGTGCAAATGTTTCGGATCATGTTGATAATCCACCATTGTTCGGATATTTGATTAATCCTAACTATGTTGCTCCTCGACAAGGTTGGGAAGATGAAGTACCCGTTGCTGCTGCTGATGATGATCAGGCTCAAGATAATCCTCAAGAATAGCGAGTTGATCACTTTGAGGGACTCAATGATGTTCCTTTGTATGCTGGAGATCTGGAGAATGATCCAGATATGGATGCTCTTATGCAGGATATTGATGATCCTGTAAATCTTGTTCTACCAACTTCTGGAGATGTTACTTCTATTTCTGCTCTAGTTGGTGATGTTGTTGGTCCTTTTGAGCTACCAGTTACTATTAATGCTGGTGATGACTGAGAAGAAGATAAAGAAGAAGTAGATAGACTACCAAAGAGAAGAAGAAGACAAGGAGAAGGAGTTGATGCTGTGGAAAGATTGCAAACTTCTCAGCGATCTCAGGCTGAAATTGATAGAGAGTTTGCTGCTTATAATGAAGCTATGGAGAGATCTCATGCACCTAACTTGGGTGATACTCCATCAGTTTCTGCTTTAAGATCTTCAGTATCTAATATTCCTGTTTCGGTGTCTGCTACTTCTGCTGGTGTTTCTATTGGAGAGAAAAGGCCGAGACCCAAGTTCATTATCAGAGGACGTGGTTCACAAGCTCAAGTTGTCACTGAGGCTACAACTGTTACGATTCCTACTGCTCTGGAGTCTACAGTTCGTCTAGAGCCAGAGCCAACAACTGCTCCTAGGCCTTCTTCTACTCCTATTCAATCGACAGTTCCTATTTCTACTGTCATGGGTCGTTTGTTGGCACCTCTGCAAAGGCCTCAGCCACCTTCATCAGGAACTTTTAGTACTCGTATGCCTTCGTTTGAAGCTACGATGCCACCGCATGCCTCTACATCTGATGTTGCTTATACTTCATGCCTAGTTTTGCCTGTTCAAGTGCAGGTGAGTCGTATATTTTCTGAGAAGAAGATGTTAGAGATGAGGGTTACAGCTTTGGAGAATCAGCTAAAGCTCCAAGCTTCTAAGCATCAAGAAGAGATGGAGTTAATGACTGCTCTTGTTCATTCTCTTGGTTCTAGACTTGACCAATTCTTGGCTCAAGGGGGAGATAAGGTTGGTTGTAAGGATGATGATCTAGCTAAGAAGACTAGAGATGATGATCATGAAGATCAAGATCTAGCTCAAGGTCCGAATCAAGGACAACGAACAGAACCAACAGATGGTGAGCCAGAGAATCAAGGTCAAGGTCAAGATGCTGATGATGCTGCTGTGATTACTTCAGAGACTGCAAACATTCAGGGGGAATCGCCAAGACAGACAGAGTCAGAGATTGCTGGTACAGCTGGTGCTAGTACATCTGGGACTCAAATAGATAAAGGAAAAGTTGTGGTGGTTGCTCTAGATGCAGATCCTGATGATGGTCCAGAATCAAGAGAAGATGAGGAAGATTCCAATTCAGGTAAATCCAATTCTGATTCTAAGAGTCCTGATTATCACAATCCACGGAGAGTGAACTCAGAATAAAATAGAATAGAAAGGGAGATTTGAGAAAAGTTCGCGAATGATCCTTATAATCTTGTTGAAGCTGAATCGAAAGTGCGGGAGAATCTTAGCATAGAGGTTAATCAAGCTCATATAGACCTTGATAGTGATCAATGGTCAAATTAGATCGTCATTGGAGAGAGAGAAGACGACTAAGGATTTTAAATCGCATGTCGTCTGGCTCTGAACAAGATGATTCTGATGATCCTGAAGATTCAGATTATTTACCTTAGTGTTAATGATTTCTGTACTTAGATAATGTTTATATGATAAATATTAATGTTTTAAGTTGTTACATTATATTTATGATATAACATTTGTATAAATTTAAATAGATAAAGATTATAAGATAAATGTTGATGTATGATTACATTATATTTATGATATAATATTATTTATTTTTATTTCTTTTATGTATTTATACTATTTTTAATGTCTTGACTTATGTTTTATGTTCTTTATCTTTGCATATTTGAACTGTTAAATTTCATATAAGCTTCAAAGGATAGGTGCATTGGATGATCTTGACGCTGAGGATGATTTAGACAGTATCAATGATGAAGATCTGGAAGAAGGAAAGTTCATTACTTCAGAGGTTGATAGGAAAAGGTTACTTGATATACCTTATGACTTTGATCGTGTCTTTAATGAAGATGAAGTCTTTCAAGTTGAACCGGTAGCTGAAGTAGAACATCTCAATCTTAATTCAATCAGAGATAGTCCAGATGAACCTAGGAATGCAACAAATTTGAGGTTTGCTATATCTGCAAATATAGTAGATGAAGGACATGATAATATAGTTGATCTATTCTGGAATATAGATGCTACACGAGAGGTTGATCTTGGAAGATTTAATATACCTCAGGTGCAGCAAGATCCTGAGTTTATTATTAATAGACTGATTCTAGGTTATAGAGGACATACTGGTTTGGTAATGCGTGATACATATAAGCCATCGATGTTTTGGAAGTTTATCTCAGACAACGATGCACCCAAGTATTTCTCAGTGATACAAAGTTGGTTCTTCGATCATGGAATCGAATTATTTGTTATCAAGAGAAAAGAAGGATGCCAGTACATGTCAATGAGTCAAAGACATTTCCACTCTCTCGGTGATTCTGATTTGTAAGACTTGGGAAGAAGATGGTTCGTTAATCTTCAACAAAACGGATTTGTAGATTTCAACTGGAATAGATTCCGAGATAAAAGAATTTGGAATTTTAGTGATAGAGGTTTGAAGCCAGAAGATAGGTTGACTAAGCCTACACCAAAGAAGAAGATTAAGAATCCAGATGGAACATTTCAGTTTGTCCAGAGAAGGATAAAATGTGTTAAGAAGGTTCCCGCTATAAAATCGAATAAAGATATGCTGACAACAATGACATTTTGGCAGATAGATATCAAATCAGGTGAAGCACAAATGTTTGTTGATGATTCAAAGAAACAAATGTTGCTACGCATGTATGATCCGATGCAGGTTGTCAACATTCTCACACATTGCTTATAAGAGAGAATTCATGCGAATAGCACAAGGCTTTTGTTTAATGGATAGCTTTGAAGTTCAAAGACTTTAAAGAAATCTAGTTGCAACTATCAAGGGGGAGTCTGTAGATGCAGATTCGTTGTGACAATCGCAACATAGATTTGATTATCGTTTATGTTTTAGGAACTATGTTTGTAATCATTTAAATAAGAACTTGTGTTGGTATTTAATAATTACAGTTGAACTTCAATATTATATATGTTTATGTTTTGTATTGTATTGTGTTTGTGTGTTATATATTGTTTTGCAGGTACAAGAACATAGAACCAAGGTTTATAAGTGTCGTAGAATACTTAAACGATGGGTGGATGTTATGTAAAGGTCAAACAAAGTCAAACAAGAACCAAAAGGACGAACCTCGTGCTAACGTCATCAGCATGTAGGATTGACCTCGTGCTGACGTCAGCAAGAGGCAGTTCGGTTGGTTGATTAATCAGGCTTAATTACTTCGATTAAGGCCTAAGCCCACACGAACCAATACCATACTAGTATAAATACACACCTAATCTACGAAATTAGGTAATCGTTTGGTTAATGAACGTTTTACAAATTACGAATTAAGTCGAATTGTTGTTCGTGTGCTCTTCTACACGAATCACTACTTCGTGCAACACCTTAGGTTGGTTAATTACTTGTTAATCGACAAAAGGCAATAGCAATGTAACACCCGTCGTTTAAAAATATGGATTTCCAAAAACTTTCACTTAACGGCCTCATAGAAAGCGAAATTAAACTTTAAAAGTCCAAACCAGCAAAATCTGTTTGGTTTATTCATTAAATGGTGTTACTAGTCATATCATCAAAACAAATTTAAATGGAAATCCATCGGTCGCCCAACATTAAACAACCGACATTATAGTAAATACAAATCATAAATATCTAAACATAAATCAATGTCTAATGCGGGTAGCCACTATGGGTAAATTACAGCCAGCTTCAAGACCATCTACCCATGTCTCACATCCTCTTACATCTACCTGCTCACTATTGTTGGACCTGAGGGCACAACACATTTTAAAAGGGCAAGTGTTAGCTAATGAATTAGCTAAGTAAGATAACACATAGTTTATAAAACGTTTGTCCATTTAAAAAATTATATAAAAGTCATATTAAGTCGTTAAGGCACATATCATCAAACATATCGTCTCACATACATATCATAGCATCAACATCTTTCATATTAGGATGGGTCATCCTAAATGTGCCTAGTCATCTTTTGCATCTTCACATATCACATCTAAACATCTTTATAGTTGTGACATAAGTCACGCATCTCATATAACAATTGCATCTTTATAAGTGTGACATAAGTCACACCCGACTGGATGGACAAACCTTAAGGCTGTACATCATTGTCGTTAAGGAATGGCAAGCCAGTCCCTGACTAATCCGTATGTTCAAGACAAGTGGGGTTGGTAAGACCTCCCGTATTACTCTTCACGTTGTACCTCGTTGCAAGGTGCCACCCAAGCAACAACATCAAACGTACTACCCTGGCAAAGGCACATACGGGTTAAGCTTAACACTTTCATCTCTGTAAAATAGCTCGAGCATTTTCATCACATACAGTTTAGGTGTTCATGTTACCTAAACATTAATCACATAGCACATCATATATCATTAACGTTTGGGCCCTTAAACATGCACGTGTCATGGCAACTTACAAAGTCTAGTGAACTAGATGTACAAGCCATGTAATCATCATATCTCACATTCACATTTACACATGCACATTTACATATTAAGCATCATTACATATCAAGCATGGTCACATGACATACATTATCATATATCTCATATCGTTATTCATCATATGTCATTGCATTGCATATATAATTACATATCATCCTTCATTGCATACAACATCTAATCACATATTGTATTTCATAACACCTCAAGCATTGCATAGCAGTTCATGGCCTCTCATCTAAGAACATATTATCTCATATCATTGGGGTAGCATTTCAGGCATCAATATACATTTACATAGCCCATATCACCTCCTATATAATCCCGAGTACCCATAAGCAAACAAGATATCATTAGGGGAAGTTATTATATGAATACTATGTTTTTGTTGAACCCTCAGTATGTCAAAGTATTGTATCTTACCTCATGACGAACACAACGATACACCAAACACAAGTTAACAAGCTTCACAATTATCCCGAGTGACCTATATCAAGTTCATTGTCATTAAACTTGCATAAGTCCATTCTCATAAGGTTACCAAACCATCTATTAACTTAGGTACACTTATAGGACCCTTAAACTCTTGTTTCGGACCTTAAACGGACTTACAGACACTTTATGCGGCTCATACTTTGAATATGCGTCTCATATTTGCTTCAAAAATCACCCAAAACTCTCCCAGGCCCCGATATGCGCCGCACATAAACTATATGCGCCGCATATGGGGTGCTGGTCGAAAGACTGACTCGCGCCCTTCACTTGTAGACGACTTTTCGACCTCTAGATGACCAAGTTAGTCAAAACATAGTTCTTATGAAATGTAGGGAATTCAAAGACCTTTCCAGAAATATAAAGTTTGACTCTTGAAGTTTTTGAATGAATGATTTATGTTGTTTGCAACACAGGTCTGCAGAATTCGTCCGAAACCTGACCACTTCTGGAAATCGACATTTTTCGCATATCTCTTGGCAAAATCACAGGAAACTTTGTTCATAAAGAATTTAGGGGACACATATACCTTTTAAAAAATGTAAGATTCATCTCTTATCTCATTCATATCAAAAAGATATGATTTTTTCAATGTAACAACAGAATCAGGCCTTGAAATCTTTATCGTTTTGAAAGCAATTTCGATCATCAAACATACATGGTTGATACCCACGACCTCTACAGTTCATATAGACCAAATTATGAATCATTTGACACTATGAAATGGTATGTGGATTCATGGATTCATTAAACACATCACAATTGATTTGACACCCGTTTTTGACCTAAATCGACTCACAAACATAATCGAATTCAAATCAAGCCTCTAGACCAGGTGTGAACCCTATGTTGGTCATATTTGAACATTAAAATAACATTAACAATGATTTCATACCTGTAGGAAATCTCTAGATACTAAATGATTGCAATAACAATCACCGATTCACCCGAAATCACCGATTCTATCAATAAAATGTATTCAATCGGTCAAGACCATATATGAACGAATTGAATAGATGAACATTACCAAAAATCAGTAGGAATTACCATCTTTACCTTAAAGGTGATTATAGATTCGATCTACAAGCGGTTAATCACTCCAATTCAACCCGAAATCGCAAGAAACTCTCTAGAATTGCTCAAGAGACAAAGGGGCGGTTCTAGGGTTCCAAGAAGAATGATGAATCAGATTTTGGGGCTAATGATCTGATTAGAAATCCCTAATCACGTTTTTAACTTTCCACATATGTCAAAATTAGTCCCTAGACTCCCGTATGGTTCATTTTAGGCTAAAATCACATGTTAGGAATACTTACAACACATCCAACACCTTAAGGACCTCTAAAGGCATTAAACTATACCTTTAAACACTTATTCACATCAACCATTAAGGCATTAAAGCCTTAAACATATAGCACGTTAAACACATATAATCATTAAATTTTCTAGAGACTTAACGTACACGCGATGTTGACTTAACGATTCAAGTCAACCATTAAATAAAAGTTTCAGAATGTTACAATTACCTCCCCCTTGAGAGGATTCTGTCCTCAGAATCATTTCGCCACACATGTATATTCCACACTTTCACATCTCTAACTTTATCATATCATTTCGGGGTTTCTTGGGTTGTACCTTAACTTAGCATAGACAAACTCATTTAGCTTCTTACATAGTCTTTTCCACTTTCACTTTACCATTTCAACCGTTTCGTCCTTTCTTTGGCTCAATATTTAAATCAAACCAAATAATCAACTCATTTCTCCAACCTTCATAAGTTACTAACCCACATTATATTTGGCGAAGGCTATTCATTTGGCGGTTAAGCCCTTCATACACGTATCCTTATTAACTTGCTACCGTACCCACATGATTCATTTGAACAAAGGGTCGACTCGCCATAACTTTTGATGCATAACATATCTTACTAATAGCTTGCCCTTTCGACTCAAATCATCCGCCATGACATTAGCTTTACTCGTATGGTTCTTGGTTTCATATTCATAAACGTCTAAGAAAGCACATATTGTAAGCTCTTATGATGAGTGAATAGTGTGCACTTAGTGCCATATAAGTAGTCTCCCACAACTTCAATGCAAATACTACTTCAGTAAACTCTATGTCATGAGTAGGGTAATTCTTCTCATAAGGCTTCATCTGACGTAACGCGTAAACAACGACTTTGTCTCAATGCATATGACCACAACCCAAACATCTATGCCCTCGGGTAAGAATAAAACAAGAGCTTCACATAACTTTTTTTTTTCATACATCTTGTCCTTCATCTCCAATGTAACAGTGCAGTTGTTCACCAAGAATAAACATTCATGGACAACTGGCCTACTAAGGGCTCATATCATATCAATACCTTTAGCTTCCCCCGCAGATTTGTCTCTTGATCCATGATAACGTAACTCTTCACTTCCTTAAAGGATCATTAATTAATTACATTGTAATAAAACTTTAGGTGTCTAATCTTGGCTTTTAACCCTATCACACGTCAACATATAAAATCTACTACATCTCGTATCATAATAGGCCGTATCACATTTCAGGCGGCATCCACATAAGCATGTCACCACGGTTCATAAGCCTCATCAAGTACAACTTTTGGTCATTTCGTTCTCGAATACCGAAATCTTACTTTTATACGTATTGCTTCATGATGATTTATCTTGTCTCTTCTATCTATACTCCAATTATACTACATTCTTTGTCTCAAAGAACATTACCTTGAGCTGATTTGCCGTAGTCAATAACTCACCATAACCTCGCATCTACAGACTTAGCTAATAATTAAAACTTTGTTCCTTTCAACATTGAGCGTCAGCGGCTCCCTTAACTTTTAGTCACTTTTGACAAATTTAAAACTAAGCCTCTTCGAGTTAAAAATCGTAATAACGCTCTTTAAGCAAACATAATGTTCTTCATCATACTTAGAATGGCAAGTTTTTTTTGTTTTTTTGTTTTTTTTTTTTTTTTATAGGCGTAATGACTAAATGATCTATAGAAAACTTTAGGCTTGATTCCTTAAATTCATACACATCAACGACTTTCATCATCCACAAATGGTAGCAACATCATAAATCTATCTTACAAAAGAAATACATCCCAAAATCGAAAACATTAACTTCTTCCTATAACGGAGCACATAACGGAAAACATGTTTGTAATGAAAGTAACACTAGTCACACATCAATTGAAGGTTCGACCTCACGATTGAAATGAAACAGGGAACTTTATTAGAACATCTCAAAACTACGTGTAGCCTCGACTTTAGAAATATAATGTTTGCCTTACATGGGTAATCACACAGGCGAGAAACATGATCCATTCGGAACCAAATGCTCTTGAATACTTTTATTCATATACTTTAAGAAACTACAATTATAGGATCTTAACATTACCCTTACATTCATGCAATATAAGGAAGAATATTCCCCTGTAAATACTCGTCCCAATCATCATATATTGCCCCGTAGCAAAATCAAAACTAAACGAGTCACACATCCAAAACAGACCAAGGTATGTGCCGCAGAAAACCATGTTAAGCATTTGTGCGCCGCATGGAAAGGCTGTGCATCGCACAAATCAACCAAAATCGTCACAGAAACTAAATAACATTCTGAGCACTCAATCTGTGCGCCGCATAGAACTTCTATGCGCCGCATATCGGGCACTCAATTGAAATCCATTTTTCAAAAATGGCATATATGCGCCGCATGAAAGTCTTGTGCGCCGCATATAGCCCAGTTCGACTAAAATCCAACTTTTTAATCCTTTAATCAAATTCCATACGAGCTAAAACCCTCAAATCTTAATCCCAAGCACAACCTTAACATTTTGCAGCTTGAATGTAGCCTCACATCAAAACATAGTGTTCCTAGTGTGGAAAGGTTTCATGGTTAGGGGTTCAATCGACTTTAGTGTTAACTTTCTTTTTTTTTTTTTTACTCTCCTCAGCTTCATCATTCTTTAATCCATAGATTCCATCATTCCCATCTTGACTTCATTCGGATCAGCACAGACAGAGTCTCACAAACACACATATGTCGTGATACATTTACCATTACGTTCGCGACTGGAATTATAACTATATCCTTTCATACGTATGCCCGGTAACCTTTCTAGGTGTCACCTACTTATAATCCTTCAAGTATCCAGCATCGACTCTACTTTTCAAACTTCAAATCCATGTCTCTTAAGCTCGTGGCTCAACAACATAATACACCACTTCATAAAAAACTTACCAACTTTGTTACTTTATACTCCGGTCAACACAAGTATGGCCATACAAACACGCTCGCGTCGTGATACACTTGCAATTATGTTCCGGACCATAATTGTAATTGTATCCTTTCACACCTATGTTCATTCCCACATTTGTGTATCACCCTTTTTTTTCATCAATTCTTTTCACACAATTTTCAGCACACTTACAACATCTCATTTCTTTTGCGGTCCTTGTCACTAACCCCATGGGCTAGACAACATTGATGGAATACCATTTCACCTAATTCTCCACTTCCATTCACCTCAGCTACTTCACACATAAGTTATATCACACGGTTATTAATTTCAGTTAGGGAAATGGCACATTACCTTTGGGACTGTCTATCGTAGCAATAAGATAATTTAGCGACGAAAAAGCGAGAAACGGAAGAATAAAGGCTAAAAACATAATCACATAACAATAAACAATCATCATATAGCCTTAATCCTACACTCTCACTCATCCCAACCCGTCCTAAAGCATTTCATCTCAATAGCTAAGCATACCTACTTAAGCCTACTTTGTTCCTTATCGGTTTAAGTCCAATTCCTATGGCATACATATAGTCCTTGGTTCACTTAAACCATAGGAACCCACAAGCATGCTAGTAACGAAAATCGGTACACCAAAAGCATTGGACTCTTATACTGAATCTATGTGTAATGATTCTTGGGGCAGAAGCAGCTATGCTAGGGCTTTCATTGAATTATCAGTGGAAGGGAGTTCAAGGAAGAATTATCAATGGCTATTCCGATGTTAGATGGTGAAGGGTTCGTGAAAAAGAAAATGAAATTGGAATTTGAATGGAAACCACCTCGGTGCTTTACATGTTGTGTGTGTGGACATGAATCTTCTCTATCCCCTAAAGCGCCTAAACCAGTTTCCAAAAAGACTTCGGAGGTGGATAGAGATGGATTTCAGAAGGTTAAATCAAAGTATGCAGCAAAGAAGGGTTTTCCAATTAAACAACAAAAGCCAAATATGATATATAGACCGGTTCAAAAACCTAAAGCACCTTCTGATGTACCTAGCTCATCGTCTGTTCCTATTGGTGCAGAACCACAAGTTAAAACAACTAATTCTTTTCATATTCTCACTGACTATGGTTCTGCCCATAGTGAACTACTGTTTCACGAATCTATGAGTGATGCGATTAATCGTGTATTTGGTGAGAAAGAAAAGAAGCCTAATGTTCTATCTCTAGAATATGGCGACTTCGTTCTTTCTTCTGCTGCCCTATGTCTCGATCTGTAACATTGTTTCTAACAAGATTATTGATTAATACAGGTTTCCTGTATCCCTTTATTGATTACAGTTTTTGTTATTAAGTTCTTACAATCGCAGCTGGGGTTTTTTTCTTATTTCTTTTGCCGCCTGAATCTTAATTTAGTCCTTCTTATCTATGGTTGGTTAGGGGTGCGGGTTCTCTGTCCTGCGGGAATATACCTGGAATTACCTGTATCACTAATTGATCTAGATCAGTTGGGTGATTTTGGCTTTTCTAGAATTAAGGTTACTGCTTTCGTCTTTGTTTGTGGGTTCTGTGTTGCTCTTGCGTGCATGGTTTATTTAGGGTTTCATTTTCTCTGAAAGAGGTGTTGCAACATGGGGAAGGGGATGACGCTTCTAAACATTCTACTTTGGAAAAATCAGACCCACCTCCTATGGCTTCGGAAGCTAAACCTGGTAAGGATACTCAAACTATGAACATTTCCAATGCAATGGAACAGGATAAGGAGAATACAAAAACTGATGATAATGTTAAACCTTCGTATGCTTCAAAAGTCCAAGCTGCTCAAGAACAAAGTAAGGTTAACTTTAGGTTGCTTCAATCTACAGAAGTTGTTGATGATGTTGACGTGGTCATTTCAAAAGAATCAGTTAAGCAGGTGCAATCTCGATTTGATAATGTGCTTTATGGTTACTTTTTGGGTGAACGCTTAGCATATCCTATAGTAGAGTACTTTGTGAAGAACTTGTGGGCAAAACATGGACTTATTAAAGTCATGATGAATTCAAACGGGTTTTTCTTCTTTAAATACTCTACCAAACCTGGTTAATATGCAATACCCCTATCTTTCTTAATATATGGTCCCCAAATGTTGTCCTGAAAAAAGAAGATATTAAAAAGGTTGTTGTTTGGGTGAAATTTCATGATGCTCCGCTAGCAACTTACATTGATGATGGTTTAAGTTTAATAGCCTCGAAATTGGGTACACCAATTAAGCAAGATAATTACACGAATGCTATGTGTATTGATTCATGGGGTCGCAATAGCTATTTTTTTTTGGGTAAATGGGGTTGTCCCCGTTAACATTTATATCACCCAAAAAACCATTACAAAACAAGTAGTACGACTAAATTATCGTACTAGTTCATACATAGGACATGCCCTATATATGTCCACAAGAAATGCAAGGAAAAAAACAGCTTACACAAGCGAAACAAGCCTATTCTAAATACAATGACATTTAGACATAGACAATAATACTAAAGGTATACTAGGTTAATTCGCCATTCTGAAGCAGGTAGTCACCCCAACCTTCCAAGCATCAAGTGTAGTGACAACTCGAGCTGTCTTTTTAAACTTCAATCTCCATAATCTTGAACAAACAATATCTTTGATAAGATTGGATAAGATATCAGGTGGGCGAGCATGATTAGCAAACATCCTGTTGTTTCTCTCCTGCCAAATAAAGTAAGCAGTGGCTGCAACAACTAGTCCACCAATAACATGAATTATAGAGCGTGATTTAGCATGTGCAATCAACCAAGCTGTGATATTATTCCAAGAAGTCAACAGGGTACTAAAATGGCTCTCACTAAGGTAGACGGCATGTTAACATCACTTTTAACAGCATCCCAAACCTGTGAAGAGTATGAGCAATCGAAAAACAGATGTGAGTATGAATCAAAATCAGCCTTGCAAAGCGAGCAACACATCATATTCATATTTTTCCTTCTAGATGGTGGCCACTGTAGGATTCGGTCTTGAGTGAGTAACTTTCTACTTATAATCAGCCATAAATTGAAGGCATGTCGTGGTATACATTGAGGAAACCATACAGCCTTCACCTAATCAATAGGTTGTTCTCGACTCCTAATTTTGTCCCAAATCATGGAAGAAGAAAAAGGCTTATCTTCATGTGAAATCTTCCAGACCAATGTATCTTTTTTATGTTCCTGCAAAACTATAGTTGAAATGTTAGATAGAATTGGAAAAGAATCGAGCGAATCGGCTGGCCAAATCCATTCCCCATTCCTATTAATATCGGCCACTTTAGCTTGAAGTGAAAATCCAGCCCTTCTTACATCCTACGGCCGAATTATATTTGATAAGGGTCCTATATCACTCCAAGTGTCCTACCAAGCTAATGTATCTTGTCCATTCCCTAGATTTTTCCATATAAAGTTACGAATAAAGGGCCTTAGGGATAGAATTTTTCTCCAGCTCCAACCATCTATTGATCGACTAGGTATATCCCAAAAGCTTCTTCCTCTTAGTTTCTGATCATAAATCCAATCAACCCAAAGTGATCTTCTATGAGAAACAATACTCCAAACATGCGAGATCATTAAAGCTTTATTCAGATACTTTTCTCAATCCTAATCCTCCTTCATATTTTGGCACACATAATGCTTTCCAAGAAACCTTAGCCTTACCAGTTTGCATAGGACCTTGGCACCAAAGGAACCCACGCATAGTCTTTTCCAAGTCAGCCATGATTCTAGAAGGAAGGATGAACACAGACGACCAATATATATACATGGAAGACAGAACAGACATAATTAATTACACTCTTCCTCTAGTCCATACTTCTTTTCTCCATTCTTTCAATCAATATTTTACAATCTTTATACAAAAGTCTGGAAGAAATGAGAGGGACACCTAAGTATCCAACAGGGAGTTTACCTTCTTCAAAAGGCATGATATTCAAAATAGAATTTTTGACCAAATCGTGCACATTACAGAAGAAAACAGTGTTTTTCTGAGTGCTCAGAATTAAACCTGTCATCTTTTTAAAGGAGTCAAGGGCATCCAAGATCAATTTAGCCGATTTGATATCTCCCCTAGCGAAAAGAAACAGATCATTTGCAAAACATAAATTGATAACTTTCTGCTTGACACACCTGTTATGGAATCTAAAAGAAGAGTCCAACCGAACAGAGTGTTGAAGGATAAGATTTAACACCTCCATGACCAGAGTAAAGAGATAAGGAGAGATAGGATCACCTTGGCGAAGTCCCCTCTTTCCCTTAAAAAAACCATGCAGATAATACTTAATGAAAAAGTCATGGAGGAGACACATACCATCACCCACTTAATTATAACCGGATAGAAGCCAAAACCATACATAGCAGCCCGTAAAAAACCCAATCAACTGTATCATATGCCTTCTGAATATCTACCTTAAAAGCACATCTTGGAGGTCCCTGCTTTCTATGATAGTTATGCATAATTTCTTGGGTCAGAAGAATATTATCTGAGATCTTCCTACCCGGAACAAAAGCAGACTGATTAACACTAACCACCTCATCCAAACCCTCCTTAATTCTATTGGCAATAATCTTGGTAATGCATTTAAGCAACACATTAGAACATGATATTGGTTGAAAATTAGTAATACAAGAAGGAGTTGTAACTTTGGGAATGAGAGCAAGAATAGTATGGTTAAGCTCTTTGAGCAGCTTACCTTTCTTGAAGAAGTCATGGATTGCCAAAGCAACCTCCTTCCCTACAATAGATCATGATTTCTTGAAGAAAGCAGAGGTAAATCCATCAGGCCCCGAGGCTTTGATATCACATATAGAAAACATTGCTTCCTTGATTTCTTCATAAGACACATCACGTATCATATTGAGGGCTGTTTGTCTATCTAACACATTAATAAATAAATCAAGTATAGGTTGTAACGATACATCTCCTTCTTTACCTAAGAATTGCAACACCCCAACTAAGGCGGAAACACGAAGTGCCACAGAACGACATGGTACAAAAGATTTAAATATAAAACATCAACATAATTGATGCGTAAAACACGCAATAACTCAAGCACAGCGGAAATTAAACAAAATGGAATTAGATATTTTTGGTATTTTCAGGATTTTATGAAATAAAAAACAAAACAAGACGATAAATAAAGTGATAGATAAAAGAATCCACCACCAAGATTCGTAAAGGCCTAGCCACCGGAATCAAGGATAAAGGAAACACTCCAACCCACCACTATGTTTGATAAAGGTCTAGCCACCACAAACACAGATAAAGGAATCGAAGATTTAAGATCTCACCACTATATTTGATAAAGGACGAACCACCACAAATATAGATAAAGGGATCACTCCAAACCACCAAGATCAAAGATCTATAAAGGTAAATGAAGATTTTGGATAAGCAATAGAGGCTGCTCTATTAATTTTATTCAACATAATCTGACTTGCAATGAGAAATACAACCCCTATTTATAGATAATACTATTTCCTAGGAGTTATCAAAATAATAATAAAATAATGAAAAGGTGTCTTGGGCAAAAAACAACCACTAAATTTTATCGTGGGGATAACCACTAATTTATTAGCCAATGGAAAATGGACAGATAAAGCTTCTAGAAAGATTCCTTTTGCAAGAGGGCCCATAATCCGGTAGAAATAACATGGGCACTCATTCCTTTGTTGTCATCTTCTTTGGATAGCTGTCATCCTTCCTTTATTGGACCCCACAAGCGCAGTCAGAACACTTGATTAAGGTAACTGGAAAATCTGAAATCTGGACTTCCACTAGAGAGGTATATCTGGGGCATCCACCTAGAGACTGGAACTGATCACTGGAGAGCTTTAGTGGATTGGAGCACTTCAGCGGAGACTTTCTCTGATGCATTTCTGAGGGTGGTATCCGGAGCTTCTTGCCACTGGAGAAGTGTTACAACTAGAGACTGAGCTTGTTCAGTGAATACTTGTCTGAAATGGGCTATCGCTGGCAGAATTAACATGGCTTGCTCAGATGGCATCAAGGCCTCAAAATTCTGCACCAGCTCAGAAATGGACTTCAGCTCAGAAGTTATCTTCATTTCAGAATCTTCTTTTCCCTCAAAATTTTGGTCACTTTAGTTGTTTTGCCCCGCTCACTGGCAAGGGCCAGTTCAGCGAATCTAGACTTTTCTGCATCAATAATGTTCCAAATGACATTCAAATTCAAAAGACTACAAGTTCAAGTTGACGCTTAAATCCATTACGTAACCATTTTCCATAATTTAAAAGACAAATTGTTTGCATTACAAACCGTCAAGCATTCAACACATTGATCAATCATAGAGGCGGTCTCGCTACGAACTTATTGCTCTAAACCTGAAAAGCATGAAGAAAAGTGTCAACTACGAGAGTTGAGTGAATTCATAGGTTTATACTACTAAATATACGTACAACCACTTTAATTTACGAGTTAGTAAATCAATAGTTTTCAAGATTTTCCATCATAATAATCACACCCAAACCGTATGTTCAACAACCATAATAAAATCCATAACATGTCCCAAAACATTTATTTAAAACTTCCATATTCAACATTTCCGATGAGTTTAACTTGAGCCACTACTAAGACCCTTTCACGTCTAAACCAACATAAAACCTCATATAATTTCACATGCTGTCAATCATGTGTGTTAACCATAATTGGGTCGTGCCATGGAGACACCCCTAGGTCGACAGCCATTGAGGGCGGCCACAGAGGCGGCCAATCAACCTGTCACCATCTTCGTGAGTGACGGGACGAATCCTAGTTGCACAACTCTTTAACTACAGGCCTCAATGAGTTAATAGTAGTGTAGCGGCGACTAGACTTTAACAGTACTCAAGCTCATCATATAACATAGATCACATTGAGCATACAACATATATTCCTTATCATAAACATCCTTTCAAAATATAATTTCATTAAAGAAAACAATTTTAATTATCATGTTTTTCACCCCGAAAGTAAAACACATAAAAGAGTTTGAAAGGGGGCTATGACTCACTTGATTCTGGAGTGAGAAGGGGCTGATCAAATACGAGATCCTCGGCTAGTGGTGTCGTCCCTCAAGCAAGCCCTTGAAGAAATGATGTAGATTTTTGTGGCCTTTTCTTGCTCCAACAACCCTTATTTTAACCTCAAAACAACCCTTAATCTATAGCTTAATATAACCCTTGCTTAAGCTACTTGAACCCTTATTATTAATATGAGTTTAAATTGATTTTTGTCTTGCTTTATCTCCCATTTGGCTACCGAAAATGAAGAAGAAAAAGAGAAGGGACAAAGTTGTTTTGAGAGAGTAAATGATTTGTGTGTGTAATGTGGTGTTTAGTATGTGTTTGTGGTGAGTTCCAAGACTAAAAGGCATGCAAAATTTGAAAAGGCGATGTATGTGTGTGGGTGTATGGGGGACGGCCAAAGAGAGGGTATTGAAGGGGTTTTCTTATTATATTTTTTTTTGTTAAATATAGTGTAAGTATGTAGGTGTATGTATTTAGATGGATATATGTATTATAAGTCTAATGTATGTATAAGTAAATATAACTAATTGTTTGTGTCCAAGAGTATGCATATATGTATGTGTGTCGTGTATGTATATATGTAACAACCCTCAATTTCCGACTAGGATAACTTACTTATATTTATCTAGGTATCTATCCCGAGAAGTTTATTAAGAGAAATCGCCCTTTAATACAGTAAAATGCCTTAGAAATACCATAGATGACTAGCTATCTTAGAAATGCCATAACCAATAACTATAATCAGTTAAGCCAATCTCAAGCTATATATATTAGTTCTAATTGAACTTGACAAAATGTCAATGAACCAAAATTTTTAATTCGATAAGTTAAGTTAAATATATAATAAACTAAAACTCACAAATTGAGTTAACAAAGATAATTATTCACAAATGTCCAACAATTCAAACACCAAGTAAATTCAAGTATATTTGAACCCATAACTATAATGACCATCTTAAAAATATATTTATAGAACTATGATGTACATAAAAGTGCTTAAATAATAATAACTATATATATATATATCTAATGTAAATACAAGTTTATAAATAATGAGATAAGTAATAAAATTAAAACACCAAAAAAAAAACTATATATATTTACATACATCTATATATATATACACACCGTATACACACATATATGTACATAAACCATGTCTTAGAAACACTACATAACTAGTAAATATTTATACAAGAACATATGCATATACTTATATCCTTGCAAGAACTAATATATGCACCCAATACAAATACATACATAGACATACATATATATGCATATTGACATGAGTGTAAGACTTTTATATAATTGTTCCTTACAAAATTTGTAATTTTTCTTGCAAAAATTCAGCCATGTGCACTCCACCAATCACAATTTAACTGGCCACATGATACCCTTAAACTCTCAAGGTTAACTTAACATACCATCACACCCCACACTTCACACATCCCTTTTCATTTTACACACACAAACCAATATTTTCTCTCTCATTTCTCTCAAATTTTCTGCACTTCCTCCTCTTTTCTTCTTCTCCATTTTGGCTCAAATAATCAACAAAAAGACAAGGAAAAATCATATTAAACTTTAATAAAAAAAGGGTTTTTGAAAGGCTTAAACAAGAGTTGATTCAAGTAAGATTTAAGGGTTATTTCAAGCTTGGAATAAGGGTTGTTTAGAGCTTATAGGGCCATGAAATTTCTGCCCAAAATCACTTTCAAATCCGAGTTCATCAAGGGTATAAATCTTCATCTCTTTGTTTAATCTATCTTGTTTTTGTTTATACTAAAAGATCTTTATCAAAAATTAAGTTTTTCTTTGATTTTCTTCTTCAAAATACACTTAATGAGGGCATGTTGATAGAATCTTTCCTTTCATGCCATTGCATGTCAAGATCTAGAGAAAAGATTCAAGGATTCAACTCATATAAGACCCAAAAGTGATGGTTCATGAGAAACCTTTCAAACTAGTTGATAGACCTATATAAAAATTGATTTGTGATGATATAAATCGAACATATATTCTGTGATTTTTATAAATAAACTTATTTTTATGTTGTATGAAAGCTTTGTCAAGAGATTTGTTCATAAAATGGTTAGATGGTCACATGCAATCACATTTTTGGATGATATTTGCAAAAACTAAGTTTATTGATTTTGTTGGGTAAAAGTTCAAGTATGAATGATATGTGTTGATCTTGAAATTAGTTGAAATCTGTATATTTAATGTTAAGGAACATAATATAAAGTAATAATCTTGTTAGTGGTAATCTAGAGGCTAAAACAAGCAACAAACACTATTGGTGAGTTGATATAATCAAGAAGAATTCTGACAGAAATAATCTTTTCAGTTGGGACGAATAAAGTGAGCATTTCCAGACATTTTCAGACAAAACTTTCAAAATAAAAGTTGTAGATAAATTAGTTAAGTTTAATCACCAACTGGAATTACTCAAAAATACTGAACCAAACGAATGATATGATTTTTCTACTGAAACTGGTCAAACTGTTATTTTGTCTGAATATTTTATGAAATTTAACAATTTTTATCTCCTAATCCATAATGCTCCAGGAAGTCATACTTGGTGGAAAGTAATTTCAATGTGTCCATGACTTAAGATAAATTTATGGTATTTTTCTGAAGGTAAAATCATTAAGAACTTTTATAAAATATTTCAAGTCGCACAACAGCAACCATTCTGACCAGTTTTAGTTTGGAAATTTTTAGAGGTAGCAAACAATGTCTAAAAATTAAGTAAAAATTTACAAAATTATAAGACACATATAGGTTGCTACAAAAAAATCAGGAAGGTTCAAATAATTCGTCTTGACCCCAAAATAGTAGCTAACATTTCGTAAAAATAAAGTATAAAACAGAAAATTTGTAAGTAATCTTATAAATGGCATAATGGGCTATGTAATGAACTAAGAACCATAATGGGCTAACCCGGCCCAAATAATGAACCCATAAGGAACACAAATCCGTAGGCCCACTTGGCCCAATAAGCCTTAAAGTCCAATAACCAAAATAACCCATTAAGCACATAACCCAAATAAGGTTAAGCCCAATAACTAAACTAAGCCCAAGTCACTTAAAAACCCATCACATTTTGGCCCAATTGATAATGGCCCATAACACTTAAACGAATTTCATGAGATAAGTTTAATCTAAATAAGATAAAGATAATTAAGTGAGATAGGCATAAGTAATTATGTTAATCAAGCTATATATTGATATCACAAATGCTAATTCGTGCTAAAGTTGGTTACACATCAAATGATGAATAAGGATGATATAACTTAATATGGCATTTACATATGATAACCTAATATGCCAAGTGAAACCACAAATGAAGTCATGTTACCGAGAACCTAACAACTTATAACTACGCATGTAATAAAAGTAACTTTCTACACCATCAATCTCTACAACCAAAACGATGCGAGTGTTACCAATATACTTGGATCCCACAATTGATAGCAACATAATGAAAATTACATTTCTAAGTGATGGCTTAAGATAGGAACTTACGTATATTAGTTCTATCATAGAGATAGTCTTGGCTTGAAATATGATAGAGGAACATAATGGATATATGGTCAAGGAAGCTATAGATGAAAAATACCCATTTTGGACAGATGAGTATAATATGCGGCATATCAAGGTGAGTCATAGCCCCCTTTCAAACTACTTTATGTGTTTAATTATCGGGGTGAAAAGCATAACATATAAATAAATTTGCTTTTATATATATATATAAAATGATTTTTGCTAATATGACTTGAAATGAAATTGTTTAGTATGTTCAATGTGATAAATGTTTTATGATGAGCTTAAATCTGTCAACCCGTTTTCTTTCGGTACACTACTATTTACTCTGAAAGTGGAGGCCTGTAGTTAGAGAGTTGCGCAACTAGGATTTGTCCACCTACCCAACGTGTAACGGTGGGATGTTTGGTTGCCTTTGTGACGGCCATCATTCCCAGTCCGACCACATGGTGTTCTAGCTACCTTATATTTAAATGGTCGTTTCCATGGCACGACCCTATTATTATTAATATGGCACTTGATTGACATATTGTGCCACGAAATGAATTATATATATTGTTGGACTTGATAAAATAGTAGTAGTAGTGACTCAAACATTTACTCATCAAAATTATGTAAATTATGCCTTTGTGGCTAAATGAAATTGATATTGAATTATGCCCTTGCGGCTAAGTGAAATTGATATTAATATTGTTAATAATTGGAAATTATTTGACCATACGGATTGGGTATCGTCCCTCATATGATATCTTGAAAGACGTTGAAATTGGTGATATTGAAATGATTTTGGTAACCGAATGATTTTGGTATGATATACGATTAATCGATTTATATACTTTTTCTCTCATGATGATTTGACAAATGAGAACCTGAAATTTTACTATGGATTTTTCCAAGTCTTGATATGACATTATGGTATTTGGAAACTTGATAGCATGATATGAAAATTTTGTCGATCATATGGTTTGGATATTTCGAAATGTAATAGTAATCGGTTTTCTAAGTATTAAAACGGTGATGTACCAAGATTTATATAAAAACCAATACACTCACCAACTACGTTTTCGTAGTTGACACTTTTTCTTCATGCTTTTCAGGAAATAAGCTTAAGCATTGAGGATTTATATGCTTCATGATTATTTGCATTGCACTTTGGAGTCAAAGATCAAACCTTGTGATAGGCAATGGAATCCGCCTTGATCATTGTAGTTTACTATTTCATGTGCTTGTTATTTGGTTTGTGGACTTAATATCCAAGTATGGTGGACGCATTTGTACTTGGAAATTGGTTCACATGTTTGTACATTGTAAATTATTTTTATCAAATAAAGCTATGGTGAATGTTATTTATAATCCTTTGTTTTGAATACTCGACTTTCTGTGCATCTCATTGTTACTCACCTGAAAGCAGCACAAGTACAAGCATACTAGAATCAACGAACAATAACACGAACAGTCAAGTACACCTGAAACACGTACACTATCTGTCCAAAAGTCCTAAACTGTCCACAAGTCAACCAGTAAGTACTCAATCATTTGTACACGTGTATGTCCTATACTAGTGTCTTAAGAAATATCATTATGTTTTATGCAATGTTGTATTATATATATAGTAACTTAGCTGTACTTGAAACACTTTGAAATGTCGATGACTTGAAGTTTAGTCGTTGACCACAAAAACAAAGAACTTGTCATATATATATATATATATATATATATATATATATATATATATTCGGAGATTTTAACTTCCAAAAAGTTTAATGAAAAAGTATAAGTTTTGTACTTAGAGAGTTTATATAGAGAATTTAATCTTCAGAGAACTTATTCAAAGAACATATTTAGAGAACTTATTTGAAGAACTTAAGCAGAGAACATATTTCAAAGAGTTTAGCCAGATAACTTATCTCAAAGAGTTTAGGCAGAGAACTTATAAAATTCTTCAAAATATCAAGACGCATAACTTATAAGTTCTTCGAATTCAACAAGAAACAAAGTTTAAAATTATAGAGAGTTTAAGTTTTGAAGACTTTAAGACACAAAATTTGTCTAACTTTGTTCTCAGCGAACTTGAAAGGTACGAATTGTATAACAGAGAGTTTAATTTGTGAAGAGTTTATCTAGAGAATTTAATCTAGAGAGTTTAGCTAGAGGATTTATTCACGGAACTTAACAAGAAAACCTACTCTATGATTCAAGGAAACCAATTTGACCAATTTTTGACAAAAACCTAGCACACAATATGAACAAATCAGGAAGAAATCAAAAAGGATAACATGTTTTTAAGACCTTTTTGTATGGATTAAGTCTAGTTTATACCAAAGCTCCAAAAGATCAAATATATATATAGATATATATAAACCGTAATATGTATATATATATGTGTGTGTGTATGATGAGATTTACATAAAATAAACAATTCTAAATAAAAACCGTTTGATTACCTTAACAAAAATAGTGAAGAAGATAATGATTGATGAAGAAGATGAACAAAATTTTGAAGAATGGAGGAGTATGGGGCAGCAGCCAAGAGGGAAAAAGGAGAAGAGGAGAATTTGTGAGGAAAAGAGTTTATTTTGGAGAATTTAGGTCTTTTATGTTCTCTCCAAGCCTTGACCTAAATTTTGAGTTCTTTGACTTTTAAGAAAACCCATTTGACCCGACAATTAAAGAAAACCCGAGCCTCATTAATTTACTTTGTCGACATAATTATATGTAACTTTTAAATAACTTTCAAACGACTGTAAATACGACCATATTTGATAATTAAATCTTTTAATTATTTAATACTTAAGTACATTACTTAAATTGGCATTTCCACATGACAACTAGTATTCCTTCGGTTCTCAAGTCCACGCACAATTTTTCCAAAGTCTAAATGCTCACAGCATGAGATGTGGTTTGTCTCCCTAAGCAAGAGGGAGGTTTGAGGATTCGTCGATTAGAGACATGTAATATAGAGCTTATGACGAATCATATCTGGAATTTATTAACTAGGAAGGAGTCCTTATGGGTCAGGTGGATCCATACTTATAGGTTGAGAGGAAGGAGTTTCTGGGAGATTCCACTAAGAGGAAACATGCCTTGGAGTTGGAGAAATCTGTTAAAAGTTCGTCTCTTGGTCCAGAATCATTTTTGGCACATAATTGGGGATGGGCGAGATACTTCTGTTTGGTATGATTCTTGGGCTGATTGTTGACCGATTATAAATGTGGTGTCTCACAGGATGATTAATAACGTAGGCTATGATTTGAATGCTAAAGTAGCTAACGTTGTTGATAATGGGTTGTGGAGCTTTCCAATGACTGGGATCAACAGGTTTTAAATTCTAATGTTCCTTTCTGTAGGTTAATAAGTCTGACATCGTCAAATGGCGTAGAAATGTTGGTCGCTTGGATTCCCTTTCAGTTTCTTCGGCATGGAATGACTTGCGCGCTCGAGCTCCACTGGTAGATTGGAATCATGTTGTGAGGTTTAAACAATGTATTCCTAAGCACTCTTTTTTGTTATGGCTCATGGTTAAAAGAAAATTGAAGGCTCAAGATGTGCTTAGTCAATGGGATATTGGGATGTTCAACATAGTAGTTTGCTTCTACTATGCTCGTTGTGTAACTCAGCCGGATTCACATTCATATTTGTTCTTTGATTGTCATTACTCTTCAATGGTGTGGTGTGAGTTCAATCGCATTGCTGGTTCAAATCTGTGTTTTGGTGATTGGGAAGATATCATGACAGAGCTACGCCTTGTTGCTAAAAAGAATTTTTTTTCTAGTGTTGTGTCAAAGTTGGTTTTAGCTGGTACGGTTTATGCACTTTCGCAAGAAAGGAAATGCAGGTTGTTTAAGCAAAGGAATTGAAAGTTGTTGAATTGGTAGTTTCAACTATTCGGCTTAAACTCATGACGTTACGGTTCAAGAAGAATAAGAGAATTGAAGAAGCCTTGGTTCATTGGAAGCTGCCATCATCACTATTTATTTCAACGCAGGGAGAGGCAGTTACCTATCTAGTTATCAGAGTTCGTTTGTTTTTTCTCGTTTATCTACTTGTATGGCTAGATAGGTGTTGTTTGGGAGTGACCTATCACCCGTTCTTTGTTTTGTTGGTAGTTGCTTTTTAGCATGTACGTGTAAAAGTCGATATGACAATTAGTCATGTCATCTGAACTTTCATAGTTTTTGGGTATAATACAGCTAACCAAGACATATTTTTGCTCTCTTACCAAAAAAAAAAAAAATACTTCCTAGTATAATAGATGGATTCATTCGGACATAAAGTTACAGTGTTGCATCTCGGGGTGAAAGTCATAATTATGTATCATTATCTTTCATCCATATATGTCTCATGTGGGGGATTGTTGGAAATTTTATGTAATAACATAGAATATCCAAGTTAATAGATATGTTAAAAGGAGTTGAAAGAATAATTAACTAATGTGAGTGTGTCTCACATTGGTAGAAGAATAAACATTAAGTATGTTTATAAGGAGAAGTGTTGGAGGAATTATAATTCCTTATAAGGGGCTACACCCCAAGTGAGCTAGGAGGGTGCGGAGCACCCGACGCGCCCGTGCCCGTGCCCGAGCCCGCGCCCGGGGGCGTGGACGATGAGGCGTAATGTGGCGCACTTTGCACTTGGCAGGACACTTGACTTAGCCTTAAGTGTAACACATGTTGTTTAATCATGCAAACCAACATGTGTCCCACTAAAACATCCACTAACCAGTTTATATGTATATAAACTATACTTAGTGGTGTTTTGGTAGTTCAGCTACAATAAAAAACACTCTCTCAAACTGGATCATCAACCAGATTTTCTTTCATTTTCTTCATTTCGTTTTGTTCTTGAAGGTATAATTCCGGGTTGTGGTTAACTCCGGCAGTACAATCTGCTTTGGCTGTTGTACCCTGGGAAACTGTCGGTTCACTTGGGTGGCCCGAAATCAGTTTTAAGGGACCTTGGTTTAACCATATCCTCAGCCCGTTTTTTTGCCTTTCTTTCTATTTCTGTTATGTTCTTTATTTGTATTCTTGTATTGTTTAGTACTACTTAATTTACTTGTAATTTAATTATTGTAATTCGAATGTATCTTCAATAAAATTGTTGTTTTCTTGAATGGTGTTCAACACTATTAACATTAACGAATTCATTCAATGTATCATTATCAAGTCGAGCACAAAGACCACAACTAATACAATGAACAATACATGAGCCGATGTGGCCGTAGCCCAACTATTGTTTGAGTTATGGTCAGCCGATTTCTCGACCTTTTCACAACTGAGTCCCTCCTTACCTTCTTTACACATGCTAGCGAAAAGGCCGGGTGGGTACTTACCATACAGGTTTATATAACTAAACAAGGTCGATGCACAATTGGTTTTCTCATCATTAACGTGTTCCCAGTGAGGGCAGGCTATTTGCAAAAATGACTCACAACATGGATCACGAGGATAGACTGGTCCCTTGCATTGGCTTGTTATGATCGTGTAATTCTCGTTCTCAAAGTTCACTGGACAAGCTGCATATATAAATAATGTTTGAGATACGATCTTTAGTAAGGTTTAGATCAAAATTCTTCAATCAGTCATGATCATGTATTAAAATTATTTACAAATTATTTATAGTTCTCCATTATTGATTTGAAGTATATATTAAATACATGTAAAGTACAATATTGTTTTGTCTCATGTAAGTATGTAATAGTTTCATCGTTTGCTATGTGTTTTTTTTTACATATGCCCGGCCTGTCATACATATGAATGATTTGAAATATAGATTAAATACATGTTAGTATAGTATTGTTTTGTCTCTTGTAAGTATGTAATAGTTTCATTGTTTGCTATGAGCTTTTTTACATATGCCTGGCTGTCATACATATGAACTAATGTATATATCACTCTGCTACATTACTTTTATTACTGTTTGATTGTTATTATAACAGTTAAACGAGGTATCTTTTTACTCAAGTACAGTATATGTTGATCGAATTAATGAATAAAACTCATGTGTGTCCCAGTCTATTGGGAAAAAAAGAAGTCTCATAATTTGAATAACATAATTGGATCCGTCTTTGCTATCGAAAATGATCTAAACAAAGTTGTATACATATCACTGTGCAAAGATAAATATTATATATATATATATATGAAAAAGTGAATATAAGGTTGTTTGGCACCTAAGTTTAGGTGTGGAACCCCTTACAAACAAATTTTTTGATTAATAAATAAATGTTTGGGCCCCCATGATTTTTATGGATTAAAAAAAAATATGTGAGTGTTCCACACTTAAGCTTAGGTACCTAAAAACCTTATATTCCCATCCCCATATAGTGAATTTAAGACTGTTCGGCTCTTAAACTTAGGTGTAGAACCCCTCACATACTAATATTTTAGTATTTCTTGTTTAATGAATAAATGTTTGGGCGCCAATGAATTTTATGGTTTAAAAAATTAGTTTGTGTAAGTCCCAAGTTAGATGGTTAAAAACCGATTGGCAAGCAATTCTGATGTGGAATAAGACCAGTTCAAAATAACTATCCAGATATGGATTAAACAATAAAGTAAAGTACTGAAAGTAAATTGAAAGAAACTAAAGTGTTGAAACTATATAAATAATATTTATAATCAAGTATCATTGAGACACAATGTACTTTTCGATGTATTTTATTCATTGATATAAACAAAATACAAAGGTTATTGCGGAACGAAGATAAACACCCTATCTAAACCACCTTGAAATACAAATGATCTAATAACTTGGAAATACTCGTAAGATTTACTTAGAGTATAACTCACAAGTTGCAATGCCAAAGTGTCTAACATATTGTAAGTTGTTAGAGGCCTTGTATTTATAGGGCAAAGTCCATGATGATGTGGACAAGGCCGTACTAAATACTGTTGGGAAACATTTAAGGAATTCAAATTGACTCCTTAACTTGTGTATTTTAAGGTTAAGTGTGAAAGTCATTTGATGTGACATTTCACACTTTATTCCCAACCTTTGACCTTTAGTAGCTTTTCTCTTCAGAGGTGAATCTTTCTTTCCAAACAGTCTGGTCTCCATCTCCACCTTGGGTTGCATCTTTTGTTGCATTCTTGACATAAATGCACCAATGAGATGAGATTTAGGCTTCACCTCCAGAATTGGGATCATTTCCTTATGCTAAGTCCACCCAAAATCATGAACTGAGACCTACTTGTACTCTTCCTCTGCTCCACCTTCTCTTTGTATAACTAGATCAAACAGCTTCAACCAATATCAAGAATCTTGGCAGGATTGGATCGATGCTTCAGATAATGCTCGTACTGATCTTTTTCATGTTTTCTTTATATTTCTGCAGAATCATCTGAGATAGGTTTGAAAGTGGAAAGCTCAGCATCACGAGTACTTTTCCTTAAAGTTCTTGGTCCAGTCAGTTTTGATTTAAGCGGTGGCCTAGTCTTTTCTTTCTCCATTTTGGCAACTTCAGCTAGAATGTGCTTTTTCTTGATTTCCATCTCATTTGTTCTGTTTTTCACCAAGTCCTCAATGGAGAATATAAAAGTGAGATGGTCCAGCTTCTGTTGCAATGGAGAGTACTTCACACCATATTCATAGTCACCCATCTCAACTAATGTCTTATGCACTCTGGGATCTTCTTTAATCTTTTGATATCTTTCTATGGAAAGACCCAAATCTACAACATCAATGTGGTCAAGGGTCCCCATCGAAAGATGTTCTACCCCTTCCTTTGCTAGTTTTCTCTCCAAGCAATGAATTGATTTGAAACTCTCTTCTGAACTTCGAGCAGTTTCTGACCATCAGCAGACCGGTCATGAATAAGATAACCATGCTCATCAACCGTTTCACCAACAACCAACCCAGAACCCTTAACACTTTTGGACTTGGGTTCTTCCTCAACTGGGGCCTTGCCCTTATCCTTCGTTGCAGCTCCAGAAACTTGTGTCTCAGATTTTTGAGGTTCCCCCTGAACTGAAGCACCAGTTGGTTATGTCTGAGCTTGTTTCTTTGTTGCTTGAATAAGTTCTTGAGTACTTGACAACAAGCTAATGGGCACATTTTTTCCCCCTTTGGGGACCTCTGAAAGCAATTTTGCGAACTCATCAGTTGCCATTTACATATTGTTCAGAGGTTCCCAACTTTGTTGTTGTAGACATTCAGATATCCCTTTAAATAATTGAGCAAACTGAGACCTCAATCTGAAATTGGAATTAAGGTTCAGTGCTTCTTTATTGACCACTTCTTGGAAATTAAATCTGTCTTCATCAGTAAATGATGAAGGGGAAAGAGGAACAACAACTTGTTCTTTCTTGCAGAAGGCCAGAATTTCATCAAGTGTCTTAGATTGGCTCTTAACTGTTTGGTCAAAAGTGGAGATTGATTGTTTTACTTCTTCAACAACTTTATTAACTCTCTTGTTTATATCTTTGGTAAGCTCAGCGACCATCTTTCTGGCCCTCACCTCAACCTTTTCAGCCATAAAGTTTGAATCTGAGCGACAAATTTCTAAGATAGCTCAGACTTCAACTTTTCAAACACTTCACCACTGATAGAAGACCCAAGTTCTTTTTCAATTACACTCTGTTTTTGGGTAAAAAGTTACCCCGATCAATATTATAACAACAGTGAAAAGTTAAGTACAAGTAATATGGTTGGGTACCATATTAGTTAATATACATGACATGCCATGTATATGTAGACAACGCTATTCTAGAAGATCAAAACTAAACTTATCTAATACAATGGCAAAAAAAAGAAAAAATCACTAAAGTGAAGATCAGCACCATTGCATAGTTAACAAGCCCGAACAAAGTTGTTTAGCTTTCACTATTAACTAGCTGTTTGAGGGTCGTTTCATAGAGACTCGGGTATCCTCCAATTTTGAAGAAGCACCCCACCTTGGCGGCCATGCTTGAACTTAAGAGTAGCAATCTTAAGTCTCACATTATGAATAATGATTTCTCACCTGCGAAGCCATCCGCATTTTATTGGAAATTAGACGAGCAACTCTATCCTGCCAAATGAAGTAAGAAGATGCCACTACCACCAGTCTTCCAATAATACTTCAGATTGATCTCTGTTTAGCTTGAGGGGTCAGCCATGCGATGATATCTTCCCATTTAGCTACGATGTGATCCATTCCAGCTAATTCTTTTATTCCATTCCATACCTGCATTGAAAATTTACATTCAAAAAAGAGATGGCTGTGTGAATCTCTACCAGGTTGGCACAAAGGACAGCACATCAAATTCACATTATACTCGCTTCATGTTTCCCATGCTTTTTATCAACTCATTCACTTCCTCCCCAACTGACATAACATCCTGTTTGATCAATTCGATTGAGGATGTCAAGTTCGCAACAACTGAAGCTTGAACATCCCTCTTTGTCAGTTGGAAAGCTTCCCTGATGGCTAAACTAGCATGATTACAAGCATCCACAAGTTCATTCAGCTTCCCAGCAACCTTGGTGAACTCAGTGCCAAAAACACCTGAGTACCCTTTAAATCATACAAGGACTTAGTATTGGCAGTTAGAGATTTAGATAAGTCCTCAACCTTGAGAAGTAGGCTTTGGACTTCAGTATTTGTTCTCTTAAACTGTGCTTCCACACTCAAATGAAGAGGTGGCTGTGTAGAAGCAGAAACTGTAAAGGGAAGAGTTCTAAGGCCAGCCAAAGTCTTTTCCAATTGATTTTCAGATGGACTCTCAGATTCAGTTTCAGAGTCTATCTCTTTTGCCTCTGGCATCAAATTTTCTTGGCCTTGGAACTTAGTGAATTTGTGGGTGAAGATGCTGGAGTTGTGGTTGAAAGGTTGGTGAAGCAACATATGCGGGCGTTGAGCATGGTGGAAAATATGGATGTTTGTGACTTGTTGGTGGTGGACGGTATGATTGTTCTAGAATTGGATTTCTGGGGGAGGGGGGGCTTTTGGGAGGTTGAAAGTTAGCTCAGAATCAGACGACTGATTCTCCTCCAATAAACCCTCGTCAAACTCAAAGTCAGCAAGGTTGGCTTAGAATCAGACGACTAATTCCACTTAGGTGGCCCATCGTCATCCCATAAATCAGTCATGAGTTCAGTCTGATCAGATATGGCATGGTTCAGATCACTGGTACCTGAACGAACTTCTGGTTCAAACAACTGCTATTGCAGATGCATCGTCACAAGATTCAATAATGTAATTAAAGAAGGCAGACAAAGTGGTTGCCTCAGTAATTCTCATGCCCATATCAAGAGTTACTTCATCAGCCGTAGAGTTTGGAGCTTCAGTTTCTAATGGTGTCACCTGAGAAACGTCATCAGTTCATGCATCAGAAGATTTTAAGATTTGTGAAGTTTCAGGGGGTGCACGTGCAGACTCAGACTCTACTGTGTGTTGGGCGGACACACTAATTTTTTCTTCACCAACCCCTCCTAAAGAACTTTTGTGGATGGCAACTTGTGGGTTTTTCTTTGGGCTCGATTCTTCTAGTTCTTGTTGGGAAGAACCATAAGGGGTAGCTTCGGTACTAATGTCATTATGCTGTGAGGGCTTCTTAAATTTTTGACGTTTTAGCAAGCCCTTTGGAGATCCCGAGGGATCTTTTGGGAGATCCTCAGGTTAGTCAGTGGAAGAGAAAGGAGGTGGTTGGGTAGATGAAGTTGTTGGGGTTTTGAACAACTTCAACATTTTACCACCAGGTGCACCAATGGGTCTGACATTCTTTTTTGACCCGCTTAGTGATCTTTCTAAACCAGCTGGTCGTGCAGAGACAGTTGATTTAATATTTAAAGATGCAACAAATTTGTTCATATTAAATCGAAGCGTTGAAGGAGAGAAACCCTTTGGCCATGTCGGACATGGCTTGACTGCCTCAAAGTGATGGATTATAATAAAAAGTGATGAGAGATTTGATTTGGGTAGATGATGATGATTTAGCCATTTGTGCAAGAGAAAACTAAAGTTGATTGATGGATTTAGGGTTTTGGAAATTTGAAGAAGAAAGAAGATGAGAGAGAATGACGATTGGGAGTAAATGAAAGAATGAATTTGGAAAATGTATTTATATCTATGATGGAATGTAAAGGGTTTTTCCAAAATAAATATATTGAAAATAATTTTGAATTTCAAAACGAAAAGTAAATAATGTTTTATTTGAAAACAATTTTGACCGGTTTTGAAATCCGAAAATAATTTTGGGTAAACATCCGCATTTAATGCAATGAGGTTATGACCCTACTTTTTAAAAAACATTTCACCACTTTTAAAGAAAAAGTGATCATTACTGAACTAGTTATTGTTATCCCTAATCTTAATGGGGATGGGCATTCAATTGAAAAAATTAATGTGGAATACGAGTAGAAGCCTCCTAGATGTTCTTTGTGCTGCACTTTTGGTCATGACACATCCTTTTGTGTTGCACCTGTGGTGAAGAAGCAAAAGCCTTCTGGTGTTTATCGTCCCAAAGCAGTTCAGAAAGAGAATAACGGTGACAAAGGCAAGGAAACTGTAAATGATAATAAGAAGCAACCTACGATTAGTAAGGATAACGCTAGTTCAACCAAGAGCTCTGTTCCAACTAGCAATTCTTTTGGTGCGCTATCATCGAATGAGGATGAGGAAGTTCATGTTGTACGAGGAAAGAATAATTATTTTCAGGTTACTATAGATTCGGATGGAGAGGAAGTAATTGAAATCATTAATGAGACAACCAATTTCATGACGTTAGGATTCCATCCTGAGGCTACAAAGACGGGGGCAAGCACTCCTGAAAGCGGTGGTGTAAATGGGTAGCTTAGCCGCTTGGAACATAAGGGGTCTGAACCGACCCATGAAACAAAGAGAGGTTCGTTCTGTTATTAAAGAAAATCACCTTAACTTATGTGCCATCATGGAATCTCATGTTGATATATCAAAAGTGTTGGATGTATGGAAAAAGCTGTGTAATTCTTGGGATTGGCTCTCGAATGCAAATGTATGTACTAAAGGGACACGAATTATTCTTGGATGGAACATTGAAATTGTTGATGTTATGTTACTAGCTCAAACGGATCAGGTAATACATGTGCAAGTAACATTCAAAGCTGAAAACAAATCTTTGTTTTGTTCTTTTGTCTATGCAGATAACTTCTATAAAAACCGAAGACTGTTATGGAATAATCTTGGAATGCATAATCTGTTTGTTCGTGATAGACCTTGGGCTGTTCTTGGGGACTTTAATACATCCTTATACTTAGAGGACAAGGTTTTTGGCTCTTCCACTATCATGACTGGAATGAGGGACTTCAAAGAGTGTCTTGAGAAGGCTGATTTGTTTGACATTAATAGCTCAGGTGTTCAATACATGGACCCAAAAGCCTAAAAAAGGTGTAGGCTTGTTAAAGAAAATTGATAGGGTCTCGGATCACTCTCCATGTGTATTACAGCTCCTGTCTATATCTCCTGATCAGCCTAAACCTTTTAAATTCGCTAATTTTCTTGCTGATAAAGAGGGTTTCCGAGATCTGGTGGCAAATGCTTGGCAAGACGACATTGGAGGACATAATATGTTTAAAGTGGTGAAGAAATTAAGATCATTGAAACGCCCACTACGAAAAATTCTATTTCAACAAGGAAATTTACATGCCCGTGTTGATCAATGTCGAGCAGACCTTGATGAAATTCAAGCGGAAATAGATAAGGATCCTACCAATTCGGGGTTACGTGAGAAGGAAACTATTGTGTTAAAAAAGTTCAACGATGCATCTTATGATGAAGAATGTTTTCTAAAACAAAAGTCAAAGGTGGAATGGTTAAAATGCGGTGACTCTAATTCTAAATTTTTCCACAATTCTGTGAAAAGTAAGAATCATCGGAGTCGTATTGAGGTTATTAAGGATGTTAATGGGGTTATTCATGAAGGGAAGGCGGCTGCCCTTGCTTTAGTTGCTCACTATGAAAACTTTCTTGGCAGTCGTGGTGATATGTCCCCTTTTATGCATGATGGTTTGTTTTCGCGCATTATAGATACACAACAAGCTAATGATATGATCCGTACTGTATCACAGGAGGAAATCAAGAAGGCTATGTTTTCAATAGGGGATAATAAAGCGCCAGGTCCAGATGGATTCTCTTCAGCCTTTTTCAAGAAAACTTGGGATTGTAGGTAATGAGATATGTCTTGTTGTTGGGGATTTTTTCATAAATGGTCAGTTACTTAAGGAGATAAACCATACGCTCATTTCTTTGGTACCTAGGGTGCCCACCCCAAATGGTATAAATGACTATAGACCTATCTCATGTTGCAATGTATTATACAAATGTATTACCAAGGTTATTACTAACTGGATCAAGGTTGTTCTCGACCATATTGTTAGTACTAACCAATCTGCATTTGTTCCGGGGAGACGTATTGCGGATAACATCTTGCTTACTTAGGAGCTAATGCACAACTACCATAGGCACTTTGGCCCTCCACGTTGTGCTTTCAAGGTAGACATCCAAAAAACTTATGATACGGTGGATTGGGAGTTCCTTAAAGAGGTATTACATGGTTTCGGGTTCCCAAACAATTTGATAGAGTGGATAATGGCGTGTGTGACCTCTACATCCTTTTCGATTTGTGTCAATGGGAATTTATACGGTTATTTCAAAGGGAAACGAGGGTTGCACCAAGGAGATCCCATGTCTCCGTACTTGTTTACTCTCGTCATGGAGGTCCTCACGTTAAAAGCGAAGAAGCTTGTCCAGAATTCTTTGGATTTTTGGTTTCATAATAAGTGTGATAAATAACAGGTTGTCAATCTGTGTTTTGCTGACGATTTGTTTCTCTTTGCTAGGGGAGATGTTGCTTCAGCGACGGTTATTATGCAGGCACTCAACTCCTTTAAGGAATGCTCTGGACTCGTTCCTAGCATTGCTAACAGTATGATCTTCTTTTGTAATGTGGCTAACCACGTGAAGACAGCTATTATGAGTATTATGCCTTTTGAAGAGGGATATCTACCAATCAGGTATTTGGGTGTGCCTCTTATTTCTACCAAAATGATCTATAGCGATTGTAAAGTGCTGGTGGAAAAGCTTGAGAAACGGATTGATAGCTGGAAAAATAAATCACTCTCTCTTGCGGGTCGCATCCAGCTTATTCGCTCAGTCCTTTCTTCGCTCCATATTTATTGGTCCTTAGTGTTTATATTGCCTACTCGAATTATCAATGAACTTGAAAAGAAAATGCGCAGCTTCCTTTGGGCGAAAGGTAAGGCCCGAATTGCTTGGAAACAAGTTTGTCTCCCTAAACAAGAAGGCGGGCTTGGGATTAGGAAGATTGCTGATGTGAATGTTTCTCTTATGTCCACTCATATTTGGTGTATATTGAACAGGAAAAATACATTATGGGTAGAACGTTATGGGTAGACTGGATCCATTCTTATATACTGAAAGGTAGAGGAATCTGGGAAGTTCAACCACTAGCCGGGATGAGCTGGGGATGGCGTAAGCTGCTCCAAATTCGTCACATCATACGCCCACACTTATGGTCGAAGATTGGCAGAGGTGATAACACATCTATGTGGTTTGATATGTGGAATTCGAGCTGCTCTCTAAGTCGCTTTATCTAACCTAGGGTGATTACTCGGAATGGTTTTTCTATGCAAGCGTCGGTGAAAGACTTGATAGATAATGGGGTTTGGAAATGGCCAATTGCATGGTATGATTTATTCCCCGTTCTTATTAATATTAACCCTCCTATTTTAAATAATAAGGAAAATGAATTGGTTTGGATGAATTGACTTGGGGAGGTAGAGTGTTTCTCGTCCAAAGCTGTTTGGGATTGCATTCGTACTCAAGAAAGACGTGTACCATGGGTGAACCTTGTTTGGTTCTCACAATGCATCCCAAGACACTCTTTTAACTTGTGGCTCATTCTGAAAGGGAAATTGAAGACACAGGACAACAAAATCTAGCAACTAGAGCAAAAGTTTCATCAAAATCTACTCCTTATTGAGAGTAACCCTTAGCAACAAGTTTTGCTTTGTTTCGAATCACATGACCATCTTCATTCATCTTTTTTCTGAAAACCCATCTCATCCCAATTGGCTCCTTCTTCAGATCATTAGGACATGGAACAAGTTCCCATACTTTGTTCCTCTTAAACTAGTTGAGCTCATCTTGCATGGCTTCAACCTAGCTTGGGTCTTTCAATGCCTTGTCAATCTTCTTCGGTTCTATCAGCGATAAGAAACTGATATATAAGCATTGATTGCTTATGGCTCTTCTGGTTTAAACCCCCTACTTAGAGTATTGACCAGGATGAAAAATGATATCAATGCAAGAATTCCTCTAATTTACTTCAACAGGAGCTTCTGGAAAAGACTATTTCAGTCTCATCATCTTTTTTTTGTAGATCATGATTTGCATCATGAAAATAAATGGAAACTGATATCTAAGGTGAAGCAACACGTACATTATGATCTAATAGTCAGTTTAGAAGGTAGTTTAAAACTAATTGAAGAATAAAATGGAATGTTGCTTGGAGCTATTTTAACTGGTTCTAAACTGAGATGATCAGAAGCAGGTTCAGGTGACTGATCAAATTGAATAATTGGATAAGATTCACCAAAACTGATTGGTATTTTGGAGGGTGATACAGGAGTTGGTTTATTGAAGATTGCAGAATTTGATTCATCAAAGGAAACAGGAGTTGACTCATCAACCTTGTCAAGTCTCTTATTATAGACTCTGAAGGCTTTGTAATCGTTGAGTATCCTAAGAAGTATCTTTCATCAGCTTTTGCATCAAACTTTCCAAGCTGACTGGAATCATCCAGAATGTATACTGGACATCCAAATACATGGAAATATCTAATACTAGGCTTTCTATTTCTGAGTACTTCATAGGCAATCTTCTTGTGTCTTTTGACAAAAACAGATCTGTTCTGAGTGTCACAAGGAGTTGCAACAGCTTTAGCCCAAAAATTTTTAGGGATACCAGATTCAATTAGAATACTTTTAGCAGCTTCAATCAGCGTTCGATTCTTTCTTTCTACAACACCATTTTGCTCTGGTCTGATTTGAAGAGAAGTTTTGAGATATGCTAGTCTTAGTGCGGAAAGATTCCAGAGTGGCATTTCTGAATTCTGTGCTATTGTCACTTTTGAGCTAACAAAACTTTTCGCTTATATTTGAGTTCAATTTGTTTGATGATGGGAGATGATTTCAGCAGCAACTTCATTCTTTGTTATGAGGAAAATCACCCAACAATATCTTGAAAATTCGTCAACAACAACAAGGGTGTAATTCTTTCCTGCTCTGGTCTGAATATTCACTGGTCCAAAAAGGTCCATGTGAAGCATGTGAAGAGGTTCAATTATACTGGAACTTTGCTTGGTCTTGAATGTAGCTCTTTTCTGCTTTCCCATTTGACATCCTAGACATGGCTTGTCTTTATTGAAAGACAATGGAGGTATCCCATCAGCAAGTTGTTTTCTTGACAACTTATTAATAATCTTGAAGTTCAGATAGGATAACCTCTTGGCCACAACCAGTTTGTGTCGTCATCTGCCTTTGTATAGTAACATTTTTCACTGGGTAAACTTTTCATATCAATGACATAAATATTTCCTTTTCTTGGTGCAACCAACCCTACTTTCAAATCTCTGTTGAATATGGTGCCTTGAGAAATGCCAAATAGAACCTTGAAGCCATCATCACAAAGTTGACTAACACTAATCAGGTTATATTTCAAACCATTCACATATGCAACTCGTGTGAATTTGGCTTGATCATTATTCAGCACACCATATCCCTCAGTTTGTCCATTACCAAATGTTATCGAGGGCCCCTCTTGCATCCTATATTCCTCCAGCAGGGTTTTGTTACCAGTCATAGAAGGAACTGGAGGATCAAAAGGGATCTCAGTCATGATCTCAGATGACACAAAAATAGATGGTTTGATGGGGCTTTCAACCTTTTTCTTCTTAGATTTTTGCTTTATTTGTTTGGAAAAAAGTTTAGCATTTTGTTTCGGTTGAAGAGGAGTGCTTTCTCAACATTTTTTAAACGTGCATTACAACTCTGCACTTGTCTTGACAACAACTCAAGTTGACAAAATAGAATCTTCATTAAACACCTGAGCCTTACCTAAATCTGAGGTAGATGGCTCAGTGGGGGAGACATTTTTCTTCTTCTTTTAGCCTTTAGGAACCTTAGATGAAGACTGGGGGGATGGCTTTTTGGAGTTAGCCTTATTATCTGAAACAGTGGTCTTAGTTGTTTCAGATTTACCCTCAGATTGTTCCTAGGCCTTTTCAGTCACAGTTTTCTGCTTGTCATCTTCTTTAAAAATAATTTCTGGTTTCGTTTCTTTTGGAAGTTCATCTAGATCAGTGATAACAGATGCCAAGTGAAGATCACCAGATTCATATGCTACTATTTGGTTAGCAAAAGTGCTTTTAACTGCAGCATCTAGATTTGGTGATTTCATCCAAGATTTGGTTATTTTTTGTTCTTTTTCAAGGATGGAAACCATAGACTGATTACTTATTAGGGTCAACTGAACATCTTTTCAGTTATTTTAGTCTGGCCTGACTGGCGCTCAGTTCAGAAGCATTATTTTCAAACATTTTTAAACTTTCAGAATGCACAGTTTCGACATAAGAAATGTCAGCTTCTAAAGGAAACAAAAGGTCCAGTTTGTGTTCTTCGTTACTTTCATATCAGACTTAACCAAATGATATCCACCCATCATTCAGATTCAACATCAGACTTAACCAAATGACCTTGATCTTCACGAGTCATGAAACACACGTCCCTCACTTCTTCTTCATCATCAGATAACACATCAGAATCTTCCCATTTCTCAAGTTTGGCAATCACACAGCCTTATTTGCAAGGTTTTTCCTTGTCTCAAGACCAAAATCAAAAGTTTCCTATTTAGAAGGTAAAATGTCACAAAATTTTTCTAGCAAAATTTCTTTGTCTTTAGTTACACCCAAGTCTTTCAGTTGATTTACCAGATTTGTAAACTTGATGTATGTTTGAGTTAAAGTTTCACCAGGGAATGTGATGCATAAACACGCAATAACTCAAGCACGGTGGAATTTAAACGAAATGGAATTAAATATTTTTGGTATTTTCTGGATTTTATCAAATAAACAAGAAAACAAGACAATAAAACAAAAGGATAGATAAAAGAATGCTCCACCAAGATTCGTAAAGGCCAAGCCACCAGAATCAAGGATAAAGGATACACTCTAACCCACTACTATGTTTGATAAAGGTCTAGCCACCACAAACACAGATAAAGGAATTGAAAATTTTAGATCTCACCACTATAATTGATAAAGACCGAGTTACCACAATTATAGATAAAGGGATCACTTCAAACCACCAAGATCAAAGATCCATAAAGGTAAATGAAGATTTTTGTAAGAAATAGAGGCTGCTCTATTAATTTCATTTAATTCAACATCAAAAACTGCCTTTACAATGAGAAATACAACCCCTATTTATAGCCACATAAACTATTTCCTATGAGTTATCGAAATAATAATAAAATAATCTAAAAGCTGTCATGTGCAAAGGACGACCACTAGTTTATTAGCCAATGGGAAATGGAGAGATAAAGCTTCTAGAAAGATTTGTTTTGCAAGAGGGCCCACAAAGCATTATAAATAATGTGGGCACTCATTCCTTTGTTGTCACCTTCTTTGGAAAGCTGTCATCCTTCCTTTATTGGACCCCAATAGTAGGCGTCAGAACAAACTTTATTAAGGTAACTGGAAAAACTGAAATCTGGACTTCCAATGGAGACGTACATCTGGAGCATCCATCTGGAGACTGGAGCTGGTCACTAGAGTGCTTCAGTGGAGAACTTCACTGATGGATTTCTAATGGTTGTATTTGGAGCTTCCTGACACTGGAGAAGTGTTATAATTGGTGGCTGAAGTGGTTTAGTGAACACTTGTTTGAAATGAGCTATCGCTGGCAAAATTAGCATGGCTTGTTCATATGGCATCACTTGCTCAGATTTCTACTTCAGTTCAGATGACTTCTTCAGCTCAGAAATGGACTTCAGCTCAGAATTTAACTTCATTTTAGAATCTTCCCTTATCTCAGAAATTTTCATCAATTCATTTGACTTGCTTAGTTTACTGGCGCCGATCAGTTCATTGTATCTGGTCATTTCTGCATCATTCTCCCCTTCTGAAAAAGGACTTGTCCTCAAGTCCTCGAGGTACTCATCCTCCAAATAAGGCCTCTGATCACCAATAGTAAAAGTATTGGAAACAGCCATTTCTCCAAGCAAATCAACCTTGTAAGCATTATCACCAAATCTTTCCAGAATCTTAAATGGTCCTTCAGCTCTGGGCATTAACTTGTTCTCTCCCTTGGATGGAAACCTTTCTTTTCTCAGGTGCACCTAAACAAGATCTCCTGGGGCAAAACTAGATTGTTTTCTATGCTTGTTTGCTCTGGCCTTATAATCAGCATTAGTCTTTTCAATTTTGGCCTTCACTTGCTGGTGAATTTTCTTGATGTCTCTGGCTCTAGCCTCAGCTTCAATACATGCTTTTGGTTCAATAGAAAATAGAACTAAATCAATGGGAGTTAGTGGATTCACACCATAACATATTTCAAATAGGGATTTACTGGTAGAATAGTTAGGAGCCTTGTTGAAGGCAAACTCAGCATTAGCTATCTTCAGATCCCAATCTTTCAACGTCTTCTTCACCAGTGTTCTTACAAGCATACCAATTGTTCTATTTGTGACTTTAGTCTGTCCATCAGTTTGAGGATGATGGGACGTACTGAACATTAATCTTTTACACATCAATCTCCACAATGTCTTCCAGAAATACTTAGAAACTTTACATCCCTATCTGAAACAATGGTCTTTGGAATTCCATGTAGACGAACAATTCCTTGAAAAATAAACTTGCAACTGCTGAAGCATCATTGGTAGTATTGCAAGGAATAAAATGAGCCATTTTTGAAAAATGATCAACGACCACCATTATTGAATATTTTCCTCTAGGAGTTCTGGGCAGTGCAACGATAGAATTCATACTAAGATCTTCCAAGGGTTGACTTGGAACTGGAATAGGAGTATACAAACCTGATGTGGAAATGACCCCGAGCCATTTCCACATAAAAACTTGGTTTGTACATTTGCTAATCAAAGTTTAGCAAACATCCATATACCCATGGATATCCTTTATTGGCAATATAATACTGGTATATGTTGATTTTGATACTAAGTCAAGTATTGGAGTTTTATAACCAAGACAAATTTTGCTGATCTTAAGGTTCACTAGTGAAATCCTCCAGATACGTTCTCCGGTTGACATGCTCCAGATACTTTATCCAACTAACATCCTCTAGATACGTTCTCTAGTTGACATCCTCCAGATCCATTCTCCAGTTGAAACCCTCCAGATTCATTCTCCAGTGAAGATTCTCCATATCACTTCTCCAGTGAAGATTCTCCAGATTACTTCTCCAGCGAAGATCCTCCAGATCACTTCTCCAGTGAAGTTCCTCCAAATCACTTCTCTAGTGAAGATTCCCTAGATTACTTCTCTAGTGAAGATCCTTCAGATCACTTCTCCAGTAAAGATCCTCCAGATCCAGTCTCCAGTTGACAGTCTCCAGTTACCAGTCTCCAGTTGCATCAGAATAATGTCACCAGTTTCACTTATGTGTTTCAGTCATCATTTCACTTTGATTCTGGTCCAATAAAAGGATTCCTCATATGTAGTCTTCATGAGTGCATTTAAGAATATTTCAAGGAGTTATGGATAAGAATGGACAGTTGTATGTTACACATTCCTTTAAGGGTTGCATGTGCCAATTGTGGGCACCATTTCAAAGAGAATAATTCTAGAATATGCACATGCCCTTTTTCTATTGGTTGTCGAAAGTAGTGATGGTCCTTATTATTTGTGACAGCCTTTCATTTCTTTTATTATTGTATTTCTTTAAATCTAGAAAACAGCATTAGTGGTTATAAATAGAGGCTCATTTCTCATTGTAAAGCAGATTATGTTATATTGAATGAAATTAATAGAGTAGCCTCTATTTCTTACAAAATCTTCATTTACCTTTATAGATCTTTGATCTTGGTGGTTTGGAGTGATCCCTTTATCTATATTTGTGGTGGTTTTTTCTTTACAAAATATAGTGGTGAGATCTTAAATCTTCGATTCATTTATCTGTGTTTGTGGTGGCTAGACCTTTATCAAACATAGTAGTGGGTTAGAGTGTTTCCTTTATCCTTGATTCCAGTGGCTTGGTCTTTACGAGTCTTGATGGTGGATTCTTTATCTATCCTTTTATTTATTTGTCTTGTTTTTGTTTGTTTTATTTCAAAAATTCAGAAAACACCAATAATAGTTTGTCAAGTTGTTGTTTGATTCCGCTGTGCTTAAGTTTTTGCGTATTTTACCCATCAAAACCCTTATGAAAAGTTGACTTCGCCTAGTGACAAGTTGGACAACGACTGATAAAATTCTAAACATCCTTCAGTATACTTGGCCAGTAGAAGTGTTCAGTGAGGATCTCTCCAGTCTTGTTAATGCCAAAATGGCCAGCTAAACCTCCTCCATGTGCTTCCCTTATCAATTGATCACGAATAGAAACCCTTGGAATACACAATTTACCATTTTTAAATAAAAAACCATCTTGAACAATGAATGGTCCTTTCTGGTTGGCTTCAGTTAGACGATTAGCAAAGTCTGGATCTGCAGTGTACACCTCTTTAATGAATGTAAATCCAAGAACTCTTGCTTTCAGAATTGATAACATTGAATATCGTCTAGAAAGCGCATCAGCAGCAACATTAGCTACTCCAGCCTTGTGCTTTGAAACAAAGTAATAATACTGCAAAAATTCCACCCATTTTGCATGTCTAGCATTAAGTTTGTGTTCACCATTAATAAACTTCAGTGCTTCATGGTCAGAAAATAAGACAAACTGTTTTGGCTTCAGGATTGAGAGCAGTGAGTAATAGCACGAATAATTGCATAAAACTCTTTTTCATAAGTGTTATACTTCAGTTTAGAACCATTCAGCTTTTTACTGAAATATGCCACTAGACGCCCTACTTGTACCAGAACTGCACCAATACCCACACCACTGGCGTCACACTCTAACTCAAACAATTGATCAAAATCCGAAAAAGGTAGAACTAGAGCTGAACTGAGCTTTTCCTTTAGTGACTCAAAGGCTAACTGGCTGAACTTGGCCAATCAAACACACCTTTCTTCAGACAATCAGTAATTGGGGCCACAACTGTTGAAAAATTCTTGATAAATCTTTTATAAAAGGATGCCAGTCCATGAAAACTTCATACTTCAGTGATTGTAGTAGGAACTGGCCATTATTTGATGGCTTCTACTTTGGAAGGATCCATGGAAATTCCCTTTTTTGACACCACATATCCAAGGAAAATTACACTTTCCACCATAAAATCACATTTCTCCAGTTTGCCATACAACTAGTGTTTCCTCAGTAATTCAAATACACTTCTTAAATGATTACCATGTTCAGCTTCAGATTTTGAATAGACCAGAATATCATCAAAATAAACAACAACAAACTGACCAATGAGTGGTCTGAGAACTTCATTCATTAACATCATGAAAGTACTGGGAGCATTAGATAAACCAAAAGACATTACTAGCCATTCATTAAGTCCTCCTTTGCTTTTGAATGCAGTCTTCCACTCATCTCCATCTCTCATTCTAATCTAGTGATAACCACTTCTGATATCAACTTTAGAAGACACACTAGAGCCATGTTACTCATCAAGCATATCATCCAATCTAGGAATGCGATATCTATACTTAATAGTTATATTATTTATGGCTCTGTTGTCAACACACATTCTCATCGAACCATCTTTCTTTGGGACCAGGAGAGCTGGAACTGAACAAGGACTCATACTTGCTCTCACATAACCTTTAACAACCAACTCATCTACCTGCCTTTGTAACTCTTTTGCTTTAGTTGGTGAACATCTGTAAGCAGCTTTGTTAGGGAGAACTGAACCTGGAACCAAGTCAATCTGGTGTTCAATACCTCTTACTGGTGGCAAACCTTCATGTAGGTCTTCAGGGAAAACATCAGTGAATTCCTTCAGTAGAGACTTCAACAGACTGGGGACTCCAGTGAACTCCTTGTCTTCAGTACGTTCAAGCACCAGTAACATTATAACTGGAGAGCCTCAAGTTAACTCTTCTTCAACTTCAGTTTGAGACATAAATAAAGACTTTCCGGGCTAGTCTTTCTTATTAATTTTCAATAACTCGTAGGGTTTCAGAGAAGCCAGAGTGACTTTCTTACCACTCACAAACAATGAATAAGAATTTGCACGACCACTATGAAATACATAATTATCAAATAACCATGGTCTACCCAACAAAATATGACAAGCATCCATAGGAACAACATCACAAACAATTTTATCTTCATAAATAGATCCAATAGAAAAAAGAATAGTAACTTTTCGGTTAACTTTTACCTCAGATCCTTTATTGAGCCATTGCAACTTGTATGGACGGGGATGTTTCACTCTAGGCAGTTGCAGTTTCTCTACCATGTAGGTTGAAGCAGCATTAACACAACTTCCACCATCAATGATCAGATCATACACCTTGCCTTTAACAATACATCCAGAGTGAAAAATAGTCTCTCTCTGGGTGATATCAGTTACAACTTTATCAGTATGCATCACTCTTCTGACCACCAACATTTCTCCCACATCTGCACCTACATATGCCTCTTCACTTTCATCATCATCATCATACACGGGTTCACCTTCTTCAGTATCAACATCTGGTAAGCTTTCAATCCCCTTAGCAGTGAGTGCTCTCTAGTTGGGACACTGTGCCTGGAAGTGACAAAAACATGACACTTAAAACACTTTATTCCAACTGGCTCTTTGAGTCCTCCAGTTTCCTTTTCCTTGCCTCTAAAAGACTGTTGACTAGTTGCACTGGGCTTCAGAACTGGTTGACTAGAACTGGAAGAAACTTTAATGAAAGGTTTGTACTGGACCCTCTTCTTCAGTTGCTTTTTGATCTAGAGAGCCAGTTTGCAAGCACCTTCATATGTCCAGATGGGCTGCAATTCTATCTTCTCAGCAATGGTAGCATTCAACCTGCCAAGGAATGTGGTGATAGTATGCTAATCAGTTTCCTTCACACGAGTTCGAGTCTTCAGTTGCTCGAATTCTCTAATATACTCCACAACTTCTTTGGGGCCTTGCTTCAGATTATTCATCAAAAGATACTGATCTTGCTTGTACGACTGGGGAACAAATCTCTTCTGCATTATTTCTTTCAGTTTGGAGCAGGTCTAGATTTTGCTTTTACCCTTATGTTTTCTTTCAGATTTCATATTGTCATACAAGGATGAAGCATACTTTTTCAACCTAATAATGACAACTTTAAAACTTTTCTTATCATCATAACCTTTTATTTTCATTATTCTATCCATCACCTGGACCCATTCAAAGAACTCTTCAGTGTTTGAAGAACCAACAAAATCTGGGGGATCTATTTTAATATCTTTTGTATCATCCACCTTATGTCTCCTATGCCTTCTTCTAGATCGATTAAACTCATCAGAATCACTAGAAGATCTGGGTGTACCATCAGATCTCTCACTAGGACCTTGAGACTCATCATCTCTTTCACTTACAATACGTTCTTTATTCAACCTTAAGCCACCATCTTCTAACAGTAATAATAACTCTACCAAGTGTTTCTTGTAGATCTTCAATCTGCCTATCTCTCCTAGCATTATGAGCTTCTTCTAATGTCATATTTCTTCTATAAGCCATTGATAATTAATAAAACAACACCAACAATAACAGATCTAAACAAAATGAACTACAACTCCAACAGATCTAATCTGACCCAACAAAGCAAACAACAAAACCCACGGATAAAAAGATTAAGAAACCTTTTTTTCAAAACTGGCTCTGATACCAAATTTGATGCGTAAACACACATAACTCAAGCACAACGGAATTTTAAAAAAATGGAATTAAATATTTTTGGTATTTTCTGGATTTTATGAAATAAACAAGAAAACAAGACAATAAAACAAAAGGATAGATAAAAGAATCCTCAACCAAGATTCGTAAAGGCCAAGCCACCGGAAAGATTCTTTTTATTTAAAGTAACATTTCTTTATAACAATGGTTTCAGAAGAACCTTCAAACTGAGTCATAAGTTCCTCCAACGTTAATTTAGGGTTTTCAAGTAAGACAAGAGTGGGCATGAGGGTTTTAGGAACTGCATACAAGATCATATTCTGAAGCTTAGTATCAATGCAATGTGATATTTAAATGTATTGCAAAGATTATTGCAAATCATATAAAAGGATGTTAAGATGAGCTTATTAGCAATAATCAATCTGCATTTGTGTCGGGTAGAAGAATTTCTGATAATATTTTACTTACCCGAGAACTCATACATAATTATCACTTGGATAGAGATGTGTCGGGGTGTGCTTTTAAGGTGAACATTCTGAAAGCGTATAATACTGTGGATTGGAACTTTTTGCATATCATTTTTGTTGGTTTCGGCTTTCCTAATAAAATGGTTGGCTGGATCATGAAATGTATTTCTAGTACTTCTTTTTCTTTATGTATTAATGGCTCATTATATGGCTATTTTAAAGGACAAAGAGGTCTTCGGCAAGGGGATCCTTTATCTCCTTATTTGTTCACGCTTATGATGGAAAAACTAACCTTGATCTTTCAGCGCAAAGTTCATAATACTGGATGCTTCAAGTATCATCATAAGTCAAATGGCATCATTAATCTTTGCTTTGCTGACGATTTATTTATTTTTTTGCATGGTGATGTGATTTTGGCTGAACTATTATGGAAGGTCTCATGGAATTTTAAAATGTGTCCAGTCTTGCACCCAGATTAAGGAAGAGTATGGCCTATTTTTTTAATGTATTAAATCATGTTAAATTGAGTATTTTAGGTATTCTCCCTTTTGAAGAAGGGCGGTTGCCTGTGAAGTATTTGGGTGTTCCTTTAGTGTCTTCCAGACTGATATATTGGGACTGTAAAGAGCTGGTTAATAGAGTTCAGAAGGGAGTTGGGGATTGGAAAAATAAGTTTCTTTCCTTTGCAGGTAGACTTCAGCTTGTCCAATATATATTGTCCTCGATGCATGTGTACTGGTCTACAGTTTTTTTGTTGCCAAATAGAGATCCAAAAAATTGAACAATTCCTATGTGCCTTCGTTTGGAGTCAAGGTCGGATCTGTAGGGGCAAGGCTAAGGTTGCTTAGGATGTGGTTTATTTACCAAAAGCGGAAGGAGGGCTTGGTATTCGCAGGTTTGATTTTTTCAACGTTGTACTTCTTACATCGCATATTTGGAATTTTGTCACTCAAAAAGAGTCGTTGTGGGTTCGTTGGATTCACACTTATAAACTGCGAGGTCAGAATTTTTGGGATGTGAAGCCGAAGGGTAGTATGACGTGGAGCTGGAGAAAGTTATTACAGGTTAGACCTATTGTCCGTAAGTTCTTTTGGCACAAGTTAAGGAATGATCGAAATACCTCAGCTTGGTTCGATACTTGGTCTGATTTTGGGCCACTTATTGATGGAATTTCTCTCGTCTGATAGCTAATGCTAGTCTCACACTTAATGCTACGGTTTCTGTTGTTGTGAATAATGGGATATGGTCTTGGCCGTCGGTTTGGAATTCCAAATTTCAGAACTTAAGTCCACGTGTTCTACATGATAATCGACCTGACTTAGTGTTATGGAAAGATAGAAATGGTATTTTTCATCCTTTTTCAATTGGTGTTGTATGGGAGGACTTACGTATCAAAGATAAGAGAATTGCATGGACTGATTTGGTATGGAATAAGCACTCTATCCCGAAACATGTTTTTCTCCTGTGGTTAGTGTTCAAGAGGAAACTTAAAACGCAAGATTTGTTGCGTTCATGGGATATTCAACACTTGTTGTCTGATACGGTGTTGGTATGCCCTTTGTGCAAGTCCCAACCTGACTCACATACCCATTTATTTTTTGAATGTTTATTTTCATCACAGGTTTGGCAACAACTTAGGTCTAAACTTGATATTGCAGTTACTTCAACAAGATGGGATGTCATTCTGGACGACTTTCTACCGTTTGCGAAGGCGAAATTGTTTAAGGCCATCACGATGAAGCTGATTTTTGCAGCCGCTGTGTACTTTATATGGCAAGAGCGTAACTCAAGACTCTTTAAAAACCAGAAGATGAATGTTGATCGTGTAGCTAAGGAGATTATTGAAACAGTGAGACTCAAGCTCCTTACGTTTCGATATAAGAAGAAAAGCGAGTTGGAAGTGACACTTCACAATTGGAACATTCCTTTTACAAGGCTGATCAATAGTTAGAAGTCCTAGTTTGGCTCTAGGTGTACTTGTAGTCTTGCATAGTATCGAGATGTTTTTTACTTGGTTGTCGCATGGTTGCTTTGGTTTAGGTGGTTGCACAAATGTAATTGTTGTGTAAAGTCGAAATGGTACTTCCATCATATCGCCTAAACTCTATGGATTTTGGTGTAATACAAGCTAACCAGGGGTATCCTCTATCCTATTATACCAAAAAAGATCTACTAGCCTATAATCTTCCTCAGACCAATGATTCTTCTCTTTAGGTGTCATCCTAGGAGTCCCATCAACATTACGAACAACAGTAGAGGCATTCAAGGGGACAACGGGTCATTCTTTTAAAATGGTAGTCAAATGTCTTTCTACACTAACAATATATTTAAGCATACAAGCCTTCCATGTAATAAAGTTTTCACTGTTCCCATCAAATATAGAAATATGTAATAAAGTTTTCACTGTTCCATATAAAAGGTATATTGTTGTTGATAACAGGGGGTGAGTTATTAGCATTAGCATTGACATTAGGATTTGGTCCCTCCTTGTTTGTTTGGTCACCCATCTTAACAAATCAAAGGTTATAGAATTAAAATAATTCAACCTATTTGCTCTGATACCAAATGTAAGTCCCAAGTTAGATGGCTAAAACCCAGTCGGCAAGGAATTCTAATATGGAATAAGACCAGTTCAAAATGACGATCCAGATATGGATTAAACAATAAAGTAAAGTACTGAAAGTAAATTGCAAGAAACTCAAGTGCTGAAACTATATAAATAATATATATAATCAAGTATGTAGCATTGAGACACGATGTACTTTTCAATGTATTTTTATCATTGATATAAATAAAATACAAAGGTTATTGTGGAACAAAGATAAACACCCAAGTGTAGTATCTAAACAACCTTGAAATACAAGTGATCTATTAACTTGGAAAAACTTTTAAGAATTACTTAGAGATAACTCACAAGTTGCAATGCCAAAGTTTCTAACATTTTGCAAGTTGTGAGAGACCTTGTATTTATAGGCAAAGTCCATGATGATGTGGACAAGGTCATACTAAATACTGTTGGGAAACATTTAAGGAATTCAAATTGATTCCTTAACGTGTGTATTTTAAGGTTATGTGTGAAAGTCATTTGATGAGACATTTCACACTTTATTCCCAACCTTTGACTTAACCAAAAGGCTTTCCAAGAGATAATGTTATTATCCGGGTAAAGAATTATAAAGTAAAAAAAAAGCTTCCTCGTAATCAGTGTAAAGTGTTGTAAGTACTTTACACTGAGATGCTTCAGTCTTTGATCAGATAGAATTTTCTCTGGGCTCTGCTTCTGAGATGATTCTCTTTCTTCAGTCTTGAGTCTTTGACTTCATAATGAATGTTTTTGGTTTGAGCTGATCTGAACTGAAGTGAAGCTTTAGTGAACTTATTTTGAAGTGATTCAAAATTCTGTACAAGTATTTTCACTGAGCTTCAACTATTTCTGAACAAATTATACTTGGTTGATTTTTGACCCAACAGTATGTGAGTGTTCCACCTAATCTTAGATACCCGACAACCTTATATTACCATCCCCCTATATATATATAATGTATATATATATATATCTATACTATATTATAAAACAAATTCAGTTTGATTTTCAACATTGAACTTAAAGTTTCAATATTGATTTTAAGTTTCAACTTTTACTTCCCCAAAATGCCTCTCTTATCAATTCTAGATTTACCTAAAATAACTATTACCCTTTCTCTCTCCTCAAATCTGAGCCACTAATTTTTTTTTATCTCTCCTCCATAAATCATTTTATTCTTCTAATTCATTCAAAATCTTTTATGTCAAAAACCTTACGCCGATAAATTATAAAAATTATATCAGTATTCTTAAAATTTCATACTTTTTCATTAGAGTGATCATTCGATATACTTTCGACAAATTTTTAAATCTGAGGGTGGAGCCCATACGGCTAAGGGCGGAGCCCGTCAGGTAGATTACCCCATCACAGTCACCGCCGTCGCCGCCATTACATCACCAACCTGCCATCAACTCCATTACCGCCGCAACGCGCGGGTATCGTTCTCGTATATATACATATGTGAATGATATATGTGAACATATTGGTTTACATATGAACTATCAAGTTATATTATAATTACCCATGTTTATATGTCAATAGTTATTACATGAGCTTTATATATTAAAGGAAAAAGGAATATAACGATGTCTGACACCTAAGCGTAGGTGTGAAACCCCTAATATACTAATTTTTTAACACTTTTTTGTTTAATAAATAAATGTTTAGGCCCCTATGAATATTATGGTTTAAAAAATTAATATGTGAATGTTCCAAACCTAAGCTTGGTGCCTACCAGCCTCATATACATATATTAAACAGGTGCCCGCCCGATTTGGTGGTGTGGAGATGCCGTCGGGTGGTAGTGGTGGTGGCGGTGGTGTGGCGCAAATAGTGGTTGAAGTGTGATTATTAATGTTAATCTAATTGATATAAAGATATATGTTTGTAAATAATTTTATTAAGAGTGTTATAATTATATTAGGTAGAAATATTTAAACTATGAATAAAGGAGGGGATAAATAGTTTATAAGGTAGTATATAGATATAGATATAGGTCCTATTTCAAATAAATAAATCATTTTTCTCTTAACTAATAATCGTTGTACACATGACAATATTCGTGCATCAATAATTCATAAAAATAGTTTGCACCAGTGTATGTATTTGTGTTTTTTAATATTGATTTTATCATGAACTAATAGTCATGATCTGATTCTATTCATTCTACTATAATACTTTATCAACTCCTTATTTATATACTAGTCTTCAAGTCCGTCTGATGGATGGATAGTCTAAAAAGGTATATATCACAGGTAAATATCAAAATAATATATTATGAAACAGGTGAAAAATAACAAAACATGAACAAAACAAATTTAAAAGAATAAACCCTTTTATGGTAGAAGAAGAAGTTATAATCAAACTAAATTGACAACAAACTATGTTAAAAGATATGAAAAATAACAATAACATAACAGTTCAATATAAAATGATATACAAACAGAAGTGCATAAAGCAGTTGATAGAGATCCTTTAAATGTCTCGCTAAGAGAAAAGGAAACTGCCCGACTTCAGGCTTTCAATGAGGCTATTTTGGATGAAGAAAGATTTTTAAAGCAGAAAGCTAAAATTAATTGGCTTAAGGTGGGTGATTCAAATTTAGTCTATTTCCACAAAGTTGTTAAGGCTCGTAAGGCAAGGAATCACATTGACTCAGTTGTTGATGGACTTGGCAATTGTAAAGATGGTGTGGATGTCTATGCAGCTTTTGTTGCTCATTATAGAGCTTTCATTGGATCACCTAGTATCGTTACTAACTTTGATTTATCTGGTTTGTTTTCAAATAAGCTTACATTTGGACAAGCTGATTTTATGGTTAGAAATGCGACGAGTTAAGAGGTAAAAATGGCCATCTTCGAAATGGGGGATGATAAAGCCCTGGGGCCTTATGGTTTCAATGCGGCCTTCTTTTAGCATACATGGGATATTGTTGGCAAGGATGTTGTGGATGCTGTCCAAGATTTTTTTCATTGTGGAAAATTGTTGAAGGTAGTAAACCATACTATTATATCTCTATTGCCAAACGTTGCTGCTCCAAGTTGTATTACCGATTATAGGCCAATTTCTCTTTGCAATGTTTTGTTTAAATGCATTACTAAAATCATTGTGAATAGGATTTCTGATTCTCTTACAGGTCTAGTTGGTATCACTCAATCCGCTTTCATTTCTGGAAGGAGTATTTCTGATAACATATTATTGACCCAGGAATTGATGCATAATTATCATTTGGATAGTTGTGTTCCGAGATGCGCTTTTAAGGTGGATATCCAGAAGGCGTATGACACAGTGGATTGGAGATTTCTGAAAAAAATTCTCATTGAATTTGGCTTCCACCCAAAGATGATTCACTAAATTATGACTTGTGTTGCTACTGCATCCTATTCGGTATGCTTTAATGGTAATTTACATGGCTTTTTTCCAGGTAAGAGGGGTTTAAGACAGGGGGCCCCTCTTTCTCCATACCTGTTCACGTTGGTTATGGAAGTTTTAACCTTAATGCTCAAAAGACGTGCTCAGGAGACTGCTCTATTTACCTTTCACCCGAAGTGTGAAGATTTGGATATTATTAATCTTTGTTTTGTAGATGATCTCATAATTTTCTTGCATGCTGATGTTAATTCAGCAAGGGTTATTATGGAAGCGTTGGAGGAGTTTAAGAATGCTTCAGGTTTAGCTTCAAGTATTCCAAAAAGTACTGCTTACTTTTGCAATGTACTGAATCATGTGAAGTTGTCGATTCTTTGAGTTCTGCCTTTTGAGGAAGGTAGTTTACCTGTTAAATATTTGGGAGTACCGCTTGTTTCTACCCTCCCAGTACCAACTGATAATTGGACAGGGAAGTTTTAAATCCGTGAGAACTTCGCCAAGACTTATTTATAGGGACTGTAATGAACTGGTGGAAAAGGTGCGAAATCGTGTATTAAATTGGAAGAACAAATCATTATCATTCGCAGGCAGATTTCAATTAATACAATCTGTTCTAGGATCCATGAGTGTCTATTGGAATACGATGTTTATGTTACCGTCACGAGTTATTTATGAGGTGGAACAGATTATGAGGTCTTTCCTTTGGCAAAAGAGATCAAAGGTTGCTTGGGAGGTTGTGTATCTTCCTAAATGTGAAATGAGGGCTAGGGGTTCGTAGATTGCATGATTTCAATATTGCACTCATGGCTGTTCATATATGGAATCTGCTCGCTCATAAGGAATCTTTGTGGGTTAAATGGATACATATGTACAAGATTAAGAATAGAAATTTTTGGGAAATTCCATGTCGCGGTAATTTATCTTGGAGTTGGAGGAAAATGTTGCAAATTAGGCCTCTAGTTCGCAATCATTTTTGGCATCGTATTGGGAATGGTCACTCTATTTCTGCCTGGTTTGATAAATGGTGTGAAGCGAGTACTCTATCTAACTCATTATCTGCTCGTGTTACTTATAATGCAGGTTTTCTTTTGTCAGCTTCGGTTTCGGATCTTATTCATGATAATACGTGGAGCTGGCCTATGGAGTGGGGTAATATATTTCCAAATATTGAGGTGCCCGTATTACATTCAGACCAACCTGATTCTTTATGTTGGTAGGATAAATCTGGGTCGATACAACCTTTCTCGGTCTCACAGGTTTGGGAAGCTATCCGTCCTAATGATGTGATTGTTAATTGGTATCATGTTGTGTGGTTTAAGCAATGTATTCCAAAACACATATTTCTTGTATGGTTAGTTGTGAAGGAGACACTCAAAACTCAGGATATGTTGCGATTTTGGGAGGTGAATGGTCCTGTTTCATGTGTATTTTGTGATGACCAACTAGACTCACATAGTCATTTGTTTTTTGAATGTGGTTTTGCTGCACAAGTATGGAAAGGCATTTGTAATCGTGTTGGTCTGGCTTATTATTCAGATGATTGGATACTGTGTTAGCTAGCTTCATTTCAATTGTCACAATGAAAAGGCAGATGCTATCATTGCAAAACTAGTTCTTGGCGCGTCTTTGTACTTTATTTGGCAAGAGAGAAATTTCCAGTTGTTTCAACAAAAGAGAAGATCGGCCAATCAGCTAATCGAGGTTATATATACTACAGTTAGATTAAAGCTACTTTCATGTCATTTCCAGAAGACTCCTCAAAAGGGAAGGCTTATGGATACTTGGAAGCTGCCTATTTCTATTTTCAAATTGTAATTGTTTGTGTCTGGTCTTATTCTGTATCTATATGTGTTTAGATGGTAGGCAGAGTAGCTTGATAAGTGGTTTGTCACTTGTTTTGGTGTTGATAGTTGCACGGTGTGCAAGGTTTTGTAACTAGTCGTACTAACATTCAGTTAGTATGCCTGAACTTTATTTTGATTTTGATCTTAATATAAATCGAACTAGGGTAAATCCCTTTTACCCGCGAAAATGATATACAAACTCGAAAAAATACCAAAAATAAAATTAAAATGATAATAAAAAAATACTGTATGTTTTTTGTTAAAAATATTACTGAATTTGATTTGTTTATTATAGATAAGAAGAAGAAGAATAATACGAATAAGAATGATTAATAAAAATTTATATTTTTTATATATAATTATTGGGACGGTTTTAAGAATATTACATATATTTTATTTTTTTTTTGTTTTTATTGAAAAAGATATAGGATTTTAAGTATAATATATTTAAAGGGTCGTCCGATGGATGGATAATCTCAAAAAAATATACATATATATATATATATTAAAGATAAAAATCAAAATAATAAATAACAAAACTAGTGAAATTTAATAAAACATGAACAAAATAAATTTAAAAGAATAAACTCTTTTGTAGTTGAAGAAAAAGCCTTAATGAAACTACAATTAACAACAAACTAAGTTAAAAGAGACAAAAAAATAACAATAACATAACAACTAATCAAATAATAAACAAACACGAAAAAATACCAAAACAATAAATAAAATTGATATAAAAAAAACCTGTATGTTTTCTTGTTGAGAAATTTCCTGAACTTAATTCGTTTATTAAAGATATAAAAGAGAAGAATGAGATTGATTAATAAATTTTTAAGTTGTATATATAATAATTTATGGGAGAGTTTTAAGAATATTATATATCTTTAAAATAAAATAAAAAGTTGTTTTGATTGGAAAAAATTTATGACAGACTTTTAAATATAATTATATCTATTTAATAAGCAAATAAAAAATAAAAAAAATCTAAAAATAAAACAGCTTTAGAGTAATTGAGAGTTTTAGGTGTAAAAAAAGTTTTAAAATATGTCATATGTACTCCCAACTTCTACTTTTAGTTATGGTATAGACAGATAGATAATCGAGCAAGGACAAGAGAATTTGTCCAATCAAGTTTTTTAAACGTTATGCATTTGTTTTAAGGAGAAACAATCGAAGGGGATATATGACCTCATATAACACAATAAAAAAAAACCTTAGCACAACAAAATTAATAGTTTTGCCCCCTTTTTAAAGAGATGATCCATTAACAGTTTTTTTTTAACTAAACATTACAAGACATTTTTTTGGGGGTGTTATGATGTACAATAACGTGAAAGACGTTTGATGATGTATGAGGGAAAAAAATAGTATTGCACGTATCACCTTCGATCGTTGTTGGAGACGCTTCAAATAATACATTGAAAATTTTAAAGCATTCTTGACAAGAATTAAGAAAGAAGAACGTACATTGTTTTTGTTGAAGAAGATTACGCGTAGCTCCTTTGTAAGATTCAACGGCATTATCTGTGGGTTTCATAACATCGATAACACATCAATCATAACATTCGTGAAATATAGAGAGGCATGAGAATTTGAAATTAATAGAGAAACCGCCATTTTATCAAAAATAAATGAAATTATTACATGAAATTTGGAAACAAGAGACCAAGAAAGGAAGAGGCAATAGGAAAAATGAAAGGAATTGCAGAAACCGAAACGAATCCATAACATATTATTTTCTTGTAATAAATGGATATATTTACATCATTACATGCCCTTGTGTGCATTATTTTTTGTGTGCATTATTTTTCACCATTATTAGTATTTTCGAATTTTTATAAATTTACTTTGATTTATCTGATTTTTTTACGTGAAGAAAGATAGAAGGGTAAGAAGGGTTAAAATTGACTGATTTTGTAAGATTCATCCGACAATTTATTAATCTTTTCTTTTTATTATTATTATTATACTAAATATATGAGAGTTGTTTATTATTATTATACTAAATAAATGAGAGTTGTTTAAACAGCTTCTTAACCAAACCAATCAAATATGATCTTTTGCAATTTTCAATTTTGACTATTTCTTATACAATAAAAATCGAAGCGCGTAACCCGACCAGGGGAAATAGTGTAACCCGATCACCCACTATTAGCGGCGACGTCGCCGCAAATAGTGGGCCCCCTGTCAGTCAACGTCTGCAACCCATCACGTGATGCCTGTAACCATTCCCGAATCTCGTGGGTGTGGACCCCACTATTAGCGGCGACGTCGACGCAAATAGTGGGTCCCCCACTGGCGTTTCTCGATTTACCTTTTAAATAATTGTTTAGTGTGTACCACCATTTTTCAGACGAGCTAACACTCATTTACCTTTTAAATAATTGTTTTTATTTTAATATATGTTAATGTTAACAAATATTTTTGTTGTACTCATGCTATGGTAACTAGTATTATATGTAAGTATTTTAATATATGTTAACAAATATTCATAGATGCTATGGTAACTAGTATGGTAATTAGTATTATATGTAAGTATTTTAATATATTTTAACAAATATTTTAATATATGTTAACAAATATTCATATATGCTATAGTAACTAGTATTATATGTAAGTATTTTAATAAATGTTAACAAATATTTTAATATATGTTAACAAATATTCATATATGCTATGGTAACTAGTATTGTATGTAAGTATATAATAATAATAATCATAATGATAATATAGTAAATAAATACATGGAGTTTTATTTTAGGGAAAAAAATATTAATATCAGTTATTAACTACTGATATTAAAAAAATGTTAAAAAACAAGTGTTAGTAAATATATGTTAGAAAGTATTAGTTATAGAAATGTTATAGTAGTATAGTTAGGAAAGATTACTTATGTTATTATAGTTAGGAATGATATGATTTTTAGAAATTCATTAATTTTTAGGAAAACATTTATAGTTATAATTATTGTTTAATATAGTTAATTAATAATATTGGTTTTATTAGGTTCGTATTAATGTTAGAAACTAAGGTTTGAAAAAAAGTTGCAAAAATGTGGGCATTTTAGGTATAATAATTTTGAAAAACAATTTTGTGTCCAAAATATGTCCAAAACAATTTTAGGTATATAAAATTTTAATCATACACAATTTTAATCATTGGATTAGCACACGTTGTAATTTTCACCTAAGTTATTTGACGTAATTTTCTCTTAATCCGGTGTCTTGCCTGAATATTTAGTAACAAATTCAACCGTTTCAACCAAAGTTAGTTAAGATTGATACCTTGTCATTATAACATTTAGTAGATTTAAAACATTGAACGAATTTAATCATTTATTACAATAGGAGGGCCTGGTGGTACTCTTGGCATGTTTGCGTACAACCATTTTGATACGCATCTTCTTGATTTGCGTACGTTATTGCTAGTCGACGTGCAGGATCGGTTGCGTGAAATTCCCATTCCGGATTCTTGTAGGCCATTGGGTAGTCGCCTGCTAATTTCACTGCAACAAAATGGGTTTCGTTGTTTATCAGAGCAATACTTATCGGTTGTTTGAATAACAGCTGATCTAAGCCGTGATGCATCGGAAATACTGTTCGGGGGTCACGTAGGCTAACGCAGATGACTATTATACCCAGCTTATTGGCCAGGAGGATATGGAACCACACTTTACTCATCCAATGATGTATGGGCCGGCTTCGTCCATAATAAGATGTTCGCAGCGCCGTCAACATTCGGTTGCCCTTGTTTGCCCGAACATTTGCATGTACCCTTCGAGGTCAGATTCAAACTCCGCTAGTATCTGCGTACGAACCCACTCTGCACCCATCTCCTCATCTAGCCCCAAAGCTACAGCGGTAGCTCGAAATCCACAGTTACCGTCTCCTTTAACATTGTGCGCCTACAACGTACGGCCTTAAGTACGATAGTATCTCACCTAGTACCCAAGCGTAATTTTTGGAAAGACTGGCGTTATACGGTTCCGCAACATACCCAACCCAACTGGCCGATGACTGTGCCTCTGACTCCGGATCCGAAACCTGCGCTTGCCTTGATTCATATATGGGTGCATTTCTAGATTGTGTAGGTGGTGGCCCGAAGATGTCATCTACTAAGTTGGAATATGGTTGGTCATAGTTGAGCCAATGGTCTTGGGACGTATCGCCGAATCCATATAATTTTTGTGTCACATATGGTGTATCCCCGACCCCGTAGGATTGGGACGGGTCCCCCCACGTATATATGTCATCAAGACCCGGATATGGGTGCAGGTTTCCGAAAATGTCAGGATTATCTTTGACCCATTTTGATTCAGGGTGGGATTGATCGTCGAACAATTTTCGGTTCTCGGGATAACGACAGGACTGGGACGGCTCGTACGTACTGTGTCTGGCGGGTTGCGCAGGTGGGGGTTTGTTCAAATCTGGCACCTTGTATTCCCTCGGTCGACTGGACTTGGATTTTCGTAGCCCAGGTGGGTTGGTGTTGAGATCCGGCACCTAGACCATTAGTAAGAATCAGTTTCCTTAACTGAGGTAGTTATATATACTGTATTTATTGAATAAGACAAATATTTTTTTAGATGTATTATGTATACCTTTGGCAGCTTTTGTTTCGAGCCGACTGGTCTTCCGCGTGTGGTCTTTTGAACAAGAGGATCTTTCACTTGTGTCTTACCAGGCTTAAACAAGTCTTTAATTTTTGACAACCAATGTTTCTTTTGAGCCTTGGGTTGCTGATCCAAGAAATTCGTAAGACCATCAACGACTTTATGGACATCGTCTTCTTCGTCTTCTACGCATGTCCACGGTGTTAAGTCAAGCTTTTTCCAAAACGGGTCTATGACATGAGGCTGTATTCGAGTCCCTACATTTTTTTTATATAAATAAGTGTACGAAATTATGTCCTTTTGATGAAAAAATACAAGTAATAAATCGTACTAACCGCGCTGCATGTACTCGGCAATCTCGCAGGCACATGGTAGACCGCAACTGGACTGAACCTTGCACCCACATTTGTTAACCTGTCTTTTAAGGACTTTGTCTAAGCGTACAATTTCATCAGCCATGATGTCCAAAGCTTTAAGTGAAACCTTTCCCAACAGGTCCTTCATACAGTTGTAATTATGTTTCCCCTTCCGGGTCCCGTTGCTATACCCCAGTTGGCCCCTTATTTCTGCTTCTTGACTGATCAAGACAGAATCAACACATTGGAGGATTCTAGTAAATGTGCATCTCCCCCTCAATTCTTCCTTCAGTAAATGGTGCTCGGCCTCCACTCTGTTTGTGGTGTGGTTTTGGTAGTTGAGGTGTTCATCGACCCAACAGGACACAAACTGCTCTCGGTTTGGGGACAACCAATTATCGGTCAGGTACTTGTAGATGCCTGGAAAACCCGCAAGTTTTTCCTTTAACTCCTTCTCATTTGACTTAAACTCGTCAAAAGTCCGAGACTGATAGACTTTTTTCCACCAAACGTTAAGCCTGTCAATGTTAACATCTTTTTTCATACGCAATGCCTGTTCGCAGTGCTTGATTATGTTTTGCCATATATGGTACCTACACAGCAGATGTTTCGCTTCCGGCATAACAACCTTCAAAGCTCTCATCAGGGCCAGCTCCCTGTCAGTAAGAACGACACGAACGGCAAAGCTATCAGCAAGGGTGGACCGAAGACATCGTAAAACCCATTGATAATTTGCCTCCCGCTCGTTTACGATAAACGCATACGCTAAACTGAAGGTCTTCCCCGTTGAAGTCACGCCGACGATCTCAACTAGCGGCATGTTGTAGATGTTAGTTTTGTACGTGGAGTCTATTTCAATAACCCAGGGAAATGCGCGTCATAGGGTCATTGATGTTGGATGAATGAAAAATAGGTTCTCCAAGCGTCCATTTTTGTTATTTGTGGTGAACTGGTAAAAGTACCTTTTCTCTTGCAACAGTGAAAACATAACCTGCGATTAATGACCAAGATAGAGTAAATAAGTCAATTCCAACAACGTAGTACAATAGAATATTTAATGTTTGTACCTGCATTAGAGTACGCCCTGCTTGCCCCGACCTTCTTCTCGCTTTTAGGAAGTTCGTAATGTCTCCTTTGCGAGTCAAGTTTCCTGGAAATTCAAGTTTGAGGTTTACCAGGATCTGATGTGGGTACAAACCGCGATCCGATTGGGTCCCCACAAATTCCTTTTCTTCATCCGTCATCCGTCTGGCGTATGCATTCCCTTGCAGATTGGTAGTTGGATCATGATTGTGTCTCCAATCCTTAACAGTTAACCTCCAACCACCATCACGCCCAGGGCGGCCTATTAAAGTGAAGGGACAACCTATCTTACTGGACCGTTTGGGTGGGCCAATTAACCTTGCATCGTGCGCTCCACCGTGGTGACATATAAGTGTCACTTTATTCACCACCTCTTTTGAGTTTTTGTTCGTCCGCCGTATAACTAAAACATAACCCAAATCCATTGCTGTTCTTTGAGCCCACTCCGTTAATTCTTCAAAGGAACCGAACACCTCATCAGTTTCAAAGTCCCCAGCTTCGCATTCATATTCACCGTCTGCATCAGGTTGCTCAAACACATTATCCGACACTTCAATACGTACGTTTTCTGGGTCTGCCCAAATATCCTCCAAACTATCCATCTGAAACAATTCAAGTAAACATCAACCTCATTAACTATTAATGGTGTCCATACTCTATATATATATGTATTTACATCTATACTCAATATATATATATAAACAAAACTCTTGAAAAACAAAGATACACAATACCATCAACTACAAATACTGTTAAAATATATATCTTGAAACGCTTGAAACAATACGCTTGAAAAAATACGCTTGAAACAATACGCTTGAAAAAATATATATCTATACTCAAGAATTTTTTTTCAGAAACTTATATTGTTTCAATATAGTTCCGCAACATATATAGTATCTAAAAATGATGGGCTAACATCATTTTATCCTATCAAAGAATGGTTCGGTATGGCAAATTTTCATTCCCAAGGTCGACACAGTATGACATGCATGACTGTTACTACATGACGACTGTCGCCGCTAATACCGATGACGTGGCACCTCGTTTTCATCAACCACAAGCTTAGTCAGTCAGCGTGTCAGCCTGGTCGGGGGTCCCACTATTAGCGGCGACGTCGCCGCTAATAACCTGGTGGGGTTGACCGTTGACCTGGTGGTGTTACCCAATGCCATAAAAATATACCCACATATAAATGTCAACCTCATAATGATAAATATGTGGTTACAAAAAATTAAAAAACCTTAAGAAAATTACTACTTTAATAGTATCAATACTCGTGCATGATGCACGTATTGATTCATAATAGTTTATAATCCGTTGCGATATTCGAATCTCACGATATTGTTTGAGTTAAAAAAAGTTCAAACTAAACAAATAATTGTATAAAAATGTATTTTTTTTAATTATAGCAAAATGCTTTAACATAATTGAAACTATATACAACAACAACAATAAGCGCCAGCGACAGAAAGAGTGTTTTCTAAGCGATTGCGTACTGTCAAGTCCATCCTTTCCAAAGCGTCGCTTGACGCTATGTTTTTTAAGGGATTGCGTACTTGGCACTTTGTTTTCTAAGGGATTGCGTACTGTCAAGTCTATCCCTCCAAAATGTCGCTTGGGATTCTCTTGGATATTGAAAGGAGCACTTGATAAGGTGATATGTATGCCTGATGACTTTTCCAGTTGGGTTAGTTTGCTACTCTTGCCTCTTTGTATCCTTAAAACCTTTTGTCCAAGGAGTATAATATAGAGTATAGATGTAACACCCCAATAATTTTAAGGTAATAAAGTAACCCTTTTTGTAGTTTTGACATTAAAATAAGTTCCTAATATTTTATTTTTGGATATGGGGTTAATTTATTTGGAACTTTAACGGATAGCGGGTAAAATACCCACAAAAGTAAAAAGGGGCGTGGCATCACATTAGAATGCCAGCCACTTTCCCACTCCACTTCCATCACCTAACTTACTCCAATATCTTCTTTATCCTTCTTGATCCTTCAATCCAATCTCAATTCATGCAAATTTGACTTATAATCTCAAATCAAAGACTCATCAAGAACCATAATCTAATATCATTCAAGAATTTACAAGTTAGGGTGTGGGTTAGTTAGTGGTGGTGGTGGTGGTGGTCGACTATTTCAAGGAAAGGCGGAGGAGAAATTTGTGAATTCAAGTATTGATTTGGTCTTGTATTCCCTGAGGTAATCACTTCCAAACCTAATTTCCCTTCTTTACTAGGAATTATGGTTTATGAAAATAGGAAATTGGGGGTTTTGCTAATGATGAGTCCAAGGATGAAATTCCCCCAAATTATTGTATATAATGAGTTAGTTATTGAGTTGCTTATGTTAAAAATTTAATTAAATGAAAATATTGGTAGTGAAACTCCAACTATGAAAAATGGTGATTTTATTAGTAATTATAATAATGATGATGTTGATGAAATCTTGGAATTTATATGAAAAAATTTGTTAAGTAAGCAACTCAATGACTTAGTGAAATGGGTTAGAGGTTAGAATGATAGTGAAAAGGTTGTTTACCTATGTTGAGATAGCTAAGAAAGGGGACCATCTTCTTATGTATGCATTATGATATATGATAGGTTGAAAGCTTGATATTGTGCGTTTGCGGTTATCTTGATTATTTGTTGTTTTCGCGAAAGAGGTGAGTATACTTGCATATATTGTATATTCATCGGGTCAATTACCAATCATGTTGAGTGAGTCCATGGTGGTAATTGATTTGGCGTTAAGTCCCATGTTTATGGTTGAGTTTGATTACAGGCCTAATTGGTGGCAATAGGCTCATGTGGAACATTTGTTATTGTTATATTTGTTTGTGATTGTAATCATTTGCTTATGTGGATCCATTTAATGCCTAGCCCAAGGGTGAGTATTATGGATATGACACGACGGTGTCATAGTCCATATGCAACATTCCCTTGAGCATTGCCCTCCTTCGTTTATATGATATTATGCAAGCATATTCACTAAGCATTCACTTACCTTTCATATATTTACCCTTTTGATTATAGGTGGTTCCAGAAGAAGGAACTAGGTTTGCTTGTCTTGAAGAATAGAGAACGAAATTGCTAGTGATTGTAGATAGTTGGAAGGTACTTTGGCTATTCTCGGAAAAATGACATATTTTGGTTAGAAACCTAGTTGTCCCTCTTGACTTTGGCTCATGGTACATTTTGGTTATTATTGGTCATATTTTGATATTTTTTGTAAATGGTCATGTTCATGTCTTTTGGAGTTGATAAAGATAGTTGGTTTGGTTATAAGATGACAAAATGGGTAATCGACCCATATGGTTGTGTAGTCGATCATGGATCAAACGAATTTGACAAATATAAATTTTTTCAGGTTAACTCTCTTACTTTCAATTCTAGAATGTAGTTTGCCTATAATTTGGTTTGTGGTTTGAAGGTTTTGGTTAAATCTCGAAGTGAGCAAATTTTGATGTTGCTGAACTATCCTCCACTACGGCGCAGTGGAAGAGGTTTTGTCCAATGCGACGCAGTGGAATCCCACGGCCAGATTTCCTTTTCCTCCCACTGCGGCGCAGTGGGAGTGTGTCAAACCCACTGCAGCGTGGTGGGGTTCTTCCAGTTTTGTTCCGAGGTTTCCCACTGTGGCGCAGTGGGAGTACTCGACCTCACTGCGGCGCAGTGGGGCATATGAAAAAAAAACTTTTGTGTTTTCAAGTTTATCGAGTCTTGTCGTTTCAAGTGGTATCAGAGCCAAGGTTTAACGGATTTAGGTATTCCCTCGTGTAGAGAGTGCCTAGACTTAAACCTTAGTTGAGACTCAACCTTAGGTATTAGAAATTTTATAAGGGACCCGAATATGTGTTTGATGATGTTAGCTTATAAACTTGCTAGTATTAAAGCACAATAAGACGCCGGCCTTATTGTGATTGAAGTACTAACAAATTTATAAACCAACCGCATCAAACTTTGGAACGGTCTAGTATAAAGTTATAGGTTTTGGCTTATGACTCGTAGAGAGAGATAGGTTGCGTATTTAAATCGATTTATTTACTCTTATTATAGAATGACGGATCAACATCATGAAAAGGAAGAACACGATCGACACGACGAAGAGGAAGTTACCTTCCCGGAAAATAGCATGGACATTTCCGACCAAATTGGAAGGGCGTTGGAGAAATACACTCCACTTTTACTTAAAAGGCTAAACCAAACAATGGAAGGGGCTATGAATGATCATATAGCCCAGATGATTAGAGAGGAGGTGGCTTTAAATGTTCAATGGGAATTTGAAAAGAGATGGAAAAGGGAAGGGTAAGAAGGACAATGAAGAGGAGGAGGTGGAAGTAAAGGGAGAAAAGTTCCACAAGAAGAAGTTTTCTTTTAAGAATTTTGATGTGTGTCACCCTCCTGAATATCATGGTGACCGCAACCCCATTGTTTGTACTAGATGGGTGTCGGAGATTGAAGGGTCTTTTCGCACCAGTCAATTCCCTGAAGATCTTAAAGTGGTGTATGCTGTGAGCATGTTGAGGGATAAAGCAAAGAGATGGTGGGACAATTTATTGATGGTGAAGAAGGGAGCACTTGATAACGTGGATTGGTCTGAGTTCAAGGCCATGTTCTATAAAAAGTTTAGATCAGAGGCGGAGGTGACTAGGTTGAGGAGTGAATTCCTCAATGATTCTCAAGGAACCCTTAGTTTGACGGAGTTTCGTGCCCAATTTCTTGATAAAGCACAATTCTGTCCCGAGTTCTTAGAGAATGAGCAATTGATGAAGGAGCAGTTTTATATGAAGTTGAAGAAGAGTTTGAGGGAGAGGATTAGTTTATGTCAAATGGAGTCTTTCTCCATGTTGTGTGATGTGGCTCGAGATTACGAGATCGAGCAAACTAGAGTTGATGAGAATGAAGTGAAGAGAAAGTATGATGGGGATAATTCACAGAATAAAAGGTTTAAACAAGATGGTGCTTCCGGTAGTAATGCCTTTAGAAGAAATACCCCCTTTTGCAAAACTTGCAAGAGAAATCATCATGGCTCGTGTAGGGAGAAAGCTTGTTACAACTGTGGGAAGACAGGCCATGTGAGTCGAGATTGTAGGTCGAAGCCCCATAACCCCCTCATTTGCTTTAAGTGTTTTGAAGAGGGACATATGAAGAGCTCGTGCCCTAAGCTAACCGAAGAAGAGAGACAAGAAGACCGGAGGAGAGAAGCAGAAAGAAGGAATACATTGGCACACGGTAATCAACTGGAGAGGTCCTTCCAACTTACCGTGTAGCAAGCTAAGAACGCTGATGACGTGGTTACAGGTACCTTTCTTATGTATAATGTGCCTATGCGAATTCTTTTTGACTCCGGAGCAAATAGATCATTAGTTGCAACTAGGATGATTCATGTTATTCCTATGTCTAAATCGAGTCTAGATCATACCTTACAAGTTGAGGTCGGGAATGGGAGGACGGAGATAGTAAGAGATGTGTATAAAAATTGTGAAATAAAAATTGTTACGGAATTCTTCCAAGCTAACTTAATTCCCTTCCCAATGGGAGAATTTGATGTAATTTTGGGTATGGATTGGTTGAGCTCTTGTAATGCCAAGATAGCGTGTGACGAAAAGGCGGTTTATTTGAAAACCTCTAAAGGTGAAGACTTGATAGTATATGGTGATAGAAATGGGTGTCCTATACCCGTTTGTACTTTTGCTCGTGCCCGACGTTATTTGTCTCATGGATATCATGCATATCTTGCTCACATCGTTGATGTCAAGAAGAAATCTCTATCTATTGAAGACATCCCTATAGTTCGTGATTTTTCCAATGTTTTTCCCGACAACTTGCTGGGTGTTCCTCCCAAGCGGCAAGTTGAGTTTTCTATTGATCTTGTTCCGGGGGCTAACCCCATTGCTAAGGCTCCCTATCAATTGGCACCAACGGAGATGCAAGAAATGATGAAGCAACTCTAAGAGTTACTTGAAAAGGGGTTCATTCGCCCTAGTAATTCTCCTTAGGGTGCACCGGTTCTATTTGTTAAAAAGAAAGACGGAAGCATGCACATGTGTATCGATTACCGGGAGTTAAACAAGGTGACAATAAAGAATAAATATCCATTGCCAAAAATTGATGACTTATTTGACCAACTTCAAGGAGCTTCGTATTTATCCAAAATAGATCTTCGTTCGGGTTATCACCAACTCAAGGTACGTGATGAAGATATACCGAAGACCGCTTTTCGTACTCGTTATGGCCATTTTGAATTCGTGGTCATGCCTTTTGGTCTTACAAATGCTCTCGCGGCATTCATGGATCTCATGAATCGTGTATGCCGTCCCATGCTTGATAAATCCGTTATCGTTTTCATTGATGATATCCTTATCTATTCTAAGAGTTCATCCGAACATGAAATTCATTTAAGAGAGGTGTTGGAAACCTTGCGAAAAGAAAGACTCTATGCCAAGTTCTCCAAATGTGAATTTTGGCTAAGGGAGGTACAATTCCTTGGTCACATTGTTAGTAATTAAGGAATCATGGTGGATCCGGCAAAGATAAATGCGGTGATAAAATGGGAGCAACCAAAGAACCCATCGGAAATTAGAAGTTTCCTTGGTCTAGCGGATTACTATCGTCGTTTTATACAAGATTTCTCCAAAATAGCCTCACCTTTGACCAAGTTAACTCGGAAGAACATCAAATTTGAATGGGGAAGTGATCAAGAAATTGCTTTTCAACAATTACGGAAGAAGTTGAGTCAAGCCCCGGTACTTGTTCTACCCGATGGCATGGAGGATATGATGGTGTATTGTGATGCCTCATCAAATGGGCTTGGGTGCGTGTTGATGCAAAGAGGAAAGGTCATTACCTATGCCTCAAGGCAATTGAAGGAGCATGAGAAGCGTTATCCTACTCATGATTTAGAGTTGGCGGCGGTTGTTTTCGCTTTGAAGATTTGGCGCCATTATCTCTATGGAGTCAATTTTACCATCTATTTCGATCACAAAAGCCTTAAGTACTTCTTCGAACAAAGAGACCTCAATAATCGGCAATGAAGATGGCTTGATCTTTTGAAAGACTATGATTGCGAAATTTTGTATCATCCCGGAAAGGCAAATGTTGTGGCGGATGCCCTAAGCCGGAAAAGTTCACATCATTCTATCATCATCTCCCCATTATGGGTCTTAATTACTAACGATTTTATGGAGCAAATAAAAACGGTTCAAGAAAAAGCTTTACAACAGGATCCTAAGAAGGAAATAATTCAAGGTCAACCGCAATATTTCACCAAGGATTCGCGTGGCCTTACCCTACGCTTTGGAAGAATTTGGATTCCTTTCTCTTGTGAGTTAAAGCAAGTTTTACTTAATGAAGCTCACAAGTCCAAATATTCTATTCACCCTGGTGCTACCAAGATGTATCATGACCTAAAGGTTGATTATTGGTGGCCCGGAATGAAGAGGGATGTGGTGAAATGTGTTGAAGGGTGTCTAACTTGTGCTCAAGTCAAGGCGGAACATCAAAAGCCGTACGGTATGAGGCAACCATCAGAAATCCCTAAGTGGAAATGGGAGGATATCACCATGGATTTTGTCACCAAATTGTCCAAAACGCCTAGAAATCAATTCGACACAATTTGGGTGATTGTTGATAAGTTGACGAAAAGTGCCTTGTTCCTTCCCATTCGCGAAGCATCATCATCCGAGGTTTTGGCAAAGATATATATATGTTAAAGAAGTAGTGGCAAGGCATGGAGTTCCAATCTCCATTGTGTCGGATAGGGATACTCGTTTCACTTCTCACTTTTGGCATAAATTTCAAGAAGAAATGGGTACAACTCTAAAGTTTAGTATCGCTTATCATCCTCAAAATGATGGCCAAAGTGAGAGAACTATCCAAACTCTTGAAGACATGTTACGGGCGTGCATCATCGACTTTGGTGGGACTTGGGATCTTTACCTACCATTGGTGGAGTTCTCGTACAACAATAGTTACCACTCAAGTATACAAATGCCACCATATGAGATGTTGTATGGTAGGAAGTGTAGGTCTCCCATTTGTTGGGGAGAAGTGGGACAAAGAGAAATTGGTGGTACGGAAGTGGTCTTGAAGACAATTGAGAAGATTGATGTGATTAAGGAAAGACTTAAGGCGGCCCAAGATCGAAAAAAATCCTATGCGGACAATAGGAGAAGACCAATTGAGTTTAACATTGGTGATCGTGTGTTGTTAAAAGTATCTCCATGGAAAGGTGTCTTACAATTCCGAAAACGTGGAAAGTTGAGCCCTCGTTTCATAGGTCCTTTCAGAATTCTCGCTAAAGTCGGAAAAGTTGCTAGTGATGAGTTTATGAAAATAGGAAATTGGGGGTTTTGCTAGTGATGAGTCCAAGGATGAAATTCCCCCATATAATGAGTTAGTTATTGAGTTGCTTATGTTAAAAATTTAATTAAATGAGAATATTGGTAGTGAAACTCCAACAATGAAAAATGGGGATTTTATTAGTAATTGAAATAATGATGATGATGATGAAATCTTGGAATTTATATGAAAAGATTTGTTAAGTAAGCAACTCAATGACTTAGTGAAATGGGTTAGAGGTCAGAATGCTAGTGAAAGGGTTGTTTAGCTATGTTGAGATAGCTAAGAAAGTGAACATCTTCTTATGTATGCATTATGATATATGATAGGTTGAAAGCTTGATATTGTGCGTTTGCGGTTATCTTGATTATTTGTTGTTTTCGCGAAGGAGGTGAGTTTACTTTCATATATTGTATATTCGTCAGGTCAATTACCAATCATGTTGAGTGAGTCCATGGTGGTAATTGATTTGGCGTTAAGTCCCATGTTTATGGTTGAGTTTGATTACAGGCCTAATTGGTGGCCATAGGCTCATGTGGAGCATTTGTTATTGTTATATTTGTTTGTAATTGTAATCATTTGCTTATATGGATCCATTTAATGCCTAGCCCAAGAGTGAGTATTATGGATATGACACGACGGTGTCATAGTCCATATGCAACATTCCCTTGAGCATAGCCCTCCTTCGTTTATATGATATTATGCAAGCATATTCACTAAGCATTCGCTTACCTTTCAGATGCTTACCCTTTTGATTATAGGTGGTCCCGGAAGAAGTAACTAGGTTTGCTGATCTTGAAGAATAGAGAACGAAATTGCTAGTGATTGTAGATAGTTGGAAGGTACTTTGGCTATTCTCGGAAAAATGACATATTTTGGTTAGAAACCTAGTTGTCCCTCTTGACTTTGGCTCATGGTACATTTTGGTTATTATTGGTCATATTTTGATATTTTTTGTAAATGGTCATGTTCATGTCTTTTGGAGTTGATAAAGATAGTTGGTTTGGTTATAAGATGACAAAATGGGTAATCGACCCATATGGTTGTGTAGTCGATCATGGATCAAACGAATTTGACAAATATAAATTTTTTCAGGTTAACTCTCTTACTTTCAATTCTAGAATGTAGTTTGCCTATAATTTGGTTTGTGGTTTGAAGGTTTTGGTTAAATCTCGAAGTGAGCAAATTTTGATGTTGCTGAACTATCCTCCACTACGGCGCAGTGGAGGAGGTTTTGTCCAATGCGACGCAGTGGAATCCCACGGCCAGATTTCCTTTTCCTCCCACTGCGGCGCAGTGGGAGTGTGTCAAACCCACTGCAGCGTAGTGGGGTTCTTCCAGTTTTGTTCCGAGGTTTCCCACTGTGGCGCAGTGGGAGTACTCGACCTCACTGCGGCGCAGTGGGGCATATAAAAAAAAACTTTCATGTTTTCAAGTTTATTGAGTCTTGTCGTTTCAATAGATCTGCTATTAAGTGCCAGCGATAGGAAGAGTGTATTGCTAATGCCATTTGTGTTTGGGGCACACCTAGTGGTTGTGCGCAACTTGTGCGAGAGGCCTTATCCGAACCTTTCCCATCATGGTCTAGTATTGATGAGGAAAACTTTGCCTTGGTTGACCGTAATGTCAAGCAGTGTAAAAGGAAGATTTATGTTGGACACTATACTGCGACTGTCAGAGTTCTTTCTTCTTCTGGTGTTACTGCTTATAATGATGTTACTCTTGAGGACTAGAAGGCTATGCACCCTCCTTCATTGCTGCATACACCTATTGATAATCATCACCTAATCACATCTCCTTCTTTGGTTCGTGAGATGATTAAAAGTTTTCCTCGTGGTACATCTTGTGGCCAGGATGGTTTACGTGCCTAACACCTTTTGGATTGTTTAAGTGTTGTTGTAGCTATTTCTGATGAGTTAATCACTTCTATTACACATGTGCTGAATCTTTTTCTTGATGGTAAATGTCAGAGGGGGTTGGGTTAGTATATTGCAAATGCTCCTCTCACACCGTTGGTAAAGTCGGGGGGCGGTATCCATCCTATTGCTGTGGGGATTTGTAATATAGCAAAAATTGTTCGTGTTCAGGTGTGGAAGTAAGGTGTATAACAATGGTGGAAGTGTGTGTGTTAGTATGTGTAATGAGAGAGACGATCTGTGTGTGTGGAAAGATTGGGAATTGTTATTTTCACAATGTGATCAAAGGTTACAAAAGGTTAAGGCTTGAGGGGTATTTATACTCTAAGTAAAATACAAAAGCTCCCCCTCAACCTTTTATTACATATACAAAATAACAATATAAAGTAATACAACTAAGCACTATTTTGAATTTCTAACATTCTCCCCCTTAGTGCTTGGTTGTCTTTTATCAGTTCCTCCTGTTCCTCCTCCTTCTTTTCTCTGCTCGTCTTTTCTTGTTCTTTCTTTTCTTGTAATCTTGAGCTGCTTTTGATGTAGATGGCTTATCTTTCATAGAGTTCCAAAAAGCTCTTTTCTTGTAACTATTCCAAGAGTCATTCCAATACCTCTTAGGAATGTAATGCCAATTAGCACCTTCTGGACGTTCATCGGGCAATCTGATGTTATCTTGAAAGTTAACTGGAGGAATATTATGAGGACCTCGTTCATGACTTGGATTCCAAAGAACCCATGAACCTGTCTCAGTATGAATAATTCATTCTCTTGGTCTAATTGTTCTGGCAGCAATAAGATCTCTAACCCTTTGACGCATATCAATTGTCTCTTGGATCCTTCTTATGTGTCTTTCTCTTTGAATCTGGATGTTTTCATTTTCACTAGGATCGGGATTATCATGTATGGCTCTGAGGAAGAATAAACAATATTTCAAAGTGCCATCTGAATACTTGGGAAAATCAGATGCACGGACAAAGATGATTCCTCTGAAGCTGTTAATGAAAACAAATCCATCCAATTCTTCTATTGGATCTCCAATATGATAAGAATTCAATTCATATCCTCCTGCTTTCTGATTTGGTCTTGTGAGATTGATTCTTCTTGTTCTCCTTTCTAGACCAATTTGGAAATCATTAAACTCATAATATCTGATTAAGGCTTGTATGTGACTCTTTAGAGCTTCATAAGCAATGAGTTGATCTGGAGTCTTTGTAATCAGATGAGCATACTGGTTGTAGAGAAAGAGGATGTCAGAGATTGTCAAGTATTGGAAAGATTCTTCATGAACAACATAAATGTGACCATCAGCTCTGCGAACTCTAAATCGGACAAGTCTTTGGTTCTGATACTTGATAGGAGCAATCAATGTTAACACACTTGTAATTGGACTTTGGAACTGATTGTACCACTCTTCACTTCTTACTGAACTTTCAGCATTCATCATTTCTAAGTATGCATCCCTTTGATTTTGATGTCTGAAAAGAAATAATGCTCTCAACCTATTCAAGGTCATGTTGAGTCTTTCCTCAGATGAGTAGTAAATCGGGAAGGCTCTTTCTTCAATGTATCTTGCCCTGCATACTAACTCTTCAGGTCTGACATTCAAATCTAGCATTTGTGCATAATTCTCATAGAAATACCCTTCATTTATTTGCCAAATTCTATCTCGAGTAATTCTTGGATGTCTAACTCCCATGCTAAGCTCTGTTGGAGTGTCAAGATTATTTGTATCTCTCAGATCATAGACAATCTCTTCAAAGATATCTTTCTCAAATTGTTCTTGAGACATAGCTGGTCTTGGTGGAGCATCATTAGAATCATCCGAATCAGAATCACTATCATCATCAGTCCTATTCCCTGGTTGAAACGGATCAGGATCACTCGATTGATCAGAACTTGATGTAGTGGAGTAATAGTGAGAGATGTATTTAACAGGCAGAGGCAGATCATCTGAATCAGAATTATGAACTTGATGAGCTCGAGATGATGAAGGAATATCTACACTTTGACTTTGATCTTGATTTCCTTCTGTTGTATCTTGAACACTTGCTTCTTGTGTTATGTTATGACCTTCTCCACTATCTTTAATATTCTCCCCCTCGGGTTGATCATCAGGATTTTGATCATCCCGACTCCTTAAGATAGTGGCCGGCCGACATTGTTGTTCAAGCTCAGTTATTCTCTTTTGAAGAGCTTCAGTTTCAGCCTTATGAGTAGTATCAGTATTCAAGAAATGTAGATATGAAAGAATTGAATGACAGATGGCTTTCTTTGGTGGGTTCAGATTAGGCTCTTCAGATCTTAATCGACGATGTACTGCCATAATGAGAGTATCAGTGGATATACCACTTTCATGAAGCCTACTAGCAGTATAGTCATTCAAATAAGTATCACTAATATCAGATTCTGACGAAGATGAAGAACTTGAAAAATAATCAGGAGAATCAGGATCAGGAAATGATTGTTGAATTGGAATAGCTAGAATTTTTGGGGGTGTTGGTGATGAAATTTGAGATGATTGAGTATTCGGTGGTGTTGATATGATTGGTTGAGAAGACAAAGGAATAACAGTTGTAACAGTTGAAATATGAGGTGTAGAAGGTGTTGAAATTGGAGTAACAACAGATGAACCAATTCTAAGTGTACCACCAGTAAGCAATCTACGTGGTGATGAACTGGTTTGAGCCATGGGAAGTTTACCAGTAATAGTATATCTTGAAGCACGTAATACACTTTCTTGTCCTTGTTCAATTCCTTCAACCAAATGAGTCACAAGATTACGAACAATCGGAGATAGTGTTACAACAACTGGAGATTCAAAAATCGGAGTATCAGGAGTAACGGAAACTGGCACATCAGTAGTTCCAAGTGGTTCTACTGAGTGACCTGACGACATCATAACTGTCACAGGATTTCCTGTTGGTTCAAGAGTTTGAACAACAGTTGATGATTCGGCTTCACAACCAGAATCTTTTGGAAAGTGGACAAACATAACACCGGTGTCACTTAGATCAACCGTTAAACCCAAAGCACGAATAGCCGCAGCAACTGCTCTAGCTCGAGAGAGTTCAAACTGTCGCTGAGCCAATTCAGCTACACGGGTGCCTTCGTTCAAAGCTGGCATAATGTTAGCAATGGAAGGACTTCCAAACAATTCTTGAGAGGGCACTAAAGCCGAGCTCTCTATGTTTGTTCCGGCAGCGTCACCTAGATGTGCAAATGGTACAACAATCGGTGTAAGTGTCCTAGGGGTTCTAGATAAACGTGCAGAAACGATAGGCAAGAGAGGAGCAGATGTCTCTTTATCTTCAACATCCACAGTCTCTGAAGGAGACTGAGATGGATTACGTGGATTTTGCCCATGCAGAAATGAGATGTCAGTCTGGTAGAGAGACTTCCGAATGGCTAGTGGAGGTTTGACCTTGCAAGAGTTGGGAGCTCTTGTCTTCTACCCTAGGTCGAACCCGGCGAGTATATGTAGTTTGGACTAATGGAAGGCCAACGTTTTCTTTATGCCTTATACCTAGCCCGGACCTCTCATTCTCTCTAACATTTTCGACTCCTCCCTCATTTCCACCTTGTTCCTCCGGGATGTCCATGACATCATCAGCAAACTGATTGACATCATTATCAGATGAATCAATATCAGAATCAGCTACTTCTTCTAGTTCAGCTTGTGAAAAACGATCATACTCAAAGTGAGATCTTTTAAATGTTTTCTTTTTGATATTAACAGGAATGGACTTCCTGCGGCCTTGAAAGTATGTCGGTGGAGGAGATAGTGAAATAGTTGTAGTTATTGTTGATGAAGGAATATGAGTTGGAATTGATTGTGATTGAGGCATTGTTGGGGGTTCAGGGGTGATGATTTCTGGAAGTGGTGTTGATTGAAATGGTGAAGAATGTCTTTGTGGTGATGGTGTTCTTGGTGATGGTGATCTTTTGATAGTTGAAGTTTTAGGAGGTGGTGATCGGATAGGTCTTGGAGTCCCAGACTCAGAAATAGTATTCTCAGAAGATGTAGGAGAAGAAGGTTCAGCTGGTGTTTTTCTTTTCAACTGCTTTTTCTTTGAAGAACTTCCCTTCTTCTTCTTTTGTTGATGCATTTTCTTACTTAACTTTAACATAAAGATTTCACCTTTCTGATTCTTATTCTTTGGCCTACCTGAACTGGATTCACCCTCACTCTCTTTTCTTTTCCTCTTAGACCCCTCACTTGGCAACCTATGCACAACTTGGGTAGGAACCGGGAGGCTTTCCGGTCCCAGAGTTGTTCTAATCCAGTCCAGATATGCCTTTTGGGCATCATCAGAATCAGGAACCATATCAAGTAAAAATGATGGAATCAGATAAGAATAGTTAAGGATACCAGAGTCTCTAACAAAGTTGAAAGGATGAGTAACAACTTTCCCTGTTTCAAGAAGTCTTGGAATATGCTTCTTGTTCCTGATTATACTGCGAACAATTGCTGAGAGAAATCTGATGAAGGGAATATACTTCTTGGGAGCAGATATTTTTCCATTTACTGCAACTATCAGCTGATCCTAAAGAAGTTGAGCAATATCATAGTGCTGATTGAACACAAACCCATAAAATATGTACAGCATTGTCTGGGTCATGTTATCCATTCCTCTTGTATATGGATGAAAACAGTTGCTGAGAACAGAAAACACATAGTACCAAATTCTTGGTAACTTCTTCAGCTTGAAATCAGTTGTTTTTGTCAAAGGACCGTCATAGCCAAGTGATATCAAGGCAGCAAACATTACTTCATTTGACTCAAATACATCATAATCATTTCTCCCATTTGAGTTTGCTTCTGGTAGCCTTAAATATCTTCTGAAATCATCTAAATTGAATTCGAAGTCATATGTGGTCTCTCCAGAACGAAGTTCAAATTGAAAATGGCCTTGTCGACGAAGTTCTGGAGATTTAACTTTGGCTTTAGTCCTTATGAAGATGGATCATGTGGTTTCACGAAGATAATTGATCTCCACATGTCAAACAAATATGATTCAGCAAGATCAACATCTACTGTGAGAGCATGAGTAAGAGGATGATTGTGGAAGATTGCTGAAATGATTGGAAAGCCGGGAGCATTGAAAGGATCATTCAGATATCTATTATTTCTCATATTGATGGAATTTCCGGCTGTGAGAATTTCTTCAATTGATTCATTAATGGCAATCTCTTCATCATGTCCAACCTCTTCTTGATGATCCATTATTTTTATATTTTTCTGATTTTAAGACATAAAAACTTTTAACACACACAGAAAAATAATATTTGAATAGCAAATAACAAGGTTCACATAAACAACTTATATAAGATACAAGGAGGTTCACAAAGGCGATTAACTCAGTGTATCCTTTATAAATCTATTGTTATGAGAAAATAAACACAGAATAGTTAAATACATATTTTTCATATATAAGTTTACAAAGAAGTTCACAAAGGCGATCAATTCTTTGTACTCTTATATACTTTGATATGTATAGAACTTTGAAAATAAGATATAATCATATAAGTATGATATATTTGAGAATAATAAGGAAGTACACAAAGGCGTTCGATTCCTCGTATTCCAAAATATATGATAATTATATGATCATACAAAACAGTTTGTCACACCACACAATAATAAAAAATTAAAAAAAATTTTGGAAGGAAAAAAATTCTAAGTATAGAAAACCAGAACGATCTAATTAGATCGTTCTAAGTTAAACTTAGTTGAAGAAATGAAACAGTCTAAATTTAGATCGTCTTGAAAACTTTAAGGAAAAAATAAAGAAGTATGAAAAACTGAAAGTGAAACGATCTAAAAGAGATCGTGTTAAACCTTTATTTTAGAAAAAGTTTAAGTTTGGGAAAAAAGAAGTAAAACGATCTTAAAGAGATCGTTTTAAGTTTCTCATGTGAGAGAAAAAAAATGTTAAGTATGGGAAAGAAAAGGTAAAACGATCTAAAAGAGATCGTTTTAGGTTTTGAAAAAAAACTTTTGAAGTGAAGAAAAATGAAACGATCTAATTTAGATCGTTTTGGAAAAATTTTGAGAAAAAACTTCACCTCACCTTTAAAGATTTTCTAACACTTAAAAATATAAAGTGAAATCATATTCATGATCTCTCCTTACACTTAAAAGTATCAGATTTGAGCGAACCGAATTCATAAGAATTCAGTAACCCATCAATCGAATTCCAAACACACTTTCAAACCACACAACGTTCAGACCCAAGAACGATCCAAATTAGATCGTTTTGGTCTCAGTCTCAAGGGATTAACAAAGAAATAACATGAAATGAACAGAAAAGGTGAATGGTAAACTTATTTTACTTCCAAGTCGTTTAGAAATCAAAACGATCTAAATTTAGATCGTTTTAGAAGCAAACAACTCTAAAATAAAATATCTTTGCCAAACACTTTTTCAGTTAGCCAAACATACATCTAAATTCACATTCAATGGATCAAACTGCAATTTGAGCATGGCATAACATTTGAATAATGCAAACTAACATTATCATTACACAAATTATCTAAACAGAAACACTTCAAACCTTTTAAAAACACACTCTGATCAAGTTTTCTCAAGAACAAGGGGGGAAGGGTTTTTGAATTTTCAAAAACATTAAATAAAGCATTTAAACATGTTGTAATCATTTACACATATCCTAAACATGCTTCTAGTTCACACAGTCAACACAGAATCATTAACAGAAATGAGAAATTCAAGAAAAATCGAAAAATGAAATCTACATTCAATTCGGAATAATACCTGTGGATGTGATTGAAATTTGATGATGTTATGGAAAGAAATGATCACAGAATGATTTGGAACAAAACCCTTAACTTCTTTTGATAATCAGCAACAAAAAAATTTTATGATGATTTTTGGGTGAGAGTGTTAGTATTACGGGTATATGTGATTTAGATAAGAAAGAAAAAAATGGTTTTTCCCTCCTTAAAGAGAAAGAAAAGGAAAATGGGTCGTGTCAGGCTGACTGGATCGGGTTTGGTTATCTGGGTCGGGTATGGATTTGATTGGTATTGGGCTCGATTGTTTTTGGGCTTTTTCGTATAACAGAATTTTAAAACAATAATAAACAAACAAAAAATACTTTTATGAATTTTAAATTTTCAAATTTTATATTTTGTTTTTCTAAAATAACAATGAGTTTCTAATCAAATAGTGCAAATACACAAACTCCCCATCGATTCATGAATTATCCTTTCTCTCCCCCTCAAACATTGCATGATATAAAACATATTGCACGTAAGCATAGCATCAATGTTTGATAGATATTTAATGAAATTAGAGAGATGGAGGATTTTTACAAAACATGCAGAGGCAAGTTAGCGTATTGGTAATGAGCACTTATTTGAGATGGTTTCTTTGAACAGAAACTCATTCCAGGATCATGTGTTGAATATCTTCCAAAGTGGAAATACGTAACACAGACCTTTATTACCTACAAAAAAAATTAAGTTGTTCTTGGTACCCACTGTTGAATGGGTCCTTTTGGGTTAGAAAAATTGGTCATGGTATTGTTTGAAGATTTGGGATTCTGTATCTTTGGAGTTTTGACAGTGAACCAACCATACTGATCCCTATAACTAGTTATACCCTTAGATGTTTCTTTTGTGAGGAAAACTTGATTAGTTTTTGACATCTTCGATATTGAACTATGTTTAGAGATAGTTTTAAGAGCAGAGGTTCTAGAAACAGATGAAACATGAGCCTTAATGGTGTTCTTACCTTTGACAGCTGGTGCAAGCTGAGTTTTGGGTGAGTAAAATGAAGTTGGAGCAATCTTAGATTTAGATTCCTTCTTTGGTTCAACTTTAGGCTTTTTGAAAGAAAGTTGTTTAACTTCTTTTTCAATTTTTGATTGACTTTTTGGTTGAGAACCAGTTTTGGTTGTCATCTTTTCAATCAATGCTTTTGCTTTAGCCTTAAGATTTTCAGGAATCTCAATTTTATGCTCTAAAGTCACTTTACTTTGGTCATTAGGTGTGATCACAGGGGTTTCAAAAGAATGTACCTTTTTGATAGAAGCAAGACGTTTAGTCTTCAAAGCTTGAATTTTCTCTTCAATCTTGGAAAATGATGATAACATTGTTGTGGACATATCTTGAATTTCTTGAGAAGAGATGCTATCATCCTGCAGTACTTTATTAGAATTCTCATTCCCATTGAATGGAGTGGAGCAATCATCAGAATTATGATTAGTCATCATATGGGTAGGGGTGGTCTCACTTACCTTTGGGGAATAATCTTGAGTTTTCAGATGTTCAATGACCTTTTCAACTTTTTGTTTTAGGTTTTCAATTTCTTTTTCCAATATGGTAGTTGGAATATAAGCTCTATGAGAAATTGATTATGAAGACACTTGTTGAGACTCATTTTCTTTCACTGAAATGTTGTCTATTTCTTCTAACTCATAAATTGATCTGTTATGAGTTTTCTTGTAAGTATCATTAATAGCAACATAATCAATGTTTATTTGAATTGGTTTTGGTCTTTCAACATCATCTGACTCAAAGTCATCCTCAGATGGTATCATGCCAAGGCGAAGAAATTTTTCATCATACAAAGCACCAAGATCTTCTTTTTAAATTTTTTCTAAATGTGCTGGATTCTCACAACCTAAACCAAAAAGAAGTTATGATTTATCAATCTTTCATTTATTGTAATAAGCAGTGAAATCCAAAAAAGGATTTTGTTCTATTTTGTAGATTTTCTCTTGGTAGAACAAAATGTTTGCTTTCAAATCCTCAACTTGTTTTTGAAGAGTTTCAATTTCAACTCCTTTGAGAAAACATGAACTGTTTAAGTCAGAAATCTGTCTTTCATGTTTTTCACAATTTGGTCTCATGTCTTTCATTTTGTTTGTGAGAAACTCAACATCTGCTTGTCTTCCATTTGCTCTTATCCATTCATTGGTTTTCTCAAGCTGTAAGGTCTCAATGGTTTGCTTGAGTGAATGGACAGTCTTTTCAAGGTCTTGACATTTATTGGTAAAATGGGCATTGGGTGAAACAACTTGAAAACTGTTACTTGACAAATGCATTTCTTTCAAAGAGTCATAGTTAACTTTGAGAGCATCATGAGCTATTGAGAGTTGAGAAAAATCTTCGTTAAGTTTATCAAACTCTTGTTTAGCTATTTTCAAATTTGTTTTCAAAGTAAGATTTTGCTTTGTCAAAGTATCAGTAGTTGTTTGAAAAGACAAGTAGTCAGTTTGAGTAAAAAATTGTACCTCTCTTGATGAAATATCTAAATTGATGTTGATTGTTGTCATTTGAAATGATTGAATTACAAATTGAAAAAACTTGATTTAAAAAAAATGAAACTAGAAATTTAGATCGTTTTAGATGTTTGAAAAAATTTCTAAGTATTTGAAAAAAATGAAACTAGAACGATCTAAATTAGATCGTTTTAGAATCTTGAAAAATTTTTCTAAGTGATGAAGAAGAAAGAAGAAAAGAAAAAGGGAAAAAAATGAAACGTTCTAAAAGAAATCATTTTGAGGAATTGTAAAGAAAAGTTAGAACGATCTAAATTTAGATCGTTTTAACAATTTTGGGTGAAAAATTTTCTAAGTATGAAACCTTTTGAAAATTTGGGCAGAGTAACACAATGATTTGGAAGTTTTTGAGCAAAACCAATCTCAAAGAGATCAGTTACCCATGGAAGTGTGTGATTCCCAATCACAACAACTTCAGAATCACGATCCACACAACACACAATTCACACAGAATTACAAAAGCTAGAACGATCTAAATTAGATCGTTTTAACTTCAAAATGGCCAAAAACTAGAATGATCTAAAAGAGATCGTTTTAGTTCCTCCAACAGAGATCGTTTTGTATACCTGCACATACAAACAGAACAGACCAAATAGTCAGTTTTTGATACAAAATTGGTCAATTCTCACTCAGTTTTGAGAATTAGGATTTGATCCAAACACCAAAATGCTCAGAAGATGATCTCGCACAACCCTAGAAACAATTCCATATCTCAAATCAACTTAATTGTGAAAATCAATTTTTGATCAAATTTTCTAAAATTTTGATTTTTAATCAAAACTTTGAATTTGATTCTGAAACTTAAAAGGATGTTTTGAAATATGATTTGGAATGTATTTGTGAACAAAAACTATAAAACTGAATGATAATTGAAAGTAAATTGTTGAAGAACAGAAATGGCGGCAAAAGTTTTCTTTGAACACGAAGATGAAGAATTTGAACAAAAAATTCAACGAATTTGTATTGAATTTTTTCTGGATCGTCAACAGATGATTGTCTTTCTCTGATACCACATGTAATATAGCAAAATCTGTTCGTGTTCAGGTGCGGAAGTAAGGTGTATAACAATGGTGGAAGTGTGTGTGTTAGTGTGTGTAATGAGAGAGACGATCTATGTGTGTGGAAAGATTGGGAATTGTTATTTTCACAATGTGATCAAAGGTTACAAAAGGTTAAGGCTTGAGGGGTATTTATACTCTAAGTAAAATACATAAGCTCCCCCTCAACCTTATATTACGTATACAAAATAACAATATAAAGTAATACAACTAAGCACTATTTTGAATTTCTAACATTCTCCCCCCTAGTGCTTGGTTGTCTTTTATCAGTTCCTCCTGTTCCTCCTCCTTCTTTTCTCTGCTCGTCTTTTCTTGTTCTTTCTTTTCTTGTAATCTTGAGCTGCTTTTGATGTAGATGGCTTATCTTTCATAGAGTTCCAAAAAGCTCTTTTCTTGTAACTATTCCAAGAGTCATTCCAATACCTCTTAGGAATGTAATGCCAATTAGCACCTTCTGGACGTTCATCGGGCAATCTGATGTTATCTTGAAAGTTAACTGGAGGAATATTATGAGGACCTCGTTCATGACTTGGATTCCAAAGAACCCATGAACCTGTCTCAGTATGAATAATTCATTCTCTTGGTCTAATTGTTCTGGCAGCAATAAGATCTCTAACCCTTTGACGCATATCAATTGTCTCTTGGATCCTTCTTATGTGTCTTTCTCTTTGAATCTGGATGTTTTCATTTTCACTAGGATCAGGATTATCATGTATGGCTCTGAGGAAGAATAAACAATATTTCAAAGTGCCATCTGAATACTTGGGAAAATCAGATGCACGGACAAAGATGATTCCTCTGAAGCTGTTAATGAAAACAAATCCATCCAATTCTTCTATTGGATCTCCAATATGATAAGAATTCAATTCATATCCTCCTGCTTTCTGATTTGGTCTTGTGAGATTGATTCTTCTTGTTCTCCTTTCTAGACCAATTTGGAAATCATTAAACTCATAATATCTGATTAAGGCTTGTATGTGACTCTTTAGAGCTTCATAAGCAATGAGTTGATCTGGAGTCTTTGTAATCAGATGAGCATACTGGTTGTAGAGAAAGAGGATGTCAGAGATTGTCAAGTATTGGAAAGATTCTTCATGAACAACATAAATGTGACCATCAGCTCTGCGAACTTTAAATCGGACAAGTCTTTGGTTCTGATACTTGATAGGAGCAATCAATGTTAACACACTTGTAATTGGACTTTGGAACTGATTGTACCACTCTTCACTTCTTACTGAACTTTCAGCATTCATCATTTCTAAGTATGCATCCCTTTGATTTTGATGTCCGAAAAGAAAGAATTCTCTCAACCTATTCAAGGTCATGTTGAGTCTTTCCTCAGATGAGCAGTAAATCGGGAAGGCTCTTTCTTCAATGTATCTTGCCCTGCATACTAACTCTTCAGGTCTGACATTCAAATCTAGCATTTGTGCATAATTCTCATAGAAATACCCTTCATTTATTTGCCAAATTCTATCTCGAGTAATTCTTGGATGTCTAACTCCCATGCTAAGCTCTGTTGGAGTGTCAAGATTATTTGTATCTCTCAGATCATAGACAATCTCTTCAAAGATATCTTTCTCAAATTGTTCTTGAGACATAGCTGGTCTTGGTGGAGCATCATTAGAATCATCCGAATCAGAATCACTATCATCATCAGTCCTATTCCCTGGTTGAAACGGATCAGGATCACTCGATTGATCAGAACTTGATGTAGTGGAGTAATAGTGAGAGATGTATTTAACAAGCGGAGGCAGATCATTTGAATCAGAATTATGAACTTGATGAGCTCGAGATGATGAAGGAATATCTACACTTTGACTTTGATCTTGATTTCCTTCTGTTGTATCTTGAACACTTGCTTCTTGTTTTAGAGAGGCGATTCCCTTATGGTCAAAGGGCTGAGAGGCCGCTTTACGGTGTGTTTCGGGTTTTTTTCAAGAGCTTAATGAATGCTCTTGGGTATAGATATGTTCCTATATATAGGGGTTAAAAGACTTGGAGAGGAGTAAAAGGAATTAGGGTAAATCTCTTCCTCTTTTAGGATATCATTTTATCTTTTTAGGGAGATTCGTATTGATCTCCTAAGGTAAGCCGTGTCCGGAATAACCGGTCTTGGATATATGCTTTCCGTATAGAAAATGTGGTACGTTTATTCTTTCGGAGCAAGGAATATAATCTGAGTGCTCCGGGGTTATATCATCATACAGAGACGGCGTTTTGTATAAGCGTTTTATCTTTACCCGAAGGTACATATTCTGAATATGGAGGTAGAGCGTTGGGGAGGGTATATCATCAAGCCCCCTGAGTCTAATAGATAGACGGTGACGAGCTGTCTTGTTAGACTTTTAAAACTCGAGGCTCTAAGATGTAAATAAATTTTCTAAAGGGGAAAATACCTTATATTACCTGTTGTCCAGACTGCCCCAATCGATGTATCTGCTCTGCCCTAATTTTCGCCATCTCCAGGTCAGGCATGTTTTCCTTTTGATTTCTTCCCCCATTATCTTTTAAAAATGGCAAAAGTAGGACTTAGCGATCTTTCTTCTGTTGCTACTCCCGAGGGATTAGGGTGGTTTTGTTCCACCTATTTGTCGAATCTGGAGAAAGCGGTTCGTATACCATTTTCTAGGTGAAACCGTTTCGAATCCCACTCCGGGTTTTATGGGTCTGTATGTTACCCACGTCACCCAAGGGAATTTGAGATTTCCTTTTTCCCTATTTTTCCTTGATGTGTTTAGCCACTATAACTGTCCATTCTCCTTTATGCATCCAAATGGGGTTGCCCGTATTATTGGTTTTGAAATCCTCTGTTGCGCGTATGGTGGTGACGCGTATGTAGATTTGTTCGCTGCTTGTTTTGATTTGTGTGATGTTGGTGATTGGGGGACAATACAGAAGAAACCCAAGGTGGATTGTTTTTTGCCCGGTTGCACTGATGTCAGGGGATGGAAGAATGAATTTGTTTTTGTTGAGTGTTCGGTGATTCCCGAGGTGTATTCAGTGTTGTTGACTAGTGAGACGGCAACCAAGTTCAAGGAGCCGACACATGCCCATGCCCTTGAATTGCCCCTGTATCAACGACTTATCGAGAATCATATCAAATTGGACCGTTATCCTGATGTGGTGTTGTACCAGGCTGGTGTTTTGAAACACTGACCTGAAGGAGTAGATACCATGATCATAGTGGAACGGAATGAAGAGTAATTTTGGCCTTCTTTTCTTTCGACTGCACATTTTTTTGTTTGTTCTCTCTTGATATATGTGTTGTTTCCCAGAGGTTACATTGGCCGAATTTGTGAAGGGTCCTCTGCTAGAGTGTCAACCTTAATTAATTGTGTTATCTGCTAGGTTGCTATCTGAAGGGGTTGTGGATCATGAAGTTGTGAATGTTGAGAAAGAGGTTCTGATGACTTCTACTCCTTCTAAGAAGAGGAAAAATTCGTCAAAATCTGTTTCCAAGGCTTCAAAAGAGAAAGCGAAGCCTCAGTCTATCTTTGATAGAATGTTATTAGGTGAACTTCATCCATAAAAGATAAGTCTGAGTGAGTCTCTTCAGATATATTCTTTGCTTGTGATGTTCCCTATTATTCATCATGTTTCTTTTTTTTTGTTCAGATGTGCCTAATCCTGAGGTGGTGGAGGATATTCTTCTTCATTTTGTTCCTGATGAATGGGTCTGGGAGTTAATGGCATTGGATGCTGGGAATCTTCATTCTTCTTATGATCAGCTTCTTTATATGAGCACCATTGTTGAAACTGTTGTGAATGCTCGGCATCGGCTCTTGGTCCAACGATCCACAGATATGGAGGGACAGCTGGCTAGTTTGAGGGGTCCTTGTCGTGAAAGGGGTTCTTCTGTCTGTAATTCCTATCATGGTGAGGAGTTTTTTATTTATCGCTTGCAAAATGATATCCTTCATCTTAAGAGGCAAATGGCTGAGCAGAAGGAGAAGTGTTCTGTTTTTGCTAGGCAGCTGCAGGGTCCCCAAGCACAAATTAGCAAGCTAGGATCATTTTGTGAGACGAGTAAGAAGGCTATGGATGAAAAAGATGCCCAAATAGCCGAGCTTAAGGCCCAACTACAAGAGGCTCATCAATAGTCCAAGAGGGTTGTTTCAGAAATCATCCCTTATGTTTGTTCAGAGCTGATAAGGAGTAAGGAGGCTGGCGTGTTGTTGGTAGAAGATGTAAATGCCAACCGTGCCCAAGAGAGGGCATCCGTGTTGAGCCAGCTAGCGAGGGAGGGACTGATCATTCTTGCTCCAGACTTTGTGGACCATTCCTCAGAAGAGTGACAACAGCTGAAGATGTCCTTGCCCGTGCTAATTTTCCATTTGTGAAGGATATCTCTGCTGATGACTCAACCTCCATTGAAGATCTGCTATAGAAGAAACCCCGTACCTCCTATTGATTCTTTGCGAAGTTTGTTTGTTGGGCTTGTATTGTTCGTAAACAATTTTATCATTATTTGTTATACTCTCTGCATCTCAATTTTATCTTATTAGCGTGATGCCAAAGACTTTTATCTTAATGCTTGAGTTGTAATTGGGCTTATATCTTATGTTTTAAGATTTTGCCATGGTTACGTTGGATTTAATGAGCATCCTCTTACTCCAACTTTTATTTTGTATGTTTTAATTAATTTTTTGGTTAATGGGATAACCCCTGTGAATTTTATACCATAACCAAAGCATTACATAACAAGTAGCATGACTGAAATACCATGCTAGTTCATATACATGACATTCCATGTATATGTTAAACAAGAAAACAAACAAGCCACCTAGAGTTTAATAGTTCTACCCTAGTATACAATTAAAACAATACTCCATATTGACACACCAACATGGGGTGGAAAAAAACTAAACTTAGCTTCGGCTTCTGATAAAATAAAAAACCACCATCTGTCTTAGCAATCTCCAAGCTTGGACAAACTTATCAACTTGAGTAGTATTCTTGAACCTCAAATTAACAAGCTTCAAACGCACCGTGGCAGAGATCAAGTCACAAATTTGATCTTGATTACGCACTTTATCTGAGAAAAGTCTTTGGTTTCGCTCTTGCCAAATGAAATAAGTGGTAGCTGCTACAAGTAATCTTCCAATTACACTCTTGGCTAAATTTGACTTTGCCCGTTGAAGAAGGCAATCAAAAACTTCATCCCAACTAGGGTTTATATGTTGCAATTGCGCTAGAGGGAGAACGTGATGCCACACCTGCTTAGAAAAGGAACAATAAAAAAATAAGTGGTTATGTGAGTCCGGGCCTTGTTTACATAAGGGGCAGTAAACCAAGTCGAAGTTCATGTTGTCCCCCCCCCCCTCCCCTTTCCAATTCATCATAATATCCTGCGTTCTAAGCTTCCTATGAACCATGAGCCAAATTAGGAACGTGTGTCTTGGTATCATTTGTGAGATGCTTTATACCATGGAGTAACAACCTGCTTAGTTCTAATTGTTTCCCATACCACTGACGAGGAGAAAGGGTGCTCAGTACCATCAGTTTCTTTCCAATATCTTGGACATTAGATATAAGATGAACATTAGGAATATTGATTAATACAGGAAACAAGTCCAACCATGCACTAGGCCATTTCCAGTCCCCTTCCCTAATAAATTCAGAAACCGAAGCATGAAGGGAGAATCCTGCTCGCACTATATCTCTGTTTGGTACATGACTACAAATTGGGCTGATTTGATGCCACTTATCGAACCAGACAGAAGTGTTAAGGCCATTTCCGATTCTAGACCAGATGTGGGGTCGTATAAGATGTCTAAGTTGAAGCATCTTTCGCCACCCCCACAAACAATTTTGACGGATTGGAACATCCCATAAGCTTCTTGCCTTTAATCTGTAGGAATGTATCCACTTGACCCATAAAGACTCCCGATTGTTCAAAATGCTCCACACATGGTTTAGCATCAAAGCTTTATTTACATCGGCAATTATTCTGATGCCTAACCCACCTTCGGATTTGGGGAGACAAATGGTCCATTGTGTACCAATTATCCTATCTCTGACAGTCCATGGGTAAGTCCGGTCCATTGTGTACCAAAGAAGGGGGGAATGACCGTTGTAACTAATGAACGTAATGAACTTGTACCTACTAGAACGGTTACCGGGTGGCGGGTGTGTATTGATTATAGGAAGTTAAATGATGCGACCCGTAAAGACCACTTCCCTTTACCCTTCATTGACCAAATGCTCAAACGGTTAGCCGAAAACGAGTATTTTTGTTTTCTTGTTGGTTTCTTCGGGTACTTTCAAATACCCATTGACACCAATGATCAAGAAAAGACGACCTTTACATGTCCCTTTGGCACGTATGCTTATCGTAGGATGCCATTTGGATTGTGTAATGCTCCCGCCACTTTCCAAGGGTATATGATCGCGATATTCCAAGACATGTTGGAAACATCTATGGAGGTTTTCATGGATGACTTCTCGGTCTTTGGTGACTCTTTCCAACTTGGATAAGATGCTTGAGCAATGTGAGCAAGCACACCTTGTTCTTAATTGGGAAAAATGTCATTTCATGGTTAGAGAAGGCATTGTGTTAGGTGGTAAGGTGTCTAGTGTAGGGATTGAGGTAGATAAGGCTAAAATTGATGTTATTGCTAAATTACCTCCACTAACTAATGTAAAGGGCGTTAGAAGTTTCTTAGGTCATGTCGGGTTCTATCGTAGGTTTATTAAAGATTTTTCTAAGATAACCCGACCTATGACTCGTTTGCTTGAGAAAGATGTGCCTTTTGAGTTTAATTCGGATTGTTTGAAGGCATTTGTATTGTTAAAAGATTGTTTGACTCACTCACCCATTATGGTTTCTCCTGATTGGTCTCAACCTTTTGAACTAATGTGTGATGCGAGTGATTTTGCAGTTGGAGCTGTTTTAGGACAACGAGAAGGTAATCATTTTCGTCCTATTTACTTTGCTAGCAAGACTCTTAATAGTGCTCAACAAAATTATACTACAACTGAAAAAGAGTTGCCTACAGTTGATACACGTTTGATAAGTTTAGGTCGTATTTGGTGCTTTGTAAGACCATTGTTTTTACCGATCATTCAGCCCTTAAGTACTTGTTTGCTAAACAAGATGCTAAACCTCGTCTCATACGTTGGGTCTTGCTTTTGCAAGAGTTTGATATTAAGATAAAGGATAAGAAAGGGGCTGAAATTTTAGCGGCCGATCATTTGAGTAGGTTAGAGGATCCTCACCGTGAGGAACAAAAGGGGGATGATATTGATGATGCATTCCCGGATGATTCTTTGATGAGTATTGTATCTAATGTTCCATGGTATGCAGATTTTGCTAATTATCTTGTTGCAAGGGTACTTCCAAAAGGATGGACAAATCAACAAAGGAAAAAATTCTTTTCTGATGTTAAGCATTATAATTGGGAAGAACCCTATTTGTTTCGTGTTTGTGCAGATGGAATGATTAGAAGATGTGTTGCGGGTGGAGAGACTCGTTTGATCTTGGATGGATGTCACCGAGGGCCAACCGGTGGTCATTATGGACCAACCGTTACTAGTAAGAAAGTGTTTGATGCAGGTTTTTATTGGCCAACGATTTTCAAGGAAGCTCAAACTTTGGTGGATACTTGTGAGGCGTGTCAACGTCAAGGGAACATCACAAAGAGAGATGAGATGCCTCAAAACTTCATCCAGGTTTGCGAAGTTTTTGATGTTTGGGGTATTGATTTTATGGGACCCTTTCTGCCTTCAAATAAGTGTCTTTACATTTTAGTGGCGGTTGATTATGTGTGTAAATGGGCCGAGGCTAAGGCCTTGCCAACAAATGATGCAAGGGTTGTGATAGATTTCTTGAAACAATTGTTTTGTCGTTTTGGTTGTCCTAAGGCCTTAATAAGTGATCGTGGAACTCATTTTGCGAATCACCAACTTGCTAAGGTGTTGAAGAGGTATGGTGTTCATCATCGTTTCTCTACTTCTTATCACCCGCAAACAAATGGCCAAGTAGAAAATACAAATAGGGCATTAAAACGAATTTTAGAGAAAACCATAGGTGGTAATCCTAAAAATTGGTCAAAGAAATTAGATGATGCATTATGGGCTTTTAGGACCGCATTCAAGACTCCACTTGGGACTACACCTTATCGGTTGTTGTATGGGAAAACATGTCATTTACCTTTAGAAATAGAGCATAAAGCTTATTGGGCTCTTAGGATTTGTAATATGGATTTAATTGAAAGTGGTGAATTAAGAATGTTACAATTGAATGAGTTAGATGAGTTAAGATTGCATGCTTATGAAAATTCGAAGCTCTATAAAGAAAGGACAAAGGTTTGGCATGATCATAGGTTGAGAAAGAAAGATTTCAAGGTAGGTGATAAAGTTTTGTTGTTCATTTCAAAGTTTAAATTGAAACAACCTAAATTGACTTCAAGATGGATGGGACCCTATGTCATTAAACATATTTATCCTTCGGGGTATGTGGAATTGTATAAGGGGAATGGGGAAACATTTATTGTCAATGGCCATAGGTTGAAGGTTTTTAATGAAAAAACTTGTGATGAGGGAGTTGAGGTTGATCAACTTTCATTTTATGAAATTGATAAGTAATTGGAGATGTGAGTCTATCTAACGACTCCTTAATAAATTAAGTGCTTCTCGGGAGGCAACCCGTGTGTTTTTATTTTTAGTTTATTTCATTTTTCGTTCCTTATATTGAAAAATCCAAAAACATTTGAAAAATCGAAAAGACCAAAAAGATTTTTGTTTTGTTAGTTTAATTATGTTTATTTTTCATTTTTATAGCTTTTAGTTGAGATGTGCAGGTCCCGAAGTGTCCAAAAGTATTACGGTAAGTCATAAAGAGCCAAGAAAGGGAAGCAAGTTGAGGGTTCAAGTAGCAGTGATGAATTCGTTCCCGGGATTAGGCGTGGGTATGACTTCAGTGAACCAGACACAAATGACAACCACCGCTATAGAGATGGTGCGCTAACTTTGAGTGCTAAGAATCATCCCGCTGAACCACATGAGTGGTTGCGTTTTCCAGGAGTGACAGGGAATGAGCGTATTCGTTACATGAACCGGCTTCAAGACCTCAGGTACAAACATGTCATGGAACCCAAAATAGTTAGTTTGGGGATTTTGAGAAACTAAATTTAAGAGACCCTGTGATGAAAATGATAACTTGTAAAAGTAGAAATGCAAATGGTGAAATCAAAATGTATAGGATGTGGGAAAATGTTTTTAGTTGTGATATGACACCGGTTCGTGAGTGGTGTCTTGAGTTTTTGAGCACAATTAGGGTTATTCAAGGGAGGAGTTCTATACAAGGAAAGTTATTCATTTTCGGGCGGGGGGGGGGGGGGGGGGGGTTTCAAAGGCATTGTACGGTGCCCGAGTTTGCATACTTGACTGGGATGGTTACGGGAGCTGAGTTGAATCATTGGGACACTTATGAGTTTTTACGTAAGGGAATGTATGACAAAGATGTGACTGGTTTTGATGATGATAAAACAACAAAGGATTTTTGGTTTGAGATTGGTGGTAGTGGTAAGTTAGCTATGACGGTGAGCAAGGTATCGGAAATTCAGGTACCTATTTTGAAGGTTATCCACCGTATGATCACCCATTACTTTTTGCTTAGGAATGATCATAATGAGAAGATTTCACCTACTGATGCTTGGTTACTGAGGTTGTTTTATGAAGGGTCTCCTACTACTTTTGCTTGTGCACCATATGTGTTAGCTAAGTATCTTGCTACACATAAGGATCGTGTTCTTGTTTGCGGGAATTTCATTTGTAAGATTTTTGTGATGTTGGGGTTTGACACAAATAGGAATACAAGGAGTTTGGTTAAGGTCCCATGTAGTCGTTTTGGAATAAATGATTTGATTAGTTTTGGATTGATTTTTGAGGTGGATGGTAGAGATGTGTTTGTAGGAGATTTACCCGAGGAGTAGAGGCCGGTAGAAAAGAGGCGTAGGGAGGATGGCTCTAGTGCTCCCAGTTTGCAGCCGGTTCTTCTTCATCTTCTTTTGACTTGTCTTCTTTGCAGGGGGCTGTTTTTGGTTTACAGGGATCTACGGATATGTTGCTTGATAATGCTCGGACGGCGAATAGTTCGAGTGCTAGGTCAGCAAGAGCACTTCCGTCCAATGTGGGAGAGACAATATGAGCAATATCATCAACAGCAATATAGTCAAGTGGATGAGGATGAGCGCCCAGAGATCCCTACCTATACTCCTCATGAGATAGTGCCTCCTAGTCAAGGTACTTTTGATTATCTCTTTTCTTCGCAGGGCTATCAGCAGGAGACATACTCTTATAGGCCTCCCGAGTTTGATTCTGCTACTCAGACTACGGGCTATGGGATGTATACCGGTGCTCCTCGATATGGGGGAGATTTCTTTAGTTATTACACACCGGTGGGAGATGAGACTAGAGGTCATACGGGTATGGGTACTCCTCATGTTGCTCCGGGTAATGATTGGTTTGCTGCTGAGCGTAATCTTGATGGTGCTGATAGTGTTCCCTCTGTTTTTCCCTTCTCCGTGATTTTGATGATGTGTTGGTGATGAGATGGCGGTGCCGGTTTCCGTTGGCATTAAGTCATCATGGTTATATGTGGTTCAATTTGGTAGATGGATTATTGGAACATTGCCCATTTATTTTCAATTTGGTTGTAATGCCTTTGTTGGCAGTTTAACATTTTACTTTTTCCATTTTAGGGTAGTTTATTTGGTTACGTAGGGTGAACACTAAGTATGGGGAGGGGGGGTGGTTGGTTATTTCATTCGACTAATATTCTAATGCTCATCATGTTTAAGTTTGTTCTGGTTGTGTTTTATGCTTTTGGAGAGGAGAAATTCATGTGCATATGTTGGCCATAAGTTCAGCGCCCATTCATTTTGACGATTTTATCAAGCATACAAACATTTACCAACATCCGGCAAGTTTTCGCGATCTTTTTCTTTTATTTTATTTTTTTGCTTTTACCTATTTCCCGTTAGTTTGTTTTTAGTTCATTATACAATGAGGGCATTGTACAACTCAAGTATGGGGGGGGGGGGTAGGTAAATAGGAAAAAGCCGGGTGAAGTTTAGACATTTTGATGATTTTTGAGTAAATTTTTAACTTTTGATTGCTTGTCTTATAGTTTAATTACTTTGTCATTTAAGATTTAATCATATTAGTAAGTAATTGAGCTATATTCCCTTGGTAAAACTGTTTTAAATTGTGAGATGTGTTTTGAATGATCATTAAGGCAAATCCATTCGGGATTGATTACATGACTAGCACACTCTACCACAAAACACCAAATATGTGAGGTCTTGCTTCATTTATAGATATGATAGGTGTTACAGTTTTGGTTTAGTTGGCCTTGTAAATTTGTCCCTCTCATAGGCTTTTGGATTTATCCGAAAGTAAGAGTCTCTTTTAGAGCTTTGAACTATGACGTGCAAGTTTGAGGTTAATTTAGTCTATTTCCGTATTTCTTTCTTTGATATGAGTGTGCCGATGACTGCGTTGATTCTAGAACTTGTCTTAGTTGATCGTCTCGTAGTTTGCTAGATGATAAAGAGGTAAATTTAGGATTAAACCCATTTTCTTTGTTTATTCACCCTTTGTTTATGTTTATCATTGTTTAACCATGTTTGTATGCACGTGTTTAAGTAGCTAATCACATTTAGTGAATTTCCCTTGTTAAACCTTTGTTGCACTCATTTTTAGTGCAAGATACACTTACAAAACTTGTTGAGCCTAACCTTTTCGTTTGTGTTAAATCCACTTAAATAATTAACCTTTCCTCGCCATACCGATAGTCGAAATCCTTGGATGGTCATTAGCTGCCTATACGAGTTGGATGGTTTGGAGTTGTCTTGGTTGTGTCGGGTTGGTATATTTCCGTTTATTGGGGTAGATTGATTTCGTCAAGATTAGGGATTAAGTCTAGATTGTTCTAATTAGTAAGAGTTATGATTTTTCAATGTATTTCAAAGTTATAAAAAGGGGGTACCAATTAGAAAGGGTAAAAGTAGTTCATCAAAAAGAAAAGAGAATGAAAAAAAAAAAGACAAAAGAAGAAAAAACGAACTTGGACTGTCATTTGGTATTTCCCTCATCTTTGGCAAATCAATGTAGAGTTGGTATATAAGTTTAAACCAACAAAGTGTTCTTTGATTGATTATAATCTTCATTTGAAATTGGCAATGTTTGTTTAAAGTCAATATGGGTAAGATTCGGTGGTTGGAAGTCGTTTGAAGATAATACACCACAAATGTGTCGGTTTTAATCATTCTATTAGGGAGTAGTGTCGGGAGAATGTCTTTTGGGTTGTGGATAGATGGCAACTAGTGATATGGGTTGTGTTGGACTAGACTATAATGTAAATTATTGTTAATTGTTGTGTTATTTCGTTTTAACACCAATTATATCCTTAAATTTCCATACACATTGTTAATGACCGTTGTAAGCCTTTGTACATTACAACCGTGTTATTTACCTCTTTTGATAGACGTTATATGGTGCTAGCGCCATGGCGACATAGGGACGATTCTATTACAAGCCTATGGTTAAAATATATGCATCACGACTAGGCTTCGAGTGATTCATACGATATTTCAACCCAATAGTTTGTTAGTTGGAGAAAGTTAGTTGAGATGTTCTTCTTTCATTTGATTAAAGTGCTTAGTCGTGTTTTCTAGGCTTGTAGATTATTCAAGTATTGTCAAACATTTCAATTTTTCATTTAAGATTAAACTGCTTAACTATTCTTATGGTTTTGCTTCTTTTTGGATTGATGTCATGTTTTGCAAATCAAGAATCAAGGGAATGAAAGTTTTGCAATCTGAATTTGCTTGAGGACAAGCAAGGCTTAAGTATGGGGGGATTTGATATGTCCATTTATATGCATATTCCCATATCGGTTCTAAGTCGTTTTAAGTTTAATTATGAGCAAATTACATGTATATTCGATGCTTTGATGGTATTGTTAGTGGTTGCACGTTTAGAGTAGGTGAAATGGTTAGAAACAGCTTTCGGATGACTAGAAGATGCATTAGGATGGTTCATGGACGCATACGAGTGAAGACGGAATGAAAAATACAAGTTTTGGCTGAAAACAGAGTAGATGCGTCGCACCTGGAAGATTGGTGCGGAGCATTTTCTTCTCAGAAAGTTGGAAGATGTTAAAAAGCAGGGAGGTGCGGCGCACCAACCCTGTGGTGCGTCGCATATCGGGCAGAAGGATTTTTGGAAACAAGGCTAGGTGCGTCGCACCTGATGCTTGGTGCGTCGCACCTATAGGTCGGTTTGTGAAGACTTTTTGAAAACTCTATAAATACAAGACCAAAACCCTCCCATTCGATATACAATCACCTCTAGTCGACTTTAGGGTTCTTTGGGGAAATTCTCAGCAACTTTTTCGTCCATAAAGGTCCAAGGGTTGTTTGTGACCTTCAAGGTATTCAGTTATCGATTTTCTTAGCGTTTACTTGTTTTCTACACATTGGTACAATATGTTCTCTTATACTTTTACTCTTTGTGCTTTGTTTATGATTATGAGTAGCTAAATAATTCATCATCCACTGAGATGAAGTGATACATTGAATAATGGTTGCATAATCTTTTGAATTCAAGTTGATTTGATTTAACGTTGTCTCGTAATCTTAGCTTATTAATTCTTTGTTATTTAACTCTTAATTGCGGATAGTTTTTGCATGGTCTTTGTGGTAACTAGGCTGTGTAAAAGTTATTTTGATTGCTTGGTTAGAAGCGATTGTTTCTATGACGGGTACGGTAGAAAGTAATTAATAGTTAATAAGAGTTAACGAGTTAATGGTTGGGTACAATCAATAGACACAATTGTTATCTAAATAACCAAAACAGTTAGTTGACTAGGAAAGTTATGAAAGGCGTCTTGGGGTACCGGTCTTTATAATGGGACTAGTTAATTAAGGGAATTAAATAAAGTAACGAACTTGACGGGTACGGGGTGAGTCTTTGTTTAGTTCTCGGTTATTAATCAACATATTCGAATTGGTTCTTCATTTAAGAGCAACCTAAATAATGTGTGTCATGGAGTCGAAGTGGATGATCTTTTAATTCTATTTGATATACAACAATTTTCTTTTCGATAAATTCTTAGGAATTTCTAACTCTTTCAATCAACTAACGTTTTAATATAAAACCAAGATGACGTGGTGTCTTTAAAAAACTAGCTCTTTTTAACTACTTAAAACTCGCTAGCTCTTTGTAGTCTCCGTGGAACGAACATTTACTTACTTTAATCTATATTGCATACGAACGGGTCCACTGCCCGATTGTGTGTGGTATTCGATTCAGAGTATTTTTAAGGAATTTAATTTAACTAGATTTTCACACATCAAAACCCGTGTGTTCATATAGAACTTTGTTTCACGAAACTTTCTCAGAGTGTATCCATAAAAATGATATCCAATTTGTATATAACGTTTTCTCAAAATAAGTGCATCTCAGTATAAAACAATTTAGACAATGTATTCTTAGCCCAAAACGTAAAACAATTAATAAGGGGCTATGAGTCTCACCTTAGCAGCAATGAAATAAGGTGATGAAAATGTAATGAGATGATGAGCAAGTCAATTAGCCAAATCGAGAGATCCTAAACTTTCTATAAGGTTATTTATTAATACGATTGTCAACGTAATTAGTTTTAGATCTTTTCAATAATCTCTATAGTTTATTCTTGAAATCTTTATAAATGATATCTCATTTATCTTTATAAAAATCTTTTGTTGAAATGCAAATAATAAGCTAACAGTTAGCTTAAGATATGAATTAATAAGGAGACACTTGATAGTATTTATTTGAATTGATATGGAATGTATTCGGAGACGAATACGAGTGTGTATATATATATTTAATATATAAAGGAGAGATACTTTAAATAGTAGGATTCTAATCAATACAAAAATGTATTAATTATAAAATGAAGAGATACCTTAAATGGTAGAAAAAACCAACATTATATTTCAAGTTGTGTTAGGGTTGACGTTGGGTCGTGTAGTATCCCGACAATGAACCAAGCTGCGTTTAGAATGCGAATCGCATACCGTTTGCAAACTACAATCCGCTCCGTTGGTATACCCCAGAGATGCCCAAGGTCAATGGCAATCACGTTTAGAAATATAGTACGGTTATAAGCGTATCAAGGATATATTCTATCCATAAACCAAACAAATTCAAAATGTGAAAACAATTCACAGATGGTGAATATAAATTATATGAATATTCATTGGAAGTATATAAGGAGATTCATTAAAGTATAAAGCTCATGTATTTCTATAAAAGTACCAACAATTTATTATTGCGTATAAGAGAGATATTTAACGTATTTATATGCAACTATGTATTAATTGAGTATAGAAATAAGTTGACAAGCATTTCAATACATAATATATAGTCATATAATCATAAGACAATAAATAGTAAGGTTTCATACAAACACTTACAAGTCTGGAGAATTATAAATTCTAGGATCAAAGTAACGATATAGGAATGAACATCGAAGAAGATCTTGAGAGAATCGACTATAACTTGGACTTCTTTACTTGAATATATATGAAATATCACAGCCTCATGTGGGCATTATAACTAGGCTTTGTGAGGTTCTTGAGAGAATTCACGATAACAACGTCGTGTTTACAAATTGCTACCAACGAATTTAAGTCAACATTGGTTGAATTGAAAGCTTGGGATAATGAAAGGCCGTCACCCCTTGTTAACTTTTACTAATCACAATATAAATAGGCGATGTAACTAAATGCTATATCGGCTTTACAAAAAGTTGCACAAATAGTGCAGAACAACCACGACCCAAATAACTACCAACAACCACGACCCAAATAACTACCAGCTATAAAATAAAGCAACCAGAAACATGAAAATGGAATCAACAAATTAGATTTTAAGTAGCGAACTAGGTAACTTCCATATCTTCAAGGCATCTTCCACCCTTTTCGTTTGTTTGAAACGGAAAGTCATTAGCTTTAATCTAACAGTCTCCAAAATGAGGTCCACTATTCGTGTAGTAGATGTCTTCGATTTTGTAAAAAGTCTTGCATTCTGTTCCTCCCAAATATAATAAATAGAATCAGCAAGAAGAAGGCGAGAAGCCATACTTGAAAATGATCTTCGTTTCCCAACATTAAACGCAACAATAATAGTCGTCCAATCTGATGATACATGTCGCACTTGTGCCTTAATACACGCAGTTGACCAAACCTGCATAGAAAATTAACATTCAAAGAAAAGATAATTATGCGAATCAGATATTGATTCGCAAAAAGGCAAGTCAAGGCAACAGTCGATGACTGATGGACATCCCAAGCTCTTAAACGATCTTGAGTTTTGAGTTTCTGGCGACAAACCAGCCAAAGTAAAAAGGCATGCTTAGGAATCCTATGAGAAAACCACCCCAAATGAAACCAATCAACAATACTAGCTCGTGGTCTAATATCCTCCCACACAACTCCCACCGAGAGATCATGAAGTAATCCATTGTGATCCTTCCATAGAAGAATATCATGCCTTGAATCATCTAAGACCAGAGGCACAGGAAACAAAAATTTCGATGACTATTCACTCGGCCAACTCCAATTCGCATTGATGCATACATCTTCAAGTTTTGCATTTAAAGAGAAACCTGCACGAGTAATATCTCTAGGAGACAGATAGGTACTAAGTGGGCATACATCATCCCAATTGTCATGCCAAACATGAATCAGATTACCTCTCCCAATACGAAAATAGAAAAATGGTCGTACCAGTTGTCGAATTTGTAACAGTTTCCTCCAAGACCATGTCATGTTACCACGACAAAGAATCTCCCAAAAGCTCTTGCCTTTTAATTTATAGCTATGTATCCATCGAACCCCTGAGATTCCTTACCAGCAACAATGCTCCGAATATGTGAAGCAATAAGAGCATTATTAAAATCATGTAACCGACGAATACCAAGACCACCTTCTTCTTTTGGTAAACAAACGGCCTCCCACGTAACCTTGGAATTGCCCTTTTTGATTTCACCTTAATTCCAAAGAAAACCGCGCATAATTTGCTCAATCTCAAAAATAACAAGACTTTGTAGTATGAACACAGACGACCAATAAACATGAAGTGATGAAAGGACAGATTGAATAAGTTGCAGACTCCCCACAAAGGACATGAACTTTTTTTTCCAATCTAAAACCCTTTGCTGAACTTTGTCGATCCACTCCTTACAATCACGATAAACCAACCTCGAAGAAATCGAAGGAACCCCAAGGTAATTAACTGGTAACTTACCTTCTTCAAAAAGAAACAAATTCAAAATAGCTAGTTTATCAGAAAAAGAAACATTACAAAAGTATGCCACACTCTTTGGTAAACTAGCAGCAAGACCCGATACATTCTTGAATTCTTGAAGAGCATTTTTAATCACACTCGCAGACTGTACATCTCCATGATAAAGATAAATAAATCATCAGCAAAGCACAAATTAACAATATCAAGTTTAGAACAATTACGATGGAATTTAAAATCAGCCACTTCCACTAATCACCTTTGAATAATGAGCGTCAAAACCTCCATAACCATGGTGAACAGGTATGGAGAAAGCAGATCATTCTGTTTCAAACCTCTTTTGCCTTGGAAGAAACCATGTAGATTTCCATTAATACACACCGAGAAAGATGTAGTGGTGACACACTCCATAATCCATGCGATCATTCTAGGGTGAAAACCAAAACCAAAAAGGACCTGTTTCAAAAAGCTCCAATCGATAGTGTCATACGCTTTTTGTATATCAACTTTGAAAGCACAACGAGCCGGTCCTTTATTTAAGTGATCATTATGCGTAAGTTCTTGTGTCAACAAAATGTTATCAAAAATACTTCTTCCCAGAACAAATGCAGATTGATTATCACTAATTAATAAGCCCAAATGATTTTTAATCCGATTTGCAAGAATCTTTATAATGCATTTAAAAATAACATTACAAAGAGCAATCGGACGCTAATCAGTGACACGGGAAGGAGAAGATACCTTGGGTAATAAAGATATGATGGTATGATTAACCTCTTTTAGTAAATTACCTCGATAAAAAAACTCCTTAACGGCTTCAACCAAAGTCGCTCCAACAATATCCCAAACCCCATTAAAGAAAGCAGGGGGAAAACCATCTGGACCAGGAGCCTTATCATCACCCATATCAAACAGAGCACGCTTCACTTCTTCTACAGAGACCTCCGAAATTATTTGTAAAGTTTGGTCATCGGATAAGCTAGCTTTAAACAAATTAACAACATTGAAAGCATCAACCACACCCGGTTTACCGAAAAAATCAGAATAGTGTGAAACAAAAGCATGAGCAACCCCTTCACCATCCACTAAATCGCCCTCAGCGTTCAAAACATTATTGATCCATTTTCTAGCAGCATTTGCCTTAACAACCTTGTGAAAATAGGCCGAGTTGGAGTCACCCACCTTCAACCAATTTATCTGTACTTTCTGTTTCAAAAAACGCTCCTCAGAATGAACAACATCATTAAAAGCATTTAGATAAACAACCTCTTCTTCCCTAAGGATAGGATCAGTAGGATTCTTGTCCAAGGCTTTTTGTGCCTCATCTAGTTCATGACGTACCTTAGTAACATTTTCATGCAGGTTACCTTGATCATGAAGTAGCTTCCACAGAGGTTTCTTAAGCATTTTCAATTTCTTTACAAGACGATACATGTGATACCCTTCAACATCTTTCTCCTACGCACTTGCAACCACCTTCTTTTAAAATCAGAATGATGAATAAGAAGATTAGCAAATTTAAATGGCTTGGAATGAATCTAGAACCCAAAGGAGATTAGCAGGTGAATGATCTAAGATACGATATGGTTGGAAAATTGCACTAGCCTTCTTAACTCTATCAGAAAATGCCAAATTTGCCATGATACGATCCAACTTTCTCATAATACCAATACTTCCTTTAGGTTTTTGATTCCAAGTGAAATGCAACCCTGATTTATTAACATCAACTATTTCAATAGAATCAACACATTCCCTAAATTCCCACATAGCAATATATGTAACAAATGCTTTCTGAATATTAAGTTCAGTCCATAAGCTCCTTCTATCCATGTACCTATTATGCGCATAAACAAAAGAGCAGAAAAGCATCTTTTTTTCAGCTTTAAATAAAATCTGAGTATGTACCGCTTGGGCTGATTGAGATAAAACCATAAGCTCAACATACTCTGGATTCCATCCTAACAGTATACGATGTAACACCCCAACTAAGGCGGAACAATGAGATATACAGAAAGTCGAGTATTCAAAACAAAAGATTATAAAAAACATTCACCATAGCTTTATTTGATAAAAGAGTTTACAAATGCACAAGCATGTGAACCGATCCCCACGTACAATGCATCCACCATACCTGGATATTAAGTCCACGAAACAAATAACAAATACATGAAATGATATACTACAATGATCAATGCGGATTTCATTGCCAATCACAAGGTTTGATCTTTGACTCCAAAGTGCAATGCAAACAATCATGAAGCATATAAATTCTCAAAGCTTAAGCTTATTTCCTGAAAAGCATGAAGAAAAAATGTCAACTACGAAAAGGAGTTGGTGAGTGCATAGGTTTTTATATAAATCTTGATACATATCCATTTTAACACTTAGAAAACATATTATTGTTACATTTCAAAATACCAAACCATATGAAAAATTCCCATCTCCAAATATCAAGTTTTCCAAATACCATAATGTCCTTTCAAGACTTGGAAAAATCCATGATAACTTATAAAGTTCTCATTTGTCAAAATCATCGTTAGAGAAAAATATATCAATTGATTAATCATAGTCTAATAACCAAACCATAGGTTCATTCCATAAACTCCATCCATAAACAATATCAATATGATTTAGCCAAAGGCATAAAAAGATGAGTTTGTGCTTGAGCCACTACTAAGACTGGTTATGTCCTAATGAATATAATAGAGAGTATCCCAAAAGGGATATTAATGATAAGCACATGCTGTCAACCACGTGCATAGGTGTAATAAAGGGTCGTGCCATGGAGACGACCAATAAAGTAATAGTAGTTAGAGCACCGCGAGGACGGACTGGAAATGAAGGTTGCCACAATGGCAAACCAAACATCCCAATGCTACCTATTTTAGTGGGTGAGGGGACAAATCCTAGTTGCGCAACTCTCAAACTACAGGCCTCTCGAAGAGTTAATAGTAATGTACCGAAGTGAAACAGTTTGACAGTATTTAAGCTCATCGTATAATATATAACACATGGAATATACAATATATTTCCCATATCATAATCATTCTTTCAAAGCATCGTTTCATAAAAGAAAAATTTTTTGTTTATCATGCTTTTCACCCCGAAAGTAAAACACATAAAAGCGTTTGAAAGGGGGCTATGACTCACCTTGATATGCCACACATTATATCCACATATCCAAAACGGGTGCTTCCCATCTAGTGCTTCTTTGATCAAGTCTCTGTCAAGTTCTTCAATCACATTTCAAGCCAAGACTATCCTTAGGAGATGACTAATATACATAAGTTCCCATCTTAAGTCATTTCTTATAAATGCCACTTTCATTATGTTGCTATCAATTGTGGGATCCAAGTGTATAGCGAATATCCGCATCGTTTTGGTTGTAAAGATTGTTGGTGAAAAAGGTTACTTCCATTGTATACGTAGTTATAAGTTGCCAGAATTTCGGTAACTTGGCTTCATTTGTAGTTTCGTTTGGCATCTTAGGTTATCATATGCTAATGCCATATTAAATTATATTCTCTTAAACATTATTGGATGTGTAATCAATTTTATTGTAGATTACCGCTCGAGGTATCATTTTATGTTTTAATTAACTTAGTTATTTTCGTTTATCCACTTAATTTGTGTTTCACGTCACTTAATTATACTTAACCTTTTATCTCACATGCTCCTTGATAATCTTACGATCACACGAGCTTTAGGAGATCACTTAAATGTGATGGGCCATAGTCATTGGGCTTACAAGCCCTGGGCTTCCAAGTGTTTTTGGGCTCAAGTTTGTTATTCGGCTTAACCTTATTTTGGTTATTTATTGATGGGTTATATTGGTTATTGGGCCAGGTGGGCCTATTGATTTATGGTTCCATGGGTTTATTATTTGGGCCGGGTTAGCCCATTATAGTCTTTAGTGTGTTCTTAGCCCATTATGCAAATTATAAGATTTCTTTCAAATTTCAGTTTTATACTTTCATTTTTATAAAAATGTTGGCTAATGTTTAGTGATTGAGACTAATTATTTGGATTCTTCTGATTTTTATATAATAACCTATATGTGTCCACTTATTTTGTGATTTTTTTCTTAATTTATAAATAATGTTTACTACCTCTAAATATTTTTCAAAGTGAAAGTGGTCTGAACAATCACTGTTTTGCATAACCAAATGTTTTATAAAAGTTCTTTGGGTTATGCTCTTAATAAAAATTCCATGATTTTATTTTATATTTAGGACACATTGAACCTACTGTACACCAAGTATGAACTCCTAGAGCCTTTTGGTTTAGGAGATAAAAATTGTTAAAGTTGGCAAAATATTCAGACATAATTACAGTTTTGACCAGTTTCAGTAGAAAAATCATATACTTTATTCTAGTTCAGTATTTTTGAGTGATTCTAGTTGGATGTTAAACTTTACTCAATTATCTACAACTTTTATTTTGAAAGTTTTTCTTGAATCTGCTCTCACATACTCTGTTCGTCCGTCACAAGATAGAAAACTGATTCTGTCAGATTTGTTTTTGATTATATCAACTCACCAATGACCTTTCTCGCTTAATTAACACTTAAGTTTATCACTTACAAGATTAACACTACCTTTGTATCACTTTGACATCAAATTTACAGATTAGATTTCAAAGTCATCAATCATCATCCAAAGATCCATCTCAAATTCTAACTTAAACTCAACATAAACTAGTATAAATCTTAACATCTTTTATGTGTGTGACTCTTTCATGATTGTTTCTTTTAGATCAACCTTTGAAATATGCATGCATGTGTAGATCCATGTACATTTAGTGATAAAATGAAAGATAAAGAAAGTGATAATTAAAAGAGTTTTAGTTATCAACCTTTGAAGATGAATATAACAAGATTGAGGGTGTTGTTGGGTCTCCATTTCATGGCTGCTCTTGAGGTGTTTCACGGCTGTAAAAGCTTGAAGAGATGAGTAAAAAGGTCACAAGATGGGAGGGTAAGTGAAGAAAGGAACATGATGGTTAACCTTTGATGATCAAGAATCAAGAGTAAATAGAAACATTGGGCTGCTTTTCCTTCTTCCTCTTGCTGTTGCCAATCAGTTCCACTTGAGGGTTGTTTTTGTGCACTTGGAGACCTCCAAGACCCTTGAGCTTAACCCTCCATTGTCTCCTTACTATATGGGGACCTAAAGATGTAGATTTGATGCTTCAATGGGGTGTTTTGAGGCAGTTTTTCTGCCCTTAATGTGGCAGTCCGAAAATTAGAAAAGAAAGAGAGGAGAAAGAATGTTTGAGAGTAAAGAGGAGTGTGTTGGAAGCATAAACATGTGAAATGAAAAGTCTGGTGTGTTTCCCCTTGCTTGTTCACGTGAGAAAGAGAGAAAAGATAAGCTAGGGGCTTTCTATTTGGTTCGATGGTGTGGTGGGTTGGGTATCATTGGTTAACTTTAAGTGATGCAAGTGTAGTTAGTGTATTTGGTTGTGTTTATGACTAAATTCATCCATTCACTTATGCATATGTATATTTGAATTAAAGTATGGTAGTACTTAGTTTAAATTAAGTTTTATAAGAGATGTGAAAGGAAATGTACATGTATATATATATATATATGTATATGTGACCGTGTGTGAATATATATATATGTCTAGCTAGTTATAAATTCTTATAACACCTATAATTAATTAGTCGTATGTGTACATATATATATGTTATTCTCTTGTAAGTTTCATTAATGTGCATTGTCATTAGTTGAGTTGTTGAGTTATTTGGATTCTTAAATTTTGATTGTTTAGATTTTATCCTTATAAGGTTATTATCATTTATTCCATTGATATTGACTTGAATACTTATAGTCATTGTGTTTCGCATTTTTAAGATAGCTAGTCATCTATGGGCATTTCATTGAACTAGAGTGCAATTATCACTATCCCTTAATGTCTAGAAGGAAAAATCTCTTAATAAACCTCTGGGAATAAATGTCTAGATATGTCCGAATAGATTGTTGTAGTCGGATTTTGAGGGTTGTTACATACGAGACCCTTTAGGACACAAATTCTCATTAGAACTCCAATCCCAAAACCGAAAAACCTTTTTACATAGCATATCCATTTTAGAAGCAGAAACATATGACTCTAATATTGCATAGACAACTAGTTTATTTTCACTAAAAACATGACGTACCTCACTTTGTTTAGGGGATTGGTTCATACCCCTAATATTTCATGAAGCGATGTTATACATTTTGAACCGTTCCACCAGGAGTGCTTGCCCCCGTAACGTTTTCAATCCCCACGGATAATTCTGATTCCTCAACCACATTTTCAACCTCATTATCATCACTAAAATCATCATAAGGAGTATATTTTCAACCTGTGCCACCATCGAAATTAGTCGAATCTGTCTTTGGATCAGTAGAAGACTTAGACACGTCCTTGTGATTATCATCATTGCTATTCACCGCATTAACACCCTCATCTTCCAAAACAGAATATATATTCCTTGTAGGCACATTAACATTCTGATTAGAAGAGCTTGAAGCCCCTTTTGTACTAGTATCCTTAGGTTGATTTGCATTAGACGTGTTGTCTACCTTTTCTTGCTTAGCTCTATACCCAACCTGAACTTTAGGTGTAGGCATTCTCACTCCCACATTCTGTTTGTTATTCCTTTTTCTCTAGATTTCTTACATTTAACACTAGTAAAACCATCATCCTGTGCATCCTCCTATTTACTAGGCTTTGCTTCCTTCACCTGACTAGGGCATGTCACCAATGCATGGCCAAAAACCTTGCAATGTGAGCAATGGGGCGGTTTCCACTCATATTCAACATACACTTCCACCTTTGAAACTCCCTCACCATGCACATTAGGGATAGCAATAACCAATGTATCCTTAAGATCCCTGCTAGCATCTAATTCAATAAGAGCTCTAGCATAGCTATGTCTACCCCATGAATTTAGACACATTTGGCTAGTATAGGCATCAAGTAACAGTGGTTTACCTAAAGTAGAAGCAATTAAGCTTAAGCCATCCTTAGAATAAGCCACCAAAGGAACATCATACAACTTAACCCAGACCGAAACTGTGGAAAGATCTTGTTTAGTTAAACCCACATTCGATGTCCATTCACTAAGAAAGATAGGCCAATCATCCAAGGCCCTCGTTGGAGGACTTGTGCCATTCCTTCTTTTGAACTAAACTTAAAAAAGAAAAACCCCGCAGCATTCATCATCACTTTTTGAAGTCCAAATTTCGCCCAAGTGTTTTTTACATACATTTCCACCACTGGAAAAGCAAGTCTATATCCCAGAAAATATCCATACAATGAATTTGAGAACCGATTGTTAACCTCGAGAACTAAAGCTAAAGGAAGAACAAGATCAACCCCTCCAAATCACTGTTAACTTCTATTTGTCTAAAATTGACTTTACGTTTAACAAGCTCCGTCTTCAATGTGTTTGCATAAGAGCCAGCCTCCATCCCCTTAGTATCATCATGACCATCAGTAATAATGGATTTCTTTTTCTCATCATTAATAATAATGAGAGTCGAAGTCGGCACCTGTTCAACCTTTTTTTCGGTAAAAGGTCGTCACCCCTGGTAAGATTATATAAAATCATATGAAAATCAGGCAACATAGCAGAGTGCTAGTTGACTTTACAAACATCCATGCACCAAAGTGCAATACAAGCTAGCATTGAAATCAAGCATTCCTAACCAAGACTAGAATTACAGATCGAAAAGAATAAGGATTAAATAGAGTTAACTAATAAAACTGGGAGATCCCAAGCAGCAATAAGCCTCTCCACGTTCGACTAAAGGTCAACAACTTTAGTCGAATTGTTGAGAGTATTAGTTCTGCTAACACATCAGCAGGTCTTGATAGCTTCTTAAACAGTCTTGCATTCCTTTCTTGCCAAATGAAGTTGATGCGTAAAAAAGCGCAAAAACCAAGCATAGCGGAATTTAAACACAACGGAAATTAATATTTTTGGTATTTTCTGATTTTTAATGAAAACAAGACAACAAAACAAGACAGATAAAATAAAAAAGATAGATAAAAGAATCTACCACCAAGATTCGTAAAGGCCGAGCCACCAGAATCAAGGATAAAGGAAACACTCCAACCCACTACTATGTTTGATAAAGATCTAGTCACCACAAACACAGATAAAGGAATCGAAGATTTAAAGACCTCACCACTATAATTGATAGAGGACAAACCACCACAATTATAAATAAAGGGGTCACTCCAAACTACCAAGATCAAAGAGCTATGAAAGGTAAATGAAGATTTTTAAGAAATAGAGGATGCTTTATTAATTTCGTTCAATTCAACATCAAAAACTGATTTTACAATGAGAAATAAAGCCTCTATTTATAGCCACAGAAACTATTTCCTAGGAATTAACGAAATAATAATAAAATAAACAAAAGGCTGTCATGGGTAAAAGACAACCATTAATTTACTAGCCAATAGGAAATGGACAAACAAAGCTTCTAGAAAGATTCCTTCTACGCATGGACCCACAAACGGTTTGAAATAACGTTGTCACTCCTTCCTTCCTTCTTCCTGTCAACAGTTGTCATTCCTTCTTTATTGGACCCCACAAACACGCGTTAGAACTAACTTTATTAAGGCAACTGGAAAAACTGAAATCTGGACTTCCACTGGAGACGTACATCTGGAGCATCCATCTGGAGACTGGATCTGGTCACTGGAGTGCTTCAGTGGAGAACTTTACTGATGGAATTCTGATGGTTGTATCTGGAGCTTCCTTCCTTCCACTTGTCTGAAGTAGGCTATCGCTGGCAGAATAAGCATGGCTTGTTCAGATGGAATCACTTGCTCAGAATTCTGATTTAGTTCTGATGACCCCTTCAGTTCAGAAATGGACTTTAGCTCATAATTTATCTTCATTTTAGAATCTTCTTTTATCTCAGAAATTCCCATCAGTTCGTTTGACTCGCTCAGTTCACTGGTGTCGATCAATTCATTGAATCTGGTCATTTCTGCATCAGAAGTACATAGAACCCGCGAGTAACAGTTTATCAATAACATTCTGATTAGATTTCTTATTTACTCGTGGTAGTAAACAATAAGATTCAAAGTCGCTGGTCGTTGAAGCAAACCAGCCTTTTTGAAAACTTTATTCCATACCTCCAAAGAGTACCAACATTCGAAAAAGAAATGGGAGTGTGAATCTGGTTAGAGCTTGCAGAAAGGGCAAAGCAGGTCAACATTTGGATTCACATCCCATTGCATTATCAAATCTTGCGTCTTGGGTCTCCTGCTAAAAACAAGCCATAGGATAAAGGCATGTTTCGGTATACAATAACTAAACCACACAAGATTATACCAATCAAGATTAGTGTGTCTTGGACGAATATCTTCCCAAACCGTACCAACAGAAAAATCGTTTGCAATCCCATTCTGATCCTTCCAATAGAAAATATCTTCAACATTGGAACTAGGTAAGTTGATATTCGGAAATCTTGTATGCTATGAGTTTGGCCATTGGCATCTCCCGTTCAACATCAAATCAGAAACTTTAGCATTAATGGTAAAACCAGCCGAAGTGATAACACGTGGAGTTAATTTATCATACAACCGGCTATAGCTACACCAGTTATCATGGAAAGCAAAGGTTTTTTGACCATTACCAATCTTAATCCAAACAAATTGAGGAATAATTCGGCGTATCAGTAGCATTTTCTCCAACTCCAAGCAAGGTTGCCTCTATAAGGAATATCCCAAAAAGATGTACCCCGTAGCTTAGTAGTATGAACCCATTTAACCCAAAGTGATTCTTTCAAAGTAAGTATATTCCAAATATGGACAGAAAAGAGAGCAATATTGAAAGGCTGGATTTTACGAATACCTAGTCCTCCTTCCTCTTTTGGCAGACATACATCATCCCATGCAACTTTTGCTTTTCTTCTTTCATCTCACCCTAACACCAGAGGAACCCACGCATGATATGTTCTATGTCAAGAATAATACTTGTAGGTAGAATAAACACTGATGACCAGTACACATGAATAGCCAAAATAACAGAGTTGATTAATTGCACTCGTCCAACAAAGGAAAGGTATTTGTTACGTCAATCATTTACCCTTTTTTGAACCTTTTCGATTAGGAGTTTGCAATCATGAAGCACCAATCTAGAAGAAACAAGAGGTGCCCTTAGGTACTTCACAGGAAGTTGTCCTACTTCAAACGGGAGAACATTTAATATGGTTTGCTTAACCACATTACTAACATTGCAAAAGTAGGCTGTGCTTTTGGGTAAACTAGGAGCAAGACCAGAGACCGCTTTAAGTTCATCAAGATAATTCGTTATAACCATTGTCGATTCCACATTACTCCACATAAAAATATTTAAATCATCAACAAAGCAAAGATTGATCGCCTGAAGTTCTTGGCAGTGATGGTGAAGAGAGAAAGAATCCGACTGTTGAACATTGTGCTGGAGGATAAGAGTGAGAATCTCCATTACAAGAGTATTTGGTATGGAGACAAAGGATCTCCTTGTCTTAAACCCCTTTTGCTTCTGAAGTGACCATGCAAACTACCATTGATACTCAAAGAATAAGAAACAGTAGTTACACTGATGCGGAAATGACACCGAGCCATTTCCACATAAAAATTTGGTTCGTGTATTTGTTAAATGAAGTTCAGCAAACAACAAATAACACTTAGATATCCTTTATTAGCAATATAATACTGGTATATGTTGATTTTGATACTAAGTCAAGTATTGGAGTTTTGCAACCAAGACAAAAGTTGTTGGTCTTAAAATTCTCCAGTTACGTTCTCCAGTTGATATCCTCCAGATACGTTCTCCAGTTGACATGCTCCTGTTACGTTCTCCGGTTGATATCCTCCAGATACGTTCTCCAGTTGACATGCTCCAGTTACGTTCTCCAGATGACATCCTCCAGATACGTTCTCCAGTTGACATGCTCCAGTTACGTTCTCCAGCTGACATGCTCCAGTTACGTTCTCCAGTTGACATGCTCCAGATCCGTTCTCCAGTTGACATCCTCCAGATCACTTCTCTAGTGAAGTTTCTCCAGCTCACTTCTCTAGTTGCCAGTCTCCAGTTGTTTCAGAATAATGTCACCAATTTCACTTATGTGTTTATGTCATTATTTCACTTTGATTATGGTCCAATAAAAGGATTCCTCATACGTAGTCTTCATGAGTGCATTTAAGAATGGACAACTGTATGTTACACATTCCTTAAGGGTTGCATGTGCCAATTGTGGGGACCATTTCTAAGAGAATAATTCTAGAAGCTACACATGCTCTTTTTCTATTGGTTGTCTAAAGGTAGTGGTGGTCCTCGATGTCTATGACAACCTTTTATTTCTTTTATTATTTTAAAATTGTATTTTGATGATTCCTAGAAAATAGCATGTGGCTATAAATAAGGGTGGTATTTCTCATTGTAAAAGTTAGATTATGTTGAGTTGAATGAAATTAATAGAGCAGCCTCTATTTCTTAAAAATCTTCATCTACCTTTATAGATCTTTGTTCTTGGTGGTTTGGAGTGATCCCTTTATCTATAATTGTGGTGGTTCGTCCTTTATCAATTATAGTGGTGAGATCCAAAATCTTCGATTCCTTTATCTGTGTTTGTGGTGGCTAGACCTTTATCAAACATAGTGGTGGGTTGGAGTGTTTCCTTTATCCTTGGTTCTGGTGGCCTGGCCTTTACGAATCTTGGTGGTGGATTCTTTTATCTATCATTTTATCTATCGTCTTCTTTTGTTGTTTATTTCATAAAATCCAGAAAATACCAAAAATATCTAATTCCATTTTGTTTAATTGCCGCTGTGCTTGAGTTATTGCGTGATTTACGCATCATACACAAAGCATGATCGAATGAATCATTTTAGAAGGGAAACCAAATGCAACAAGAGTTTCATTAAGAAAATCCCATTTGATTGTATCATATGCCTTTTGGATGTCAACTTTCAAAGCACATCTAGGATGACCACGATCAAGATGTTAAATATGCATTATATCTTGCGTAAGCAGTACATTGTCAGAAATACTTCTACCTGGAATGAAAGCTGATTGATTGGTGCTAACAATAACCGCAAGATAACCTTTAATTCTAGTAGCAATAATTTTACTGATGCATTTGAATAGAATATTACACAGAGCAATAGGCCGAAAATCAGTCACCAAAGAAGGGGAATCAATCTTAGGAATAAGAGCAATTACCGTACGGTTTAGTTCCTTTAGCAGTTTTCCAGAAACGAAGAAATCTCGTACAGCAGCCTATCCTTTCCTATAACTTCCCAATTGCCTCTAAAAAAAGATGCAAAAAAACCATCGGGTCCTGGAGACTTACCTTCACCCATAGAAAACATGACGCTTTTCACCTCCTCATTAGTCACTTCACGCATCATCTCATCAACATGATATTGAGAAATAGTCTTCGAAGTCAGCCCTTGGTAATTAAAAGATGAAGCTCCACCAGAATTTCCAAGGAAAGTAGAAAAATGCTTAACAAAAGCATCATACACATCTTGTCCTTCTACTAACTTGCCGGAAGAATCAAAGATAGAAGATATGTGATTACGAACACTTCTTCCCTTCACTACTTTATGGAAGTAAGCAGAATTAGAGTCACCAACACGAAGCCATTCAATCTTAGCCTTTTGTTTTAAAAATCTTTCTTCTTCAATCAAGGCATCATTAAAATCTTTAAGGGACATTGCTTCTTGATCATGAAGTACAGAATTATGGGGGTCTTTATCTAAAGCTGCCTGTACTGTCTCCAGTTCTGATTTTAGTTTTATAACATTTGCATGAAGATTACCTTTCTCTGCCAGCATTTTTTGTAGCGGTTTTTTTAGCAATTTTAATCTTTGAACTACTTGATACATTTTAAACCCATCAAGTTGAACCTCCCAAGTATTGCGTACGACATCCTGAAACCGCTTATCAAAAACAAGAAGATTAGCAAACTTAAAAGCCTCAGTAAATGCAACTAGAGGCACATCTTACAAATCAACCCAAATAGGAATAGACGTAATATCCTGTTTTGATAGGCAGGTATTAGGAGTCCAACAGGTGTGGACCTAATCATCCAAGTATATGTTAATACAATTTGTGTAAGTATATAAAATATATACTAGCTTTTTATAAACTTAAGAGTAATGTTTATAAAAGATGGTGATGTGTTCAAAGTGTGGTGAAATGATATAGAAAGTGGTGATGTGTTCAAAATGTAATGGTTTAAGAAATATCTAGTAAAAAGGATTAATTACATAGTTTTTAACCTCCTTACTATTCATGGGATTTAATTAAATCTTCCGATTGTTCAAATGTGTTACTTTATGTATTAAAAATCTTAATCGAGTGTTGAAACACTAGTTATTAGGTTTCCTTAAGTCTTAAGTTCATACGAGAAAGACTTACGCGAAAAGTAATCGTTTTACGATTTTTCATGAATTTTGAACTTTTAAACTTCTATTTGCTCATCATCAAAGTTTTTAATTTGTTAAGATAGTTAATTTAGTAAACTGATTAGTCACACAATCAATAAGAAAGCTTAACACATACTCATACACTTAAGCGTGCCATAACCTAACTCGAAAAGTCATTATTCAGTAATGTATATCCTACTTGTACAAAATTTTATTTAACTAATTGAAAGGAAAATTGAAGGTTGTCACACATATATACAGTACGGAAATTGAGAATTTGTTACAAGTAAATAAAATTGAAATATTTACAAGCACGTGATATTCTGAAGGAGCAAACTACTTCTTTGCAAGCCTCGAACCAGAAGGTGCATCAGTAGCTTTCCTCTTCAGAGGTGATTGATGCTTTTTCCCATACAGTCTTGTCTCAATCTCATTTTTGGCTTGAATCTTCTGCTGGATCCTCGACATAAATGCACCAACGAGATGAGACTTTGGCTTTGCCTTCAGAATGGGGATCATTTCCTTATGCTCAGAAATCCTAAACTCGTGAATTGAGACTTGATTATATTCTGATGGAGCTCTTCCTTCTCTTGAAACTACCAAGTCAAAAAGCCTCAAACCATCCTCCTTTTTTATTTCAACATCAGTGATCTTGGCAGGATGGGATCGATGCTTCAGATAATGCTCATATTGATCCCTTTCAGCTTTTCTTTGGGCCTAAGCAGCATCATCAGAAATTGGCTTGAATGTAGACAGATCAGCATCACGAACATTTTTCCTTGAAGTCCTTGGTCCAGTCACTTTGGGTTTCGTAGGTGGCTTTGACAATTGTTTTTCAACCTTCAGAACTTCAGCCAGAATTTCCTTCTTTTTAATCACCATCTCTTTTTCTCTATTTTTCACCAAGTTCTCAATGGACATTTTGAATGTGAGATGGTCCAGCTTTTGTTCCAAAGATGAGTATTTCACCCCATACTCGTAATCACCCATTTCAGCCAATGCTTTCTACACTCTTGGATCATGCCTGATTTTCTTATATCTTTCTAATGGGAGTCCAAGAGCTGCAGCATCCACATGATCAATGGTACCCATTGAAGAATGTTGAGCCCTTTCCCTTTCTTTATTTTCTCTCCACATTATGAATTGATTGGAGACTTGTTTTTGAAGGGCCTCAAACTTCTTGCCATCTATAGTTTAGTCTGGCAGAGGATGTTCAGTTAGTGCAATCTGAACCATCTCATTTTAAACATTAATCTGAAGTCTCTCAGGTTTTCTGAAACATTTCAGCCAAAATATTTTTGAAAGCAAAATTCACCCTTAGAAAAAATTCGTTTAAGTCCAAAAATATTTTTGACACTTCCCCCTGAGATGCTACACAGGATTTAGCATTCCAAACTCACTAATGAGATGTTTAAAAGTTTCGACATCCAAAGGTTTTGTAAAAACATCAGGGAGTTGTTTATCAGTGGGAACGAAATGAATTTCAATATCACCTTTGATAATGTGAGCTCGAATGAAATGATACCTGAGGTCGATGTGCTTGGTTTTAGAGGGCATTACAGGATTGTGAGATATGGCGATGGCGCTTGTGTTATCACAAAAGATTGGAGTTCTTGTATATTTAACACCATAATCAGTTTGTCGGTTCTTCATCCAGAAAATCTGAGCACAACAACTTGTTGCAGAAATGTATTCAGCTTCAGCTGTGGATAGAGATACTGCAGTCTGCTTCTTGCTCGTCTAACTAACTAATTTTCCACCAAGGAAATGACACTCACCTGTGGTACTTTTCCTATCTATCTTACAACCTGCATAATCAGAATCTGAATAACCCATTAGATCTAGACTTGAGCCTTTGGGATACCAAAGACCAAGTCTGGGGACACCTTTAAGGTATCTAAAAATCCTTTTCACAGTATTCTGATGTGCTTCCCTGGGATCAGACTGAAATCTTGCACAAAGATATGTTGCAAACATTATGTTAGGTCTACTAGCAGTTAAGTACATGAGGGATCCCACCATACCACGATATTTTGTGGGATCCATTTGTTTTCCATTAGGATCAAAAACCAAAGTCAATGGAGCAGAAATTGGAGTTTCTTTTGATGAAAATGAGTAAAATTGATATTTCTTTAATAAATCTCTGACATATTTTTCTTGATTTATAAAAATACCATCATTGGTTTGTTTCACTTGAAGACCCAAGAAATATGTCAGCTCACCCATCATACACATTTCATACTCAACAGACATTATTTTAGAAAACTTTTCACACATCTTGTCATTTGTAGACCCAACCACAATATCATCAACATAAATTTGTAGAAGCAAGATATCACTTTTCTCATGCAAGATGAACAAAGTGTTATCAATTGTACCTCTTTTAAAACCATTATTAAGAAGATGTGAGTCCCTACAACAAGATGTAAGTCAATTATAACAAGTATATCAAGTAGACCCGACTAGCAAGTAATTCTGAACTAGAGAAGTGACTAGTTCATAATACGATCCAGATTATGGATATGAAGAAAGTAAAACAACTAAAAGTAATTGCAAGAAACTAAGTGCTGAAACTATATAAAAATATATATAATCAAGTCTTTAGGCAAAGAGACACGATATATTTTTCAATGTATTTTATTCATTTATGTAAACAAAATACAAAGGTTGTTGCGGAACAAAGATAATCACACTTGTGAAAATATAAACAACCTTGAAATACAAGTGATCTAATAACTTGGAAATACTCGTAAGAATTACTTAGAGTATATCTCACAAGTTGGAATGCCAAAGTGATAGGTTTTCCTTAGTTTTCCAAAGTGATTTGTAATTCTGTTTATTAGACGGTGCACTGTTTAGTGCATGGGTTGTAAGTCATCTTGACATCCTGTCAAGTAACTATTTTAATTATGATTTATAAAATCGAACCAGGGGTGACGACCTTTTACCGAAAAAGTTGCAATGCCAAAGTTTCAAGCCATTTGCAAGATGTAAGAAGCCTTGTATTTATAGGAAAAGTCCATGATGACGTGGACTTGGCCGTACAATACGTGGGTGGGACACATTTAAGGAAATCAACAAGATTCCTTAAATCGTGTATTTTAAGGTTTAGTGTGAAAGTCATTTGATGTGACATTTCACACTTTATTCCCAACCATTTGACTTAACCAAAAAGCTTTCCAGGAACAATGTTATGTCCGGGTAAAGTATGGTAAAGTAGAAATACTTTCTAGTAATCAGTGCAAAGTGTTGTAAGTACTTTACACTGAGCTGCTTCAGATCTTCGATCAGATAGAATCTCCTAAGTGTTCTGCTTCTGAGATGATTCTCTTCTTTAGTCTTCAGTCTTCGACTTCAGAATGAATGACTTTAGAATTTCTGTACACATATCTTCTCTGAGCTTTAGATATTTCTGAGCAAATTATACTTGGCCGATTTTAGACCTAACAAACTCCTATGGGAACTGGTGACAAGCTGGGTGAAGATAAAAATGGTAAATCTGTTAATACCACAACTTCTAGGGGTATGATAGGTTCATTACTTTACTTAACTGCTAGTAGACCTGATATTATGTTTTCTACATGTCTTTGTGCAAGATAACAAACTAGTCCTAAAGAATCTAATCTTAAGGATGAAATAACCCTTTTTCTCTCTACCTTAGTGGCGATCGTCCTTCCTCTTGCCATGGCAATCTTCTCAATCTGCCCTAGCTGATCTTGTTAATATGTCCCTCTCCTTGTTTTCCGAATCAAGTGATGTGGATGTAAGAGAGTTGTCTAGGGTTTTTTGATTAATTGTCACTCGTTTTCTTTTGTTTTCTATCGTAACCCTAGGTTGGTTTTTTTTGTTTTCCTAATTGGTTACCTTGCTTGGATCGCGGCTGCCCTTGTGTAGCTTAGCTAGATCATTGAGCTTGTTAACAGATTAAGGGGCAGATTTACGATTTAGGGTTAATTTATGGTTTTAGGGATTCTTTGATTTATGGGAAGCCTAGAGCTCCAGTTCGTTCAATTCTGAAAAACCCTAATAAGGGTTCCAAGGATGGTAAAGCTACTGCTGCTCCTAGCGTAAAAGCTAATGAATCTCCAAGGAGTGGCCAGCCAAGTAATACAAAAGTTACTGAAAATCCAACTTTTGAATGCAATCCTGGAACAATTCCTACTAATCAGACTCAAATTATAAATAATCAAAAAGATGGAGCTGCTGAGTTTTCTGCTCGAGGCATTAATGGGGGAGATACATCCATTCCAATGGATAAAGAACCTGTTGAACATGCCTCAAATGCTGAGAATTTATCAACGGTTGACGTTGATGAATATGGGTACCTTCTTAATGAGCGGAGCAAAACAACTGAAGTGCCCAAAATTTTTGAGGGAAAAGAAGATTCTGAAATGAAGTTAAATTCTGAGCTGAAGTCCATTTCTGAGCTGGTGCAGAATTCTGAGGTCTTGATGCCATCTGAGCAAGCCATGTTAATTCTGCCAGTGATAGCTCATTTCAGACAAGTGTTCACTGAACAAGCTCAGTCTCCAGTTGTAACACTTCTCTAGTGGCAAGAAGCTCCAAATACCACCCTCAGAAATCCATCAGAGAAAGTCTCCACTAAAGTGCTCCAATCCACTAAAGCTCTCCAGTGACCAGTTCCAGTCTCCAGATGGATGCTCCAGATAAACGTCTCCAGTGGAAGTCCAGATTTCAGATTTTCCAGTTACCTTAATAAAGTATTCTAACTGCACTTGTGGGGTCCAATAAAGGAAGGATAACAGCTGTCCAAAGAAGATGACAACAAAGGAATGAGTGCCCATGTTATTTCTAACGGTTTGTGGGCCCTCTTGAAAAAGGAATCTTTTTAGAAGCTTATATGTCCATTTCCCATTGGGTAATAAATTAGTGGTTGTCCTTTGCACATGACAGCTTTTAGATTATTTTATTATTATTTCGATAACTCCTAGGAAATAATTTATGTGGCTATAAATAGGGATTGTATTCCTCTTTGTAAAGAGAGATTATGTTGAGTTGAATGAAATTAATAGAGCAGCCTCTATTTCTTAAAAATCTTCATTTAACTTTATAGATCTTTGATCTTGGTGGTTTGGAGTGATCCCTTTATCTATATTTGTGGTGGTTTATCCTTTATCAAATATAGTGGTGAGATCTAAAATCTTAGTTTCCTTTATCTGTGTTTGTGGTGGCTAGACCTTTATCAAACATAGTGATGGGTTGGAGTGTTTCCTTTATCCTTGATTCCGGTGGCTTAGCCTTTACGAGTCTTGGTGGTGGATTCTTTTATCCGTTCTTTATTTTATTGTTTTGTTTTGTTGTTGTTTTCATATAAATACGAAAAAAATACCAAAAATAGTTAATTCCGTTTTGTTTAATTTCCGTTGTGCTTGAGTGATTGCGTGTTTTACGCATCAGTTAACGTGTCAAATGATACTGTTGAAGGCGCCAAACCATCCTATGTAGCTAAGGTACAAGCTAATTCTGAAATAGGAAAGTTAACTTTCGTTTACTTGAGTCTAAAGAAGTCATTGATAATGTTGATGTTGTTATCCCTAGAGAATCAGTAAAACAGGTACAAAGTTGTTTTGAGAATGTTTTGTATGGTTATTTTCTGGGTGATCGTTTAGCTTTTCCAGTGGTTGAGTACTTTGCTAGGAAATCATGGGCAAAATATGTGATAAGTTCTCAACAAAGGAAGGCATGGAAAAACTACTATCAGAAGGGCCTTGGCTAGTAAGAAATACACCTATTTTCCTTAACAAATGGTCTCCTAATGTAATTCTAAAGAAGGAAGATATAAAAAAGGTGTCAGTTTGGGTGAAATTATATGATGTTCCTCTAGCGGCTTACTCTGATGATAGTCTTAGCTCATTAGCTTCCAAGCTGGGTGTACCAAAGATGTTAGATAGCTACATTGCTACGATGTGATCTGAATCATGGGGGCGTAGTAGCTATGCACGTGCTCTTATTGAATTAGATGCTGAAAAAGAGCTGAAAAGTTAACTACGAGTTGCGATTCCCATTTTGGAGGAAAGGGTTTTACAACAGGGTCTATTAAGGTGGAATATGAATGGAACCCCCCTAGGTGCTCAACTTGTTCTGTTTTTGGTCACAAACATGAAACCTGTCCTAAACAGGTCCGTAATGCAATGAAATCAACAGGTAAAACTGATGATGATGGTTTCACTAAGGTGAATCGGAAAAAGAAAGCGAACAATAAACCGGTATTTCAGATGAACAAACCAACGCCAAACTTCGAGTATAGACGGGTGGTTAAATCATAGGATCAGTCGAATGTTGCTAGTACATCTACTACAACAGCAACTAATTCAAATGTTAAACTTAGTAATTCCTTTAGTGTTTTGGTAGATGAAGATCGAATGAAAGGTGGTGGAATTGATCCATTAACTGATTATGGTACTGAACCAAGTGAACCATTGCTACAGGAAGTCAATAAGAACGAACAGGCAACAAACTTAAAGCAAAAGAAAGTCGCGGATACTCAAAAATCTACTTATATGGATGATAATACTAATTCGGAAGTGGATGAATGTATTTATATAACGGACAATGAGACTGCAACTTTCATGACATCGGGTATAGTTCCAAAGGATACTTCTACAGGGGCATGCACTCCTGCTGCTAAGGTATCCAATATAGTAGATATTATGCTACTATCTCAAACTGACCAAGTGGTGCATGCTCAGGTATATACAAAGTCGATCAAAAAGCATTTTTTTGTTCTTTTGTGTATGCTGATAATTACTATAAAAATAGAAGGGAGCTTTGGCAGAATTTATGTTATCATAAGAATTTTGTTAAGGATCGACCTTGGTGTATTCTTGGAGACTTCAATTCTGCCTTAGAGCTATAAGATAACTTTTTGGGTACCTCCAATTTCAGTATTGGGATGAGTGATTTCAAGGAATGCATTAACAGTTTGGAAATGTTTGATATTAATAGTTCGGGGCTGCACTATACTTGGAATCAAAAACCGAAAAAGGGAGTTGGCATTCTTAAAAAGCTTGATCTTGTTATGAGAAATACTCAATTTACTGATTGTTTCCCATCTGCAAGTGCTGTTTTTCAACCTTATCGAGTTTCTGATCATTCTCCTTGTGTTTTAAAGTTACCTAATATTGATCAAGGAAGGAAACTGTTGTGAAATTTAGGTGAAATACTCAGAGTCAAACTGAGTCAACTCACAAAACACAAGCACAGCAGAATTAAAAACTATTATTGTAGGATTTCTCTGGATTTTATAACAAAACACGCCCAAGCTGATTATAAGAAAAAATAATACAGCAGTAATGAAACAGTGGAAATAAACTGAAACAAGAACAAATAAACAAGGATAAATAAGAATCTAATACTTGACTCGTAAATGATTGAACCACCAGAATCAAATACAAGAAACACTCTAAAACCACTACTATATTTGATAAAGGTTGAGCCACCACAAATATAGATAAAAGTAATGAAGATTTTAAGATCTCACCACAATAATGTATAAAGGCAAAGCCACCAAGATTACTGATAAAGGGATCACTTCAAACAAGATTTTCAAATGAATAGAATTCAGCTCTATTAAACTTTAATAAACACCCTCCCTGTTTTACAATAGACGGCAATCTCTATTTATAAAGGAAATACATGAGACAAGGAATATTCTACCCTAGACAACTAGTACAAGGTTGTTATAAATCAACCAATAGGAGTAGAGAACACAATCTGTAGTTGTAGGGTAGTGGAAGGTTCTCTCTCTGGTCCCCACTTGTATTCTTCCTCTTACACGATTAGGTGTCACCACAACAATACAAAAACATAAAATTTAATTCTTATCCTTATTCAGAACCATCTAGAATAGCCACATACACGTGCTAATCACATGATTTGACTTGATTATTGAAAGCAATAAAACAGATAAGTGTTTGAAAATCCTAAGCTGATTCTGCTCCAAGCAGACCCAGACTGGGCGTCCCAAGCTGACTTTTCTTTCGAGCTGACCCAGATTGGACGAATTTGCAAGTTGATTTTCAAACTTCCCCCAACATTTCAGTCTTCCCACTTAAGTAAGGTGAATCCTAGGGGGCAGATAGGATCACCAATCATCTTCCCAAAGTGTGCCATCGAGGGAAACATCAGCATGGTCTGAGCTGAGTCCAGGACAACTCAGGGGCAATTTCTTATCATCCTCCCCCTCTAAATTTGGACTTGTCCTCAAGTCCTCATGATAATCATCGTCCAGGTCCTCAGATCACCAACATTAAATGTACTAGAGACTGGGTATCTCCATGCAACTCCACTTTGTAGGCACTTTCTCCACATGTTTCCAACACCTTGAAAGTACCTTCAGCGTTAGGCATCAACATACTCTTTCTCTTTTAAGGGAATCTTTCCTTTCTGAGGTGGATCCAAACCAGATCTCCTGGTGCAAAAGTTGGCTGTCTCCTATTCTTGTTTGCCTTGGCCTTGTAATCAGCATTCACCTTCTCAATTCTGGCTTTGACTTGCTCATGAAGTTTCTTTATCTCCTTAGCCCTGCTTTCAGCTTTAATACAAACTTTTGGCTCAATAGAAAAGGGAATCATGTCTATGGGTGTTAGAGGATTCACACCATAACAGATTTCAAAAGGAGATTTTCCAGTAGAATAATTAAGAGCTCGATTGAAAGCAAACTCAGCTTGAGAAAGTTTAAGATCCCAATCCTTCAAAGTCTTCTTTACTAGTGTCCTCAGCAGCATCCCAATGGTTCTGTATGTTACTTCAGTCTCACCATTAGTTTGGGGATGATGAGAAGTGCTAAATAAGAGCTTAGTACCCGTCAGCTTCCACAATGTCTTCCAAAAATAACTCAAAAACTTTACATCTCTATCTGAGACAATAGTTTTTGGAATTCCATGAAGTCGCACTATCTCTTAAAAGAATAAAGCTGCTACTTTGGTGGCATCATTAGTAGTGTGGCAAGGAATGAAATGAGCCATCTTTGAGAATCTATCAACCACCACCATAATAGAATCTTTGCCACGCTGAGTCCTAGGTAGAGCAACAATAAAATCCATACTCAGATCTTCCCAAGGCTGATTAGGAACTGGAAGAGGGGTATATAAACACGTGTGAAAAGTAGACTTAGCTTGCTGACAAGTGGGACATCTCTTGACTATAACTTGTACATCTTTCACCATAGAAGGCCCATAAAAATGTTCACCCAGAATCTCCATAGTTTTAGTAATGCCAAAATGACCCGCCAAGCCTCCCCCATGTGCTTCTCTAATCAACAAATCCCTGATAGAGCCTTTTGGAATACACAACTTACTACTCTTGAATAGAAATCCATCTTGAATGAACATAAGCCCTTTTAGCTTCATTTGGAGATGAACAAATAATAGAGCCAAAATTTGGATCAATTTCATACAATTCCTTGATAAATGAGAATCCGAGAACCCTGGACTCTAAAATAGATAGCATAGAATGTCTTCTTGAAAGAGCATCAACAACAACATTAGAAGAACCAGTTTTATGCTTAGAACCAAAAGCATACATCTGTAGAAACTCAACCCATTTAGCATGCCTATGATTCAGCTTGTGCTGCCCATCAATATACTTGAGAGCTTCATGGTCAAAATAGAAAACAAACTGCTTTGGTTTTAAGTAGTAAGACCAATGATCAACAACTCGAATAATGGCATAAAACTCCTTGTCATAAGTACTATAATTCAGCTTGGATCCATTCAGCTTCTCACTAAAGTAAGCAACTGGTTTTCTATCTTGTATCAACACAACTCCAATGCCAACACCACTGGCATCACATTCAAGTTGAAAGAGTGAATCAAAATTTGGCAAAGAAAGGACAGGAGCTGAACTCAGCTTCTCCTTTAAAGATTCAAAAGCAGCCTGAGCTGACTTATGCCAATTGAATACCCCTTTCTTTAGACAGTCAGTTATAGGAGCAACAACTGTAGAGAAATCTCTAATAAACCTTCTATAAAATGAGGCTAAGCCATGAAAACTTCTGACTTTAGTAATAGAAGAAGGAATGGGCCAGGATCTGATTTCTTGAACCTTGGATGGATCCATAGAAATGCCCTCCTTAGAAACCACATAGCCCAAAAATACAACACTACTAACCATAAAATTACATTTCTCTAACTTGCCATAGAGTTGGTGTTTTCTTAACAGCTGAAACACAGCTTTCAAATGTTCCAGGTGTTCCTTCTCAGATTGAGAATAAACCAGGATATCATCAAAGTATACAACCACAAACATGCAAATAAGAGGCCTCAACACTTCATTCATTAATCTCATGAAAGTGTTGGGTGCATTAGATAGTCCAAATGTCATGACAAGCCATTCAAACAACCCACCTTTAATCTTAAAGGTTGTTTTCCACTCATCTCCTTCCTTCATTCTGATCTGATGGTAGCCACTTCTTAAATTTATCTTTGAAAATACACTAGACCCATGTAACTCATCAAGCATATCATCCAATCTAGGAATGGGATATCTATACTTGATAGTGATGTTATTAATGGCCCTGCTATCAACACACATACGCATAGAACCATCTTTCTTTGGCACCAATAAAGTTGGAACAGAACAAGGACTCATGCTAGCTCGAACATAGCCTTTAGCAATCAACTCATATACTTGCTTTTGTAACTCATTAGCCTCATTAGGGGAGCATCTATAAGCAGCTTTATTAGGAAGAATTGACCCTGGGATCAGGTTAATCTGATGCTCAATCCCTCTAACAGGTGGCAAACTAGCAGGTAATTCCTCTGGAAATACATTAGCAAATTCAGCAAGTAAAGGTCTAACTACACTAGGGACTTCTTCACATTCCTTATCTTCACCATTTTCAAGCATAAGTAACAGCAAAACAAAAGTACCACTGTCTAATTCCTTTTCAACATCAGCTTGACTGATAAATAAAGATCTATCAGCTTTAGTGCTTGATTCAACTTTAATAATCTCATTGGGTTTTAGAGAAGTCAGTGTGACTTTCTTCCCATTACTAAACAAAGAGTAAGTATTTAAGTAACCATTGTGGTACACATACTTATCATACAACCAAGGCCTACCAAACAGTAAATGACAAGCATCCATAGGAACAACATCACAAGTGACTTCATCTTGATAAACAACACCAATAGAAAAAGGAATAACCACTTGGCGATTAACTTTTACCTCATTGCCTGGGCTGAGCCATTGTAGTTTTTATGGGTGTGGGTGCTTCATAGTTGAAAGACCCAGCTTGTCTATCATATAGGTAGATGCAGCATTAGCACAACTTCCTTCATCAATAATCAGACTGCACACCTTTCCTTTGATAGTACACCTTGAATGGAAAATGTTTTCCCTTTAAGCTTTATCATTAGAAGCTTCATTAGCATGCATTGCTCTTCTAATTACCAACATGTCACCAACATCGGCTTCAACAAACTCCTCTTCACTAGGATCTTCATCATAAGTACACTTATCTTCATACTAAGCTTCAGCCTTCAGTTCTTCAACTTCCTTCAATATAAGAGCCCTCAGATTGGGACACTCAGCTTGGAAATGTCCATATCCATGACACTTGAAACATCTCTTCTTAGGCTCCTTGGACCCCTCTCCAACCTTCTCTTTTCCAGCATTAACTTCTTTAAAGATAGGATTCTTAGCAGGTACAACAGGTTTAGGAATGGACTTGTAGGCTGACTTCTTTTTTATTTGATTCTCAAGCTGAATGGCCAGCTTGCAAGCACCTTCGAAAGTCCACACAGGCTGCGTCTCCATATTCTCAACAATTAAGGAATTCAGACCACCCATGAATCTTGCAATAGTATGCTCTTCATCTTCCTTCACCCCTGTTCTGATCTTAAGCTGTTCAAACTCCCTTATATACTCCACAACCTCTTCACTACCTTGTTTCAAGCTGTTCATATGAATATACAGCTCTTGCTTATAAGCTTGGGGAACAAACTGCTTTTGCATCACCTCCTTCAACTTTGACCAGCCCTTATACTCTCTTTCACCCTTCATGTTTTCATACTAAGCTGATGCATGCTTACTCAGCTTCATAACAGCAACCTTGAAACCCTTTCTATTGTCATACCCCTTAATTTCCATAATTTTGTCCATAATCTAAACCCATTCAAAGTAATCTTCTGGGTTAGAAGAACCAACAAAATTTGGTGGGTCTACCTTAATATCTTTAACATCAACCTTATGCCTCCTATGCCTCCTCCTAGGCTGACTGGAAGCATCAGACTCGCTAGAAGATCTAGAAGTACTATTAGATCCAAGACTAAGGTTTTGAGAACCAGAACCCCTTTCACTAACAGCAACATCTTCTCTATTTAACCTCACACCACCATCTTCTAACAGATTAACAACCCTTCCAAGTTGTTCTTGGAGAGATCTCTCTATCCTTTCTAAGATTATGAGCTTCTTCCAAAGTTATATTTCTTCTAAAAGCCATACTTCTACCAAGAAAACTCAGAACAACTCACAAACAACAAAACCCCAAGGACAAAAGATTAAGAAACCTTTTTGAACCTGGCTCTGATACCAATTTGATGTGAAATTTAGATGAAATACTCAGAGTCAGACTGAGTCAACTCACAAAACACAAGCACAGCGAAATTAAAAACTGTTATTGTAGGATTTTTCTGGATTTTATAACAAAACACGCCCAAGCTGACTATAAGAAAAAATAATACAGCAGTAATGAAACAGTGGAAATAAACTGAAACAAGAACAAATAAACGAGCCAGAAATGAAGCTGAAGTGGAAAGACAAGAAGCGGTGGTTCAAGAAGCAGAGCAAGTCAGAGATGAGGTTGTTGTTGTTGCTGAGCACGAAGCGATTGTTAGGGAGAATGGCAATACGAGATATCTCCAAGATTGTACCTACAAAGATTTCCTCAACTGCAAGGCTATTGATTTTCATGGGAAGGGTGGAGCAACTACTTATCTCCAGTGGATGGAGAAGATGGAGAGGCTGTAATTGCTTTGAGTCACTGCACTTATGATCAGAGAGTTACTTATGTTGCTGGATGTTTTGTGTCTAATGCTTTGTCATGGTGGAACAATGAGATCCGTGTCAGAGAAGGAAGAGATGCAGCCTTGGCTATGCCTTGGAAGGAGTTCAAGGATCTGATGCAAGCAGAGTTTTGCCCTGTCCACGAGTTGTAGAAATTGCAAACTGAGTTCCTTCAGCTTATGATGGTTGGAGCAGACCATGCTGGCTACACTAGTAGATTCTATGAGTTATCTAGATTGATTCCCCACCTGGTGGATCCTAAGCCAAAATGGATTGAGAAGTATATTGCTGGGTTAGAACCACATGTTCGTGTGCAAGTGGTGACTGCTGGTCCGACCACTATTCGAGATGTTGTGAGCAAGGCAGGAAGTCTGACTGAAGAACTAGTAAGAAGTGGTATTTTAAGTAGGGGAGGAAGCAAGAGAATGGAGTTGGTGGAGATAAGTAAGAGGAAGGAATTCAGGGGAGACAAAAGAGCAAGAGTGGGAAGAGTGTATGCAGCAACTGAGATGGGCCAGAAGGGTTATGTTGGCCAGCACCCTTTATGTGGCAAGTGTAATCTGCACCATCTGGCAACTTCACCATGTAAAACTTGTTTCAACTGTCAAAAGTTTGGCCATCTTGCAAGAGATTGTAGAGCACCACGAGTTCAAGCAGCACCACTGAATGTTGTACCATTGAATGTCATCCCACCTAATGCCAGAAACCTTCAAGGCAACTGAGGGGCTTGTTATGAGTGTGGGAGCAATGATCACTACCGTAACCTATGTCCTCGACTTAACCGTCAGCCAGCCCCAGCAGCAGCGAACCCTAACCAACTTCAGATTGCCGGTCTACCTCCACCAAGAGCAAACCAAGGACAACAAGCCAGAGGTCGGGTCTTTGCCTTAAATGATGTGGAAGCTGCTAATGATCCTAACGTTGTTACTGGTACATTTCATCTAAACGATCATGATGCTACTTTGGTATTCGATTTTGGAGCCGACTATAGTTTCGTGTCCACTAACTTTTTGTGTAACTTAAATGTGCCAACATGTTACTTGCATACTTATTATGAGATAGAGGTAGCTAGTGGTCAACTGGCTAGACTAGACCGTGTAGTGCCTAAATGTATTCTTACTCTTGAGGGCTATTCGTTTTACATTGACTTGATTCCGTTTAGAATGGGTAGCTTTGACGTTATCGTTGGGATGGATTGGTTGTCCCGTGTTGATGCATCTATTGTTTGTCGCGCAAAAACTCTTAGAATACCTATGAATGATGGGCATGTACTAGAGATTCATGGTGAGCGAACCAAAACCATCGACCGACATCTTATGAGTGCTACCGAAAAAGTAGTCAAGCTAGCTGATATTCCTATCATGCGTGATTTCTCCGATATTTTTCCTGATGATGTGGTGGGATTACCCCCACCTAGACAAGTCGAGTTTCGCATTGATCTTGTACCTAACGCTATGCCAGTAGCTAAGTAACCGTACCGTTTGGCTCCTTCCAAAATGCAAGAACTAGCGACACAATTGCAAGAATTACACGATAAAGGATTCATCCGACCGAGTTCTTCGCCTTGGGGCGCACCTATATTATTTGTTAAAAAGGACGGGTCCTTTCGCATGTGCATTGATTATCGCGAGTTGAACAAACTAACGATCAAGAATCGATATCCATTGCCGCGCATTGACGAGTTATTCGATCAGTTGCAAGGCGCTAAGTACTTCTCGAAGATTGATCTTCGTTCGGGTTACCATGCTGAGAGTACGTGAAGAGGACATTCCAAAGACAGCTTTTAGAACGAGATATGGGCCCTTCGAGTTTTTAGTGATGCCCTTCGGATTGACGAACGCGCCTGCTGTTTTCATGGATCTCATGAACCGTGTATGTAAGACTTATTTAGATCAGTTTATTATTGTATTCATCGATGACATCCTCGTCTACTCAAAGACCAAGAAAGAGCACGAAGTACATTTGAGTCAAGCGTTAGAGCTTCTGAGAACTGAAAAGTTGTACGGAAAGTTTTCAAAATGTGATTTTTGGTTAGAAGAGGTGAAGTTTTTGGGTCATGTAGTTAATAAGGATGGAATAAAGGTTGATCCTAGTAAGATAGAAGTAGTGGAGCATTGGAGAACGCCGGAGACACCAATAGAGATCAGACAGTTCCTTGGATTAGCTGGCTACTACCGACGATTCATCGAAAACTTCTCAAAGATCACACAACCCCTAACGTTGTTGACACACAAGGATAGAAGTTTTGATTGGGGCGAGAATCAAGAAGAAGCTTTTAGACTACTGAAAGAGAAGTTATGTAATGCGCTGATCTTAAGTCTTCCTGACGGATCTGATGACTTTATTGTTTATTGTGACGCGTCAGGACAAGGATTAGGATGTGTATTAATGCAGTGAGGAAAGGTAATAGCATAGGCTTCTTGACAGCTGAAGATCCATGAGAAGAATTACACAACTCACGATTTGGAGTTAAGAGCTATTGTTTTTGCACTAAAGTGTTGGAGACATTACCTATATGGGACGAAGAGTGTGATATACACAGATCATAAGAGCCTTCAACACATTTTTAATCAGAAAGATCTTATCATCCAGGGAAGGCAAACGTGGTAGCTGATGCCTTGAGTAGAAAGGAAAGAGCCAGACCAAGACGGATTAGAGTTATGAGCATTACCATACACAACGGTCTAAAGGATAGAGTGATTGGGGCATAAGTAGAAGCAAACAAGAAGGAAAATATTGATAGAGAAGAGTTGGGAGGTATGGCTGAACAATTCGATCAAAGAGAAGATGGAGGACGGTATTTTTGCGACCGATTGTGGATACCTGTGTATGGTGGATTAAGAAAGCTAATAATGGATGAAGCGCATCAAACGAGATCTTCTATTCACCCAGGGATAGATAAGATGTATCAAGACTTGCAAGATCTATTTTGGTGGCCAGGAATGAAAAAAGATGTGGCGGTTTATGTGAGCAAGTGTTTAACGTGTCTGAAGGTTAAAGCAGAACACAAGAAACCAGGTGGATTGCTAAGACAACCAGGTGGAAGTGGGAAAGTATTACCATGGACTTCGTCACCAAGTTACCTAGAATCAGTAGTGGTAAGGATGCAATATGGGTTGTAGTAGATCGACTGACTAAGTCAGCTCATTTTATACCCATTCGAGAAGATTATAAGATGGAAAAGTATGCACGATTGTACTTGAAAGAGATTGTAGCCAAGCACGGCGTTCCAGTATCGATCATATGTGACAGAGATAGCTGATTTACGTCAGGGTTTTGGAAGTCAATGCAAAAAGCTATGGGAACGCGCATAGATATGAGCACGGCCTATCATCCGTAGACAGACGGACAAAGTGAAAGGACGATGCAGACTTTAGAGGACATGTTGAGACCATGTGTTATCGACTTTGAGGGAAGTTGGGATACTCACCTCCCACTAGTAGAGTTCTCGTATAACAATAGTTACCATTCGACTATTGGGTGTCCGCCTTTTGAGGCTTTGTATGGAAGAAATTTTCGATCTCCACTTGCATGGCACGAAGTAGGAGACATGCAACTGATAGTGCCAGAAATCATTGTGGAAACTACAGAAAGGATTGCACAAATCAAGGAGAACCTCATGAAGGCTAGAGATAGACAAAAGAAGTATGCTGACAACCGAAGGAAACCCCTAGAGTTTCAGGTTGGTGATCGAGTAATGCTTAAAGTGTCTGGAAAGGTGTAGTAAGATTCATTAAGAGGGGGAAACTAGCTCCAAGATATATTGGACCATTCGAGATTACCGAGAGAATTGGTGTTGTTGCCTACCATTTGAAACTTCCCCTTGAACTTAGTAATGTTCACGATGTATTCCATGTATCGAACCTTAAGAAGTGTTTAGCTGATGAGACGACAAACGTTCCTTTAAACGAAATATGTGTAGATAGTAACTTAAGCTTCAAGGAAGAACATGTTGAGATTATGGAATGAGAGGTCAAAAAGCTCAAAAGACATAAGTATACTATTGTGAAAGTTCGTTGGAACTCCCGTAGAGGCCCAGAGTTTACTTGGGAACGAGAAGATCAAATGAAGCTTAGTATCCACACTTGTTCGCCTAACTTGATACATGAAGCTTAGTAAGTAAACTTGAAACTTAGAGTAAAACTTGATGCTTGAAACTTAATATGCGATTTATGCTTAATGCGTAACTTGATGCTTGAAACTTAATAAGTGATTTGATGCTTATTGTGTGATTCGATGCTTGAAACTTAATGTGTGACTTGATACTTGTAGCTTGTTGAGTAGACTTGAGACTTGAAACTTAGCGTGTAGCTTGACGCTTCGAAATTTGGTGTGTGGCTAGAACTTGAAACATAATGCGTAGTTTGAATTTCGGGACAAAATTCCTTTAAGTAGGGGAGACTGTAACACCCATGAGTCGGCCACGAAAGATTTTAGTCAAATTTTACTATGTAAAGACACCTCTTGATAACACCTCTTGATAACAGCAAATAATCATAATAACATGAATAACATGTAAAGAATTAAACTATGGAGATTCGAGCATAGATGGTCGTGCGAACAGCCCTTAAAGGCTTTGAAAGATGTGACCCAATAACGCAGCCGGATCATCTCTTTTTTTTTTCTTTGATTCTTGATCATCAAAGGTCTCCTGGCGAACGCGACGTTGACACTATGTATAACCCATTTCTTATGTTTATTCTACGTGTAATAAGGTGAGTTTCCAAATTCCCCTTTTTAATTATTTATACACTTATTTGGGGACTGAGATACATGCATAAAAACTACTTGTTATACTTATATGTATATTTGCAAAGTCATATTATATGTAATATACTTATATGTATATTTACAAAGTTATATATTATATTATATATTTTGTAACTACACTTTGTTTTACCATTAGGGTAAAATACAAACTCTTTACTTTTATGATGAACACAAGAATACTAGAAATGTATACATGGTTGATTCTAAGTTGCTCTGTTCACCCATAGTCCTCTCTATCATGAACGATTAATTATGGAAACATAAACGTGGGTATATTGAATAGTACTATTGGGGTAGGCACCCCCATCCGGGTTGGTCATGCCAACTGGATAAACGGATGCATATATATCTGGAAAACTTAGGGTACCCTGAACAAGGTACCAACTTAGAGGAAAACAAACACACACTTGTCTAGTTTCGGTTCATGAGCTTAGAACTTGATGTATACAGGATCTACTCTTACATTATATTTGATCCATTGTGTTTGATCAAATGGCTATACGACATTGTGGAAAGACAATGGTCGCACTTGGAAGTCTTGTGGTTCATACTCTATACTTTTATATACAAAAGCATATGATACTCCTTGCTTTATATTGTATCATAACCACCTGACACTGTGGTAAGGCAATGGTCACTCTGAACTCTGATATTTTGAGAATCTATATTTTCCATATAAAAACTTATGGAACTCACCAACTTTATGTTGACATATTTTAGCATGTATTCTCAAGTAATTAAAAGACACTCTATGTGCATGGGACCTCTTGCTGCTGCATATTACATGATGGATTATGGCCTACCCATAGACTTTAGTAAAGTGTAGATAACACTATTTCATCTCCAAATTCACAGATTCAATGGTAGATTTGTGTGTGTGTGTTCTTGGTGTATTAGTGTGTGTTTCTAGAGAGAGAGGAAAGATTGGGATTAAGTGTGTGTAAAATTACAGGAATGAAATGGAATGAGAAAAAAGGCTTAAAGTTGTTATGATTTCTAAGGTGTGAGGGGTTATTTATAGTCTAACTATACGTTTATGCTAATTATCACATCTAGTCCCTCAACCTTAGAAATCATTTATCTATGACTTAACAACAAGTATGTCCACTAATCTTAAATTACAATTTATCACTATTTTGAATTTCTAACATTCTCCCCCTTAGTGATATATTGTAATGAATGAAGTACGTGTTATCTTGTCTTGTAGGAATGAAATTGATGAGCCCGGTGGTGAAGACAATTGGTTTGTTGAAACAAGTATTTGGATAACTTGATTCAATCTTGGTCTTGGACTTCTTGAAGATAAATCATGAGATGATTCTCAATGTTCTTTTCGAACAGAGAATAAAGAGTGTGTGTGTGTCTTGAATCTTTGAAGATTGTTGAATCATGAATCAGAGTTGTCTTTTGTGGTGCGGAAGGTATGAACTTGGTTTTGGTTCGTCAATCTTCGATTCTTGAGTGAAATTTATCTTCTTGGAATGAAGTATCATGAACTTGTACTCTCCCCCTTGATGTATGCATTGGAGCTTCTTGAACGAGTATAATTGTATGAGTTGAAGATCTTGAATGGAATATGTTGATGAAGACTCTTTTGAAGCTTTACTTCTATGTCTAGAATCTTCCAATCAATCTTTCAACTTTTTGTAGTTTTGATCTTTGTCACAATAACTTGAACACTTTGGAGAGTATCTCTTATGAAGTGATCATGCTCCTCCTCAATCCATGTAAACATTTTGGAGCATCTTTGAACATTTGTTTCATCTTGAGATAATATCCTCTCATCTTTGGTCTCATTCTTATCTTTGTAATCAATGAAGATTTCCTCCTTTTTCAAAATCAAGAACTCAAACAACTAAAATCTAGTGAGAATCTGAGCTCAATTGACTGAAATGTTTTGAAAATCTTTGACAAGTCAATCTGAAGAAACTAGATTTAAAAGTAATCATTCCAACTCACTCTAATTATTTTCTCTCAACTCTATCTTCAACCTCCATACACCCAATCAATACAACCTTTTCTCCTTGCTATCTTATTTCTTCCCCAATTAATCAATCATAATCTTTTCTCCCCCACATAATGACAAAGTTGGGAACCAATGTCATTATGCAAACATTGATTGAGAAAATGTCACAAGAAATATGACAAACTAAAACTAGATACACATGGAGAAATATCAACCATCAACGTATCAGCCTAAACCATTAGCCCAACCCAAAGAATCTTAAGGTTAACTAAAAGTATGGTTGAAGTTGTTGATATAAATGTTATAGGATGGTGTTGGTGGTATGGTTGAAGTTGTTGATATAAATGTTATAGGATGGTGTTGGTGGTTTTTGTGTTTGTGAGATGAGAAATGAAAACCGGATAAAAATGATCCGTTAACATATTCAAAAATCAAAAGGATTAATGAAATGACCGATAGAAATGTATAATATTTTTCGGATTTCCTATCTATCATTGAGACATGCACAAAGCAATGTTCTAACATAGTTTGGTCTGTGGCTTTTCAACCACGAGATTGTTTCAAAGAATATAAATCATGGTTAGTACATCCGAGGCGTTCAATAACCACAATCTATTATCCTTAAAGACTTTTAGGTAAAATCCGAGGTCACTGTTAGACTTCTCGGTAACTCAATAATCACATAAATGTAATTATGAGACCTACGTTCAATGTTGGAAAAGATGTTAGCATTGGTAGGATTTCCATTTGATCATCGTGAAATACCAATTAAGATATCACTACAAATGTTCCGGCTGTATCACATAGATAAGCAATAATATCACAAAGATATGACTCGAATGTGTCTTAAAGAAATGAATAATAATCAAATTAATGATTGATCAAGATAGCTCTGGACACCATGTGATCAAATGAAGTCGGGGACTGGAGCAGAATGTCGCCCATTTTCAATATCAACATCTTCCAAATGAAGAGTCAATAGAAAATGTGAAAATCTCCGTGAGAAATTAAACAAGTATTTGTTAAGAAACACTTGAGTGGTTAGGTAAAGATGTGCATCGCTTCACTGGGTCCATGAAGTCTATATCAAGATATCAACAAATGACATCCGATAGAAATTTGTTTCACCCGGCGATTTGAGAACTTAGGGAAAGGTATCATTTCTTTTAACCCTTTTCTCACAACATATCACCGTAACCTCTCACTTTTCGACTTTACTCCCTCCATTCTATTTGCACGAAACCATCATCACTCAAAATACCCTTACAATCTAATGAAAGAATTGAATACTCAGTGGTTAGAACTCATCGGCGATGATGAAGTTCATGGAGTGAACGAATTGCTCAAGTGCAAACTAATCACCGAACTTCAATTGATGAAAAGTCATTTGAAAATCATCAAATGTGTATGAAAAGATTTAATAACACTTTTGAAGTTTTAGAAAGTTTTAAAATCACAAACTCCCCCTTAATCTATGCAAAGGTAGATCAAAATGTTTTTCATAGAAAGGTAGAGCATAAAATTTGTTTGGGATTCCAAAAAGAGTAAAATCTTTGTTGTGATATATATAGAAAAATCTGAGAGTCTAACGTGAACAATATTTTAAGAAACACAAAGTTTTGCTTCAACAACAATATACATAGTAAGACTGCTAGGGAGTACACAAAGGCGTTCGATCCTATGCATCTTACATCAACAAGTTGGATGCAATAAAACATTTAAGCAAATTTGTTTTGTAATCAATCAACTGCTATGACACATATATTTTGATATAAGATTACTTAGAAGTACACAAAGGCGTTCGATTCCTTGTTTTCTTATATCAATCTATATGTATAACAACAAAAACGTAAAAATGAAAAATTCATGAAGAGCGGGTTACATACAGAGTATATGTAAGCCTCTTTGAAATAAATAAAACTATGAAGCACGGGTTATACACAGAGTATGTATAAGCCACTAGTGATATAAAATGACCAGGAATCCCACAATTGTAGCACTTTTTATCAGAAGCTTTACCCTTCTCAACAACTTGTTTGTCATAACCTTCTACTTTCTTTTCAACATGCTTGGATCCACTTGATTCACCTTGATCATAACTCTTTGAATGATAGTGTTCCTTCTTGGGAAATGCACTTGTGGAAGAAGTGCGGAGATTGTTGTTTGTTGGCCTCGCTTTGTAGAACTTTTTCTTGAAGTGCTTGGTAACCGTGGCAAGAGCTTGATATAATTCGTCAGAAACACCATCTCTTGGAGCCAACATATCATCTCCCTCCTCATCAGACGAAGAAACAACTACCATTTGCTTCTTAAGAGCTTCAGAAACCTTTCTTTCAACAATTAATGCCAAAGGATCAGCAGATACAACTTCTGGCATTTTGCTTGATGATGACTTGCTTAGAACTTGATGTTCATTGAGCTTGAAGGATTCATAGAGTGTATGAACAGTGAACTTGGTAAGATATTGATGTTGCTTGATTTGAGTTCCATAATCTTCCCATTCAGGACCAAGAGCTTTGATGAACTTGATGTTAAGCTCAATCTCTGTTTTCTTGACATTGTCCTTTCTCAGTTCATTGATAATGATGCAAAACCTAGAGTAGAAACTCTCAAGAGATTCATTTGGTGATTTGTAGAAGTTGTCAAACTCAGTCAAAACATTGGTCAATCGAATTGTAGAAGTCATGTCAGAACCTTCCATTTCTCTAGCAATCTCATCCCATATCTTTTTTGCAGTTTCATATGAATCAACGGAGCCATAGATTTCATCGGGATGTGCTTGATACAAGCATGATCTAGCTCTGTTGTTTGTTCAGCATTTAAAAGATCATGAGTAAGAATTTCTTTGGTAGTGGGATGGCGATGAACGGCAAGTCCATTCAGAATGGAATCTTTAAGCATATGACCATTTGTTTGACGTTCAACATAGTCCATGAATCGTTTCTTCCATAGTCCATAAGAACCACGGTAGAGAACTGGAGGTCTTGTCTCAAAACCTAATGCCAATGCTTCACGAGAAGCCATTTGAAAGAGATTTGTTATGAAACTTGAAATGAATTAAGATTTGGAAAAATTTCAGAAAATGAAACAATCTTGAGATGAAGATCGTCGTAGGTGATGATCGTTTTGGAAGATCGTCCTAGAAAAAGAAAGTGAGTAAGACGATTTGAAGAAAGATCGTCTTAGTTTAGAAAGAGTGGACGATTTTAAGGAAGATTGTCTTGAAGAAATTTGTTGAAATTTGGCTAAGTATGGAATGAAACTGAAATTGAATTATGAATTTGTGTTTTGGAAATGAAAACTGAAATTGAATTAAAGAAATTTGAAATGAAATTGAAGAATAAAAGACTTTGGAAATGAAACGGTCTTGAATAAGATCGTTTTGGAATTTTGAAGAAGAAAATGAGACGGTCTTGTTGAAGATCGTCTTGGATGACTGGAAAAAATTTTCTAAGTATTTTTGTGAAATTTGGACAGAGTTTTGATTTGAATTGGAAGGAATTAATTTGAGAAAAACCAATCAATAATGATCAGTTACCCAGGAAGTGTGTGATTCCCAATCACAACAACTTCAATGAATCAACCACAACAAACCAACAACCAACAGACACTGAGACGATCTTGGTCAAGATCGTCCTTGTCTAACCTGTAGACATGGTTTGGCCTTTTAGGATCAACAAAACCTTCTGGTTGTTCAACGTAAACTTCTTCTTTGAGGTCACCATTCAAGAAAGCTGGCTTCACATCCATTTGAAACACAGTGAAGTTTCGGAATGCAGCATAAGCTAAGAAAATCCGAATGGCCTCCATTCTTGCAACTGGAGCAAAAGTTTCGTCGAAGTCAACACCAGGTTGTTGGCAATAACCATTTGCAACAAGCCCAGCTTTGTTCCTTACTACCACTCCATTTCATCCTTTTTATTCTTGAAAATCCACTTTGTTCCGATTGGTTCATCTTTTCTCGGATTTGGAACTAATCTCCATACTTTTAGTCTTTCAAACTGAGCGAGTTCTTCTTGCATTGACTTAACCCACTCTGGATCACGAAGAGCTTCAGAGACAGTTTTGGGTTCGATGTTGCTGAGAGAAAGTGCAACAAGACACTCGTTTACAGAAGTACGAGTAGATACTCCGGCTTGTGGATCTCCAATAATTTGATCAGTAGGATGATTTTTCAGCATACGTGACCATTTGCGATCATGAGGAAGAGGATCTTGTTGTTGAACATCAACATCATCATCATTAAAACTTGAGTTTTGTTGAGAGATGGAATCATAGCTTGGTAGAACAGCTTCCTCATAGGATGGATGATCGAAGTCAAGTGGCACATACACATTTGGAGTGTTTATCGGATTCGTTGTTTGAGTAAATTGGGTAGGTTATTCTTGAACATTCACTTGAGAAGAATTATCAGGAGAAGGTGGTGAAGAAGAATCATTAGAAGAGGATGAAGAACTACTACTAGAAGATGTAGCACCTTGCTCAGAAGAACTTGATGATGATTCAAGATTCTTGTCAGGAATTGGATTATTTGTCTGAATTGGTTCAACGATGACTCGAGGTTCTTCATCATGAATCGGTTTGAAATTGAAGAATTCTTCAAAAAGAATATCTAATTCATCACTTGTTGGAGTTGGAAACTTCTTGATTTTAGATGCTAAAGTAGAAGTCCTTGATGAAGTACTTGAAGCACTTGGATCATTACTTGTTGATAACAAACTTTCTTGTTCAAAGATCATGCCCGACATCTCATCAAACCAGACATTCATTGTTTCTTGAATTGTATTTGTTCGGCGATTGTAGATTCGGTAGGCAATTGATGTCTTGGAATAACCAACAAAGTAACCTTGATCACCTTTCTTCTCGAACTTTCCAAGATTCTCCCGATCATTCAAAGTATAACAAACACACCCAAAGATATGAAAATAGTTGATGTTGGGTTTGCGTTTGTTAACAACCTCATAAGGAGTCTTCTCGAAACGCTGATTGACAATGGACCAATTCTGAGTGTGACAAGCAGTGTCAACAGCTTCAGCCCACATATTGGAAGGTAACTTGGAATAAGCAAGCATTGTTCTTGCAGCTTCCACTAGCGTTCGATTTCTCCTTTCAACGACACTGTTTTGTTGTGGAGTACAAACTGTAGAGAATTAGTGAGTAATGCCCTTGGAGTTACAAAACTCATCAAAAACGACATTCTTGAACTCAGTACCATTATCCGAACGGATGTAACAAACTGGAAGTTGAAGATTTACTTGGGTAGAAGTGATGAAATCAATCAAAATCTGAATTGTTTTAACTTTGGATGCAAGAAACTTGACCCAAGTATATCTTGAATAATCATCAGCAATAACCAAGATATATTTCTTCCCATTTCGACTTTGTACTTTCATCAACCCACAAAGATCCATGTGAAGCAAATGAAGAGGTGCTAACGAATTTGGAGATTTCTTCGGTTTATGAGAAGCTCGTTTAATCTTTCCAACAGTACAAGAAGGACAAACATGATCACTCTCATACTTATAGTCTGGCAAGCCTTCAACAAGATGCTTGTTGACCAAAGTATTGATAGTTGGAAAATTTAGATGAGAAAGCCTTCTATGCCACAACCAAGAATTCTTTGACGTAGCCTTTGAAATGAGATAAATATTATCGGTTGGTTGGTTATTATCGAGATTAACGGTAAAAAGGTTATCATCGCGGTCGCCACAAAGAATATCAACTCCATCTAGAGTTTGGATTTTGCAAAGAGATTGTCGAAAAAGAACTTGAAGATTGTTGTCACAGAATTGTCCAACACTGAACAAGTTATGACTTAATCTTTCAACATAATGAACTTTCTTGATGACAATTTCATTGCGTTCAATGTCTCCATAACCTAAGATAGGAGCGAAATTGTTGTTCCCAAATCGAACAGTTCCCATGAATCGTTCGATAAAGTTCTTGAGCAAGGATTTATTGCCAGTCATGTGTTTTGAACACCCGGAATCGAGTATCCAAACACAGATGGTTATTTCCTGCAATCAAAGAAATTTAACCGACTTTAGGTACCCACTTGAAGACGGGTCCTTTGTGGTTAGTTAACACAGGCAGGGTATATAACTTAGGAATAGCATTCAAACATGCTTTGGAATCAACATAAGCATTAACAAGCACATCATCAATAAGCACATTTGGATAAAAAGCACGAACATTCACACATGAATTAAAAGTCACATGTCTACAAGCATTCACACCAGCACGAGAATTAAAATTGTTTACAGACCCACAAGGCATTGCCTTGGCATTATTAACATTGTTTTTCAAAGAGGAGTTGTTCAAATCAATAAGAACTCTCTTCTTCCTATTATGACCCTTTCTCCTCCTCTTCTTCTTCTTTTCCTTTAACATTCTTACTAGTGATCTTAGGTTCTAATGACTTAGAAACCCATTTAGTATCACTAATTAAGCTCTTTCTACCTGTTGAATTGACACTAAGAAGATTAGAACGAGGATGTTTGAACACTTTCATCCTTTTAGAGTCTTTTGTTGGTAAGAAAACTTCTTGCTTCTTTGGTTTATCATGAGAAAACCATCCATATCTATCCCTATATCTAGTTGAACCATTTGATGTGTCCTTATTTAAAGATCTAGATTGAGAGTTAGAAGGAGAAGCATTGGGATAGTCTTTCGGAAGTTTCACTTTATGATATTTTGATCTGGTGTGGTCTCAGCTTGTTTCTTCTTGACATGTTTGACTGGGGTATGATTCTTTGTTTCAGTCTTAACAAGTTTGGGCTTAACTCGATCCTTTGAATAATATGAAGTTGGAGCTTTGGAAAATGAGTTTTCAGATTCCTCATTTGTTTCAACTTTGATTTTGATAGATTCAATCTTTTTCTCAGTTTCTGAATCAAAAACATATTCCCCCTCCATGAATTTATCAAAATCATCTTTTGTGAAGAATTTCACCGGAGGTTGATTAGTTTTAAATTCTTTCGAAATTTTTTGAAAAATCGGGAATCTTGGGATCCAACTTCACATCATGAGTAGTTTCAACTTGAAATGACACATCTTTGGTTTCACAAGAAATTTGAGTAGAAGTATCAACACCTATACTAGCACTAAGCTTAGGGTGAACAACTAACTCATCAAGAGTATCACAAGTGAAAAACCTATAGAAGTACCATATCAAAACTAAACTATGTGCAAGTTCATCATTAGATAAATCAGATTGCACATAATCATCAGTTATAACAGTAGCAGCATTTTGACATGAATATTCAAGAGAATCAGTCAGGGTTTGTGTGGATGTATTGGTTGATGAAACACAAATAGTCTGGGTGGAATGGTCTACTAAAGCACTTAGGTCAGTTTGAATAGAAACATTCACACAAACTTTCTTAGCATGTACAATAACCAATTTATCCTCCGAACTTGGATTTTGAGACTTGAGATGATCAATGACTTTTTGTTAAGAATCCACCTTTTGTTGTAAACCTTCTATTTCTTTTTCCAAAAATGTTGATGGAATATACATTTTAGTAGGTTTAGGTGAAGGACTAACAGATTCTTGGTTTTGAAAATTCGATGCAATTTCTTCCAATTTAAAAATTGAAGACTCTTTTGGTTTGTAAGAAGCATTTAGAGCATCATAATTAACCAAAAATTCATCATTTGGTTTCTCAACTTCATCGGTCTCAAATTCGTTATCCAATGGACGAATAAATTGTTGTACCATACCAAGTCGAAGAAATTTTTCATCATACAAAGGTTCTATTTCATCCTTGGCTTTTTGCAATGGTGTGATATTCTCAAATCCCAACCCGAGAAGAAGATCATCTTTTGCAATTTTCGACTTGTTAAAATAGGCAGTGAAATCCAAGAGAGGGTTTTGTTCAACTTTATATAACTTCTCTTGATAGAAAAGTATATTCTTTTTAAATTCCTCAACTTGTTTTTCAAGATTTCCAATCTCAACGCCTTTTAGAAAACAAGTATGATTTAAGTCAGAAATCTTCCTTTCGAGTTCAACGTTGTTTGGTTTAGCTTCTTGAAGCTTCTTATTGAGAATATCAACATCCATTTGTCTAGCATTTGCCCGAAGCCATTCATTGGTCTTTTGAATTTCAAGATCTTGATTGGCTTTTTCAAGATCTTGAATGGTCTTCTCAAGATTAAGACATTTTTGTAATAACTTAGAATCAGGAGAGGCATTCAACTCACATTCTTTAACCAACATCTTTTCTTTATATGATTGAAAGTCTTGTTTAATAGTATCATGATCAAAAAGTAATTTTGAATATTCTTGAAGAAGTTTTGAAAATTTACTTTTAGATAATGAAATACTATTTTGCAAATTTTTGTTTTTGTTGGCTAAAGTCTTAATATGAGTTGTCAAGTTAGATATAGCTAAATTAAGTGACTCTTTATCTCTAACTAATGAAAAAGTAGAGTTAAGATTTACCTCATCATCAGGGTACTCATCATCAGTGCTTTCAGCCTCAAAAGCTTTGTTCTTGGCCAACCTCGCCATAAAGCAAACATTAGCAGAAAGATCTTCATCTTCATCATCTGAGAGCAATAGCCATTTGTCATCTTCAGCAAGCAATGCATGACCAGCTTCCACTTGCTTGGCTAATAACATCTTCTGCTTGTAGTACTCATAGTTCCAATTACGAGGTTGTTTGCAATCAATAGCAAAATGACCAGGAATACCACAATCGTAGCACTTTTTGTCAGATGCTTTACCCTTCTCAACAACTTGTTTCTCATTGCTTTCCTTCTTTTCAACATGCTTTGATCCAGCTGATTCACCTTGTTCATAATTCTTGGACTGATAGTGATCCTTCTTGGGAAATGCACTTGTGGAAGAAGTGCGGAGATTGTTGTTTGTCGGCCTCGCTTTGTAGAACTTTTTCCTGTAATGCTTAGGTACTGCGGCAAGATCTTGATATAGTTCATCTGAGACACCATCTCTTGTAGCCATCATATCATCTCCTTCCTCATCAGATGAAGAAACAACTACCATTTGCCTTTTAAGAGCTTCAGAAACCTTCTTTTCAACAATCAATGCTAAAGGATCAGAAGATACAACTTCTGGCATTTTGTTTGATGAAGCTTTGTTTAGGACTTGATGTTCATTGAGTTTGAAGGATTCATGAAGATTATGGATGGTGAACTTGGCCAGATTTTGATGTTGCTTAATCTGTGTTCCAAAATCTTCCCATTCAGGACCAAGAGTTTTGATGAATTTGATATTTAACTCAATCTCTGATTTCTTGACATTGTTCTTCCTAAGTTTATTTATGACATTGCAGAATCCACAGTAGACAGCCTCTAGAGATTCATTTGGCAATTTGCTGAAGTTGTCAAACTCAGTCAACACATTTGTCAATCTTATTGATGAAGTCAAGTCAGATCCTTCCACCTCATCCCATATCTCCTTGGCTGTATCATAAGAATCAACAGAACCATAGATTTCATCTGGTAGTGCATTATATAAGCATGATCTAGCTCTGTTTATCTGCAGCTGTTCGATCTTTTTGTTCAACATTTAAAAGATCAAGAGTGAGTATTGCACCGGTAGTGGGATGGCGATGAACTGCAAGTCCATTAAGAATGGAATCTTAAAGTAGGTGATCATATGGTTGACATTCCACATAGTCCATGAATCTTTTCTTCCATAGTCCATAAGAACCACGGTAGAGAACTGGAGGTCTTGTATCGAAACCCAATGCCAATGCTTCATGAGAAGCCATTTGAAAGAGATTTGTTTTGAAACTTGAAATGAAATGAGAGTTGTAAAAATCAGAAGTGAAACGACCTTGGTGAAGATCGTTCTAGGTTAAGATCGTTTTTGGAAGATCGTCCTAGATTTGAAGAAAGAATCAAGACAATTTAATGGAAGATCGTCTTGGAAGAAATTCAGTGAAATTTGTCTAAGTATGAAATGAAACTTGAAATTGAGTTGAAAATGGGAATTGAAATTGAATTAAAGGAAATGAAAATGAAAATTGAGAAATGAAAGACATGGAAATGAAATGATCTTGTTTAAGATCGTCTTAGAATTTTGAAGGGAAAAGGAGACGGTCTTGAGATGAAGATCGTCTTGGGGTACTGAGAACCTTTCTAAGTATTTTTTGTAAAATTTGACAGAGTTTCAGTATGAATTTGGAAGGAATGAATTTGAGCAAAACCAATCAAGAATGATCAATTACCCAGGAAGTGTGTGATTCCCAATCACAACAACTTCGATTAAACAACCAAAACACACCAACTTTTAACAGACACTGAGACGATCTTAGGCAAGATCGTCCTAGAGTCAGGTAACTGAGACAATCTTGGCAAGATCGTCTGTAGAAGCAATTTCTGAGAGACTTTTATTGTCCGTCGCAATGCAATTCTAGAGGCTGGTCGTGATGAAAAGAAGGCTTCATCAAGGTCGTGATGACGTCATCATCACTTCGTGATGACGTCAGCACGAAGTTGCTAGTTCGTGTGAAGGAGCTTAAAGCCCACGAACGAGATTGAAGTCCAGCCCGTTTAGCAGCCTATATATTGAACACCTAGGTGTAGGGTTTCGATTGATGATTTTAGTTGCAACAGATTTCGTCCAACGGATCGGTGTAGAGATCTATACACCGTATCCACCATGTAATTCATTATTATTGTCGTCTCCTTGATTATAATCTGTAATCATTGAGATGTTTTCAATACGGATTTATGATTGTATTGTAATCGAGATGACTGAGTAATAAAGGAATTCGTTTTATATCTCTTGTTCTTTGTTCAATTCGTGATTATATGTTCATAATTTTATAGAAACTTCAAAGACAAATCTAAGTGGATTCCGCACACTTAGATGTTGTTAGATCGTGATTTAATCGGTCCAAACCGCACTTTCATCGTCTTAGTTTTCTGCCTTAATTTTCAAAGTATAAACACTTTGAATTGACCAAAACCGATCCTTTCAGATTAGTTAGCCACAATCTAACTCTTCACACCACAACCACTTGCTAGAACGATTTTGTGAAGATCATCCTACAAGCCACAACACACAAAGTATGAAAAATGGATAATCAGGCACTAAGACGATCTAGGGAAGATCGTCCTAATGAAGATCGTTCTGGCATCATCTTCTTCATCAGATAACAACACATTTTCAGAAACTCCACTAACGACTTTTAAAACTTCAATATCATTCGAATTACTTGGAGTTAGAACTTGAAATCACTTGCAAACTGTTTGTTTTCACGTCCGCGACAAATCCTTGAACAAAATTCAGCTAAAAACACAACAGAATCAAATTCCGAAATTTGAGCGCTAAAATCTAAAAATTCAATCTCGAGTTCTAGATCGAATTGAACAAAATTGATGACTTTATGTGATTTAAACGATGAAAAATGATGAAACAGGGGACGGTCTGAAAAACGGTTTTTTGAATTTGATTTTTGATGAAATTGAGATCGAAATCAGTTATGGATTGATATCAAAGTGATGTTTTGCTCTAATACCACATGTAGATAATACTATTTCATCTCCAAATTCACAGATTCAATGGTAGATTTGTGTGTGTGTTCTTGGTGTTTTAGTGTGTGTTTCTAGAGAGAGAGAGGAAAGATTGGGATTAAGTGTGTGTAAAATTACAGGAATGAAATGGAATGAGGAAAAAGGCTTAAAGTTGTTATGATTTCTAAGGTGTGAGGGGTTATTTATAGTCTAATTATACATTTATGCTAATTATCACATCTAGTCCCTCAACCTTAGAAATCATTTATCTATGACTTAACAACAAGTATGTCCACTAATCTTAAATTACAATTTATCACTATTTTGAATTTCTAACATAAAGATTCGTCAGTTTGCTAAAGTTTTTTTCTATTACTTAATATTATTTAATATTGAATAAATGTTTTCAATAACAATAACGTTTTCGCATGTTGTAATATAAATTTGTGAACAATGTTTTGATATAAATGTATTTTAAAAATGACAACGTTTTCATGTCGTTCAATATATCTTATGTTGTGAATCCATGTACGTCGCACCGCGTCTAGGGCGGGTGTGACAGATTGGTATCAGAGCACAAGTTACAGTGAACTAGGTTGCAAATTGAGGGACCTAGACTATAACCCTACTTAGAACAGAACCTACAACGGTTACCTGATTATATGCTTGAAATATACATCGTTTACGTACTCGTGTTTTACTAGAATTTATATTAGAATATTAGTTATAGTAAACTGGGTTGCATATTGATTAACCTAGACTATAACCTCGCATAGAACAAGACCTATGTACATGCATATCTTTACTGATTGATAGTTCTACTTGACTACTTGCTATATGATGCTTTATAGAAGCATATAGAGATATTTAACGAACTTGACTCAAAGTGTTGTAATATATAATCATAATACTAACTGCAGCATTATTATGATCGTATATTAAAATAACTTAAGTTAAGTGCGTTAAATAAGGATGTATGCTAGTATAAGGACTTAGAATTAAATTTTTGATTAAACATGCTAATAATATATATATATATATATATATATATATATATATATATATATATTGTCTACATACTTGAGTTTAATTGATATTATGTCGTACATATATTCTCATATATGGCTACATAATATGTCTGGATTTAATGGTTTTGTAAGTGAATTTACCACAAAGTTCTATTTGCATAGGTAACCTAAACAACTATAATATATATATATATAATACATCCATCCTTGTAATAGTTGTCTTTTTAGGGATGATGAGCAATTCTACCTTATAACATAACTACCAATTAGTGAATATAAAAGAACACATATTTATCTATTCACTACATACTTGTAGACCTAAGTTTAGCCCAATGATCCTTCAAGTCAATTGGACAATCGAGATCGTATCCCGCTAACAACAATTCCTCTACGACCATTGTGAATGTACTATGACCCATTTTTCTTCCCACCAACCTTACCTTACGTCTAGCACCATCAAAAGACGACAATGGGTACATGGAAAGAGTAACTGTACAACAAGTGGAGGTCCATCCACCTTTACCCCACCGATGACAATTTCTAGGTATTCCTGTGCATGAACAAACCGGGGGATAGTGTGGATGAGTCTGACATTGGTCGTTTTCCTGGTGCCCTGTTGCCCTCCTCAGAAGGATCTGGTTGGAGTGTTTGTTCTGGTTGGAATGTTGATTCCAACTGGAATGTTGGTTATGGTGTATCAAATAACCAGTTTTGAAATAAAGGTTCCATTAAGATTGGAGATGAGACTCCTTGATATTCTGCATCAACAAGAGTTGGGGATGATGCACTGATATTTTCTGTTGGGGGTTCTAGCTGTGATGACGGTACTGTATTTTGGAGAAGCCAGTCTTGGCAAAAATCATCGAATGATGTTCCCCATTCACCATTACCAATCAATGAGTTTTGCCATGCGTCCATGACTCTTATGAGTTCTTATCTACAAGAAAATTGATTAGGCAACTAAACATAATAAATACACAAGAAACATTCACAACAATATTATCTTAAAAATGAAAAAAAAAAGGTTCTCAACAATACTATCCTGGACAACTTAAGATTTTATTTATAATATAACACAATATTCATAACATATTCCAAATATTTTAAATCCCTCTTGACTTCAAGAATTAGGAGTTCTGTCAGAGCTGGACCCTGACATGTTGTTTCCACCAGCGACCCTTCTTTTTCTTCTCCTTAAGGATTGAACGTTAGGATCTTCTTTTTCACTTTCTTCTTCTTCTTCTTCAGACGACATGGCAAAGATGGACTTCTCCCTTTGTAAGAGATTATCTTTTTCTTCTTGCTGAGCTAAGACTTTTGCAAACTTTTCATTTTCTTTTATTTGACAATCCACAAGAATAGATTCTTCTTCTTTTAAAAATTAAGATAAAATTTTTGCCAGTTTTCCATCTTCGGTAGTTTGCTTCTCAACAAGGTTCGCATCCTCGTCTACCATCACCTTGTAGTCTTCATATGAGATACCAAACATCTTGGCCTCCCACTTGATCCTTTTAACTCTACTGTTTTCCTTTTTATCAAGATTTTTGAGTTCATCTTGAGTCAATAGCCTCTTGCCTTTTGGATCACTAGAAGTGGCATTGGAGTTTCTCATTGTCTTGTAATAAATAAATGATATTAATTATCGGTATATAAAAAAAAAAATAATAATAAAATAATTCCTTTTGCTAAGCAAACATAACTTAAAAGACCAATATTTCATATAAACATATAAAATAGTCACCATATCATGAATAAAAGAATAAAGGATAATATACCAAAGAAAGGGTTGTAGATCTTGAGGTACACACAAGCTAGTTGTGAACAGTTTACAACAAACTATTAGAAGAAAGATTTACTGTGTATTTTTACTCCGCAAAACGTGTTTCTAGTACAGGAAAGGAAGGAGTAAGTGTGACTTGTAAGAACGGACAGGTATCCAAGGGCTACAACAATCTATAATTATTGCTACAGTGATGATTATCAATCATTGTTATGATAATTGATAATTATTGATTATATTTTTATTTTTATTTGTTACCAAAGACAAACTAAAAAAAAGTCATAAAAAAATAAATAAAAGTAATAATAATAATAATAATAATAATAATAATAGTAATAATAATAATAATAATATATAATCTAATAAAATAAAAATAAAAACTTTACCACGCCTTTAATAATCGTTTTTAGCAAGGTTGAGAGACGCTTAACAGCTTGTTCAAAAATGCACGTTACACCGATAAAATCCTCAACTTGATCAATAACCAAATGAATAGATCGTGTTGAATTGATTAAATGGATTACAAGAAGACATGCATCCATAACCATCCTCCCTACATCACCATTCCTCCTTCTTCACTGCTTCTTTTTCAAGAACCACATCAATTGCCAATTCATTTTTTGATCACTAGATGAATCTTTGGTCCAAACTTTTATTTCACTGTCAAACAAAGTAATCTTTACTTCTTTAAACCGTGGATCGCCTTTAATGAGTGAATTAAGAATATATGATGAATATCATCAGTCAAATAATAATAAAAATAACGCTTGTGTCGTCTTTTTTAACTGGATAACAATAGTACTTGGGCAATAACTCAGGCACTGCGGAAATTAAACAAAATGGAATTAGATATTTTTGGTCTTTTCTGGATTTTATGAAATAAACAACACAACAAGACGATAAGTATAATGATAGATAAAAGAATCCACCACCAAGATTCGTAAAGGCCAAGCCATCGGAATCAAGGATAAAGGAAACACTCTAACCCATCATTATGTTTGATAAAGGTCTAGCCACCACAAACACAGATAAAGGAATTGAAGATTTAAGATCTCACCACTATATTTGATAAAGGACGAACCACCACAAATATAGATAAAGGGATCACTCCAAACCACTAAGATCAAAGATCTATAAAGGTAAATGAAGATTTTGGATAATAAATAGAGGTTGCTCTATTAATTTCATTCAACAACATGATCTAACTTGCAATGAGAAATACAACCCCTATTTATAGATAATATTATTTCCTAGGAGTTATCAAAATAATAATAAAATAATAAAAAGGTGTCTTGGGCAAAGGACAACCACTAAATTTTATCATGGGGACAACCACTAATTATTCCACCAATGGGAAAGAGCTACACAAAACTTTTAGAAAGATTCATTCTCTAAATGGGCCCTCAAACCGTTAGGATTAACGTTGTCACACCTTCCTTCCTTTCAACAGCTGTCATTCCTTCTTTATTGATCCCCACCATACGAGACAGACTTTATTGGAAAACTGGAAATACAATTTGGCACTCCACTGGAGATTTCATCTGGAGCGCCTTTCAGTAGACTGGACTGGAGTTGGTCACTGGAGAGCTTCAGGAAACTCCTCTGGTGGACTTCTGGAAAGTTTCACTAGATCACTACTTGTAACATCTAGAGACCCTTGCCACTGGAGTAATGTTACAACTTGTGACTGGGCTGGTCCAGTAAATACATGTCTAAAATGGGCAACAGCTGGCAGAATCAACATTGCTTGTTCTGATGGCATTATCTGGCCAGTTTTCTCCACTTCAATTAACTTCTTCAGCTCAGTTGGTTTCTCCAGTTCAGTGAACCTGGACACCTCTGCATCAATCTCCCCTTCTAAAGAAAGACTTGTCCTCAAGTCTTCGAGGTACTCATCCTCCAGATAAGGCATCAAATCACCCACATTAAAAGTACTTGAAACTAATGTATCTCCAAGTAACTCAACCTTGTAAGCATTTTCACCATATTTCTTTAAAATCTTGAATGGTCCTTCAGCTCTAGGCATTAACTTGTTCTTTCTCCTTGATGGAAATCTTTCTTTTCTCAGATGTACGCAAACTAAATCATCTGGAGCAAAACTGGACTGCTTGTTTGCTCTTGCCTTGTATTCAGCATTAGTCTTTTCAATTTTGGCCTTCACTTCCTGTTGAATTTTCTTGATTTCTTTTGCTCTGGCTCAGCTTCAATACTTGCTTTTGGTTCAATCAAAAATGGAATTAAATCAATGTGAGTCAGTGGATTGACACCATAACAGATTTCAAATGGGGATTTACTGGTAGAATAATTAGGAGCTCGGTTGAAGGCAAACTCACCATGAGCTAACTTCATATCCCAATCTTTCAACGTCTTCTTCACCAGTGTTTTTAACAACATACCAATCGTTCTATTTGTAACTTCAGTTTGTCCATCAGTTTGAGGGTGATGAGACATACTGAACATTAACCTGGTACCCATAAATCTCCATAATGTCTTCCAGAAATAACGTTGAAATTTCACATCTCTATCTGACACGATTGTCTTTGGAATCCCATGCAAGCGAACAATTTACTTAAAAAATAAATTTGTCACTGCTGAAGCATCATTTGTAGTATGGCAAGGAGTAAAATGAGCCATATTCGAAAAATGGTCAACAACCACCATTATTGAATCTTTTCCCTTTTAAGTCCTGGGCAGTGCAACAATAAAATCCATTCTAAGATCTTCCCATGGTTGATTTGGAACCGGAAGAGGAGTATACAAACCCTTGTGAAAAGTTGCCTTCGCCTGGTGACAAGTTGGACAGCGACTGATAATATTCTGAACATCAGTTAGTAAACTTGGCCAGTAGAAGTGTTCAGTGAGAATCTCTCCAGTCTTGTTAATGCCAAAATGGCTAGCTAAACCTCCTCCATGTGTTTCCCTTATCAATAGATCACGAATAGAACCCCTTGGAATATACAATTTACCATTTTTAAATAAGAAACCATCTTGAACAATAAATGGTCCTTTCTAGTGAGCTTCAGTAAGACGATCAGAAAAGTCTGGATCAGCAGCATACAACTCCTTAATAAAAGAAAATCCAAGAACTCTTGCTTCCAGAATGGACAATAATGAGTATCGTTTGGAGAGTGCATCAACAACAACATTAGCCACTCCAGCCTTATGTTTTGAAACAAATGAATAAGATTGCAAAAATTCCACCCATTTTGCATGTCTGGCAATAAGCTTGTATTGACCATTAATGAACTTCAGTGCTTCGTGGTCAGAAAATAAAACAAACTGTTTTGGCTTCAGATAATGTGACCAGTGAGTGATAGCACGAATAATTGCATAAAACTCTTTATCATAAGTGATATACTTCAATTTTGAGCCATTAAGTTTTTCACTGAAATATGCAACTGGACGCCCTGTTTGCACCAGAACTGCACCAATACCCACACTACTGGCGTCACACTCCAACTCAAATAACTGATCAAAATCTGGAAAAGATAATACTGGAGCTGAACTGAGCTTTTCCTTTCAGTGATTCAAATGCTAACTGGGCTGAACTTGGCCAGTTAAATACACCTTTCTTCAGACAGTCAGTGATCGGAGCCACTACGATAGAGAAATTCTTGATAAACCTTCTATAAAAAGATGCTAGTCCATGAAAACTTCTTACTTTAGTGAGTGTAGTAGGAACTGGCAATGATCTGATGGCTTCCACCTTTGAAGGATCCATGGAAATACCTTCTTTTGACACCACATAACCAAGAAATATTACACTTTCTACCATAAAGTCACATTTCTCCAGCTTACCATACAACTGGTGTCTTCTCAGTAAATCAAGCATACTTCTCAGATGATTAACATGTTCAGCTTCATATTTTGAATATACCAGAATATCATCAAAGTAAACAACAAACTGACCAATAAGTGGTCTGAGAACTTCATTCATCAGTCTCATGAAAGTACTGGGAGCATTAGATAAACCAAAAGGCATTACTAACCATTCATAAAGGCCTCCTTTGATTTTGAAAGCAGTCTTCCACTCATCTCCATCTTTCATTCTGATCTGGTGATAACCACTTCTGAGATCAATTTTCGAAAACACACTAGAGCCATGTAACTCATCAAGCATATCATCCAATCTGGGAATGGGATATCTATACTTAATAGTTATATTATTTATGGCTCTACTATCAACACACATTCTCATGGAACCATCTTTTTTTGGGACTAGGAGAGCTGGAACTGAGCAAGGACTCATGCTAGCTCTCACATAACCTTTGGCAACCAACTCATCTACTTGTCGTTGTAACTCTTTTGCTTCAGTTGGTGAACATCTTTAAGCAGCTTTGTTTGGAAGAACTGACCCTGGAACCAGGTCAATCTGGTGTTCAATACCTCTTACTGGCGGCAAACCTTCAAGTAGGTCTTCTGGGAAAATATCAGTGAATTCCTTCAGTAAAGCTTTCAGGAGACTGGGGACTCCAGTGAACTCCTTGTCTTTAGTACGTTCAAGCATCAGTAACATCATAACTGGAAAGCCTCCAGTTAACTCTTCTTCAACTTCAGTTTGAGACATAAATAAAGACTTGCTGGGTTGATTCCCACTAATTTTCAATAACTCATTGGGTTTCAAAGAAGTCAAAGTGACCTTTTTCCCACTTACAAATAATGAATAAGAATTTGCACGACCATTATGAAATACATAATTATCAAATAACCAAGGTCTACCCAGTAAAATATGACAAGCATCCATAGGGACAACATCACAGACAATTTTATCTTCATAACCAGATCCAATGGAAAAAGGAACAGTAACTTGTCAATTGACTTTTACCTCAGATCCTTCACTTAGCCATTGCAACTTGTATGGACGAGGATGCTTTACTGTTGGCAACTCCAGTTTCTCTACCATGTAAGTAGAAGCAGCATTAGCACAACTCCCACCATCGATGATCAGATCACACACCTTGCCTTTAAGAGTACATCTGGAATGGAAAATATTCTCTCTCTGGGCGGCATCAGTTATAACGCATTAGCATGCATCACTCTTCTCACGACCAACATTTCTCCAATATCTACTACAACATTTGTTTCTTCACTTTCATCATCATCATACACTGGTTCACCTTCTTCAGTGTCAACATTTGGTAAGCTTTCAATCTCCTTAGCAGTGAGTGCTCTCTGGTTGGGGCACAGTGAGTGGAAGTGACCAAAACCATGACACTTAAAGCATTTTCTTCCAACTGGCTCTTTTGATCCTCCAGTTTCTCTTTTTGCCTCTGAAGGACTGTTGACAAGTTGCACTGGGCTTCAGAACTGGTTGACTGGAACTGGACGAAACCTTAGTGAAAGGTTTGTACTGGACTTTCTTCTTCAGTTGCTTCTCAATCTGGAGAGCCAATTTGCAAGCTCCTTCGTATGTCCAGATAGGTTGCAACTCTATCTTTTCTGAAATGGTAACATTCAATCCACCAATGAATCTGGCGATAGTATGCTCTTCAGTTTCTTTCACACCAGTTCGAGTCTTCAGTTGCTCGAATTCTCTAATATATTCCACAACCTCTTTTGTACCTTGCTTCATATTATTCATCAGAAGATACTGATCTTGCTTGTACGACTGGGGAACAAATCTCTTCAGCATAACTTCTTTCAGCTTGGACCAGGTCTTAATTTTACTTTTACCTTTATATTCTCTTTCAGATTCATATTGTCATACTAGGATGAAGCATACTTTTTCAACTTAATAATGGCAACCTTAAAACTTTTCTTATCATCATAACCTTTTATTTCCATTATCCTATCCATCACCTGAACCCATTTAAAGAACTCTTCTGGGTTAGAAGAACCAATGAAATCTGGTGGATCTATCTTGATATCTTTCGTGACATCAACCTTATGCCTCCTATGCCTTCTTCTAGAATGATTAGACTCATCGTAATCACTAGAAGATCTGGGGGTGTCATCAGATCTCTCACTAGGACATTGAGACTCATCATCTCTTTCACCTACAACATGTTCTTTATTCAACCTTAAACCACCATCTTCTAATAGGTTAATAACTCTACCAAGTGTTTCTTGTAGATCTTCAATCTGCCTATCCCTCCTAGCATTATGAGCTTCTTCTAGAGTCATATTTCTTTTATAAGCCATTTATATTCAACAAAATAACACCAACAATAATAGATTTAGACACAACAAACCACAATCCAATCAGATCTAATCTGACCCAACAAACAAATAACAAAAACCCACGGATAAAAAGATTAAGAAACCTTTTTGGAAACCTGGCTCTGATACCAAAATTGATGCGTAAATCATGCAATAACTAAAGCACAGCGGAAATTAAACAAAATGGAATTAGATATTTTTGGTATTTTCTGGATTTTATGAAATAAACAACACAACAAGACGATAAGTAAAATGATAGATAAAAGAATCCACCACCAAGATTCGTAAAGGCCAAGCCACCGGAATCAAGGATAAAGGAAACACTCCAACCCACCATTATGTTTGATAAAGGTCTAGCCACCACAAACAAAGATAAAGGAATCGAAGATTTAAGATCTCACCACTATATTTGATAAAGGACGAACCACCACAAATATAGATAAAGGGATAACTCCAAACCACCAAGATCAAAGATCTATAAAGGTAAATGAAGATTTTGGATAAGAAATAGAGGCTGCTCTATTAATTTCATTCAACAACATGATCTAACTTGCATTGAGAAATACAACCCCTATTTATTCCATAGGAGTTATCAAAATATTAATAAAATAATAAAAAGGTGTCTTGGGCAATGGACAACCACAAAAATTTATCATGGGGACAACCACTAATTATTCCACCAATGGGAAAGAGACACAAAACTTTTAGAAAGATTCCTTCCGCAAATGGGCCCTTAAACCGTTAGGATTAACATTGTCACACCTTCCTTCCTTTCAACAGTTGTCCTTCTTTCTTTATTGGTCCCCACCATACGAGACAAACTTTATTGGTGTAACACCCCAACTAAGGCGGAACAATGAGATGTACAAAAAGTCGAGTATTCAAAACAAAGGATTGTAAATAACATTCACCATAGCTTTATTTGATAAAAATAATTTACAATGTACAAACATGTGAACCAATTTCCAAGTACAAATGCGTCCACCAAACTTGAATATTAAGTCCACGAACCAAATAACAAGCACAGGAAATAGTAAACTACAATGATCAAGGCGGATTCCATTGCCTATCACAAGGTTTGATCTTTGACTCCAAAGTGCAATGCAAATAATCATGAAGCATATAAATCCTCAATGCTTAAGCTTATTTCCTGAAAAGCATGAAGAAAAAGTGTCAACTACGAAAACGTAGTTGGTGAGTGCATAGGTTTTTATATAAATCTTGGTACATCACCGTTTTAATACTTAGAAAACCGATTACTATTACATTTCGAAATATCCAACCCATATGATTGACAAAATTTTCATATCATGTTATCAAGTTTCCAAATACCATAATGTCATATCAAGACTTGAAAAAATCCATAGTAAAATTTCAGGTTCTCATTTGTCAAATCATCATGAGAGAAAAAGTATATAAATCGATTAATCATATATTAAACCAAAATTATTCAGTTACCAAAATCATTTCAATATCACCAATTTCAACGTCTTTCAAGATATCATATGAGGGACGATACCCAATCCGTATGTTCAAACAATTTCCAATTATCAACAATATTAATATCAATTTCACTTAGCCACAAAGGCATAATTCAATATCAATTTCATTTAGCCACAAAGGCATAATTTACATAATTTTGATGAGTAAATGCTTGAGCCACTACTACTACCATTTTATCAAGTCCAACAATATATATATATCATTTCATGGCACAAGTTGTCAATCAAGTGCCGTATTTAATAATAATAGGGTCGTGCCATGGAGACGACCATTTAAATATAAGGTAGCTAGAACACCGCGTGGTCGGACTGGGAATGAAGGCCGTCACAAAGGCAACCAAACATCCCACCGTTACACGTTGGGTGGGTGGAAATCCTAGTTGCGCAACTCTCTAACTACAGGCCTCCAATTTCGGAGTAAATAGTAGTGTACCGAAAGAAAACGGGTTGACAGAACTCAAGCTCATCATAAAACATTTATCACATTGAACATACTAAACAATTTCATTTCATAGTCATATTAGCAAAAATCATTTTATATATATAGATATATATATATATATATAAAAGCATATTTATTTATATGTCATGCTTTTCACCCTGATAGTTAAGCACATAAAGTAGTTTGAAATGGGGCTATGACTCACCTTGATATGCCGCATATTATACTCATCTGTCCAAAATGGGTATTTCCCATCTATAGCTTCCTTGACCATATATCCATTATGTTCCTCCATCATATTTCAAGCCAAGACTATCCCTATGATAGAACTAATATACGTAAGTTCCTATCTTAAGCCATCACTTAGAAATGTCACTTTCATTATGTTGTTATAAATTGTGGGATCCAAGTATATTGCTAACATTCGCATCGTTTTGGTTGTAGAGATTTATGGTGAGGAAGGTTACTTTCATTACATGTGTTGTCATAAGTCGTTAGATTTTCGGTAACTTGGCTTCATTTGTGGTTTCACTTCATATATTTGGTTATCATATATAAATGTCATATTAAGTTATGTTATCCTTATTCATCATTTGTGGTGTAACCAAATTTTAGCGCGAATTTGCATTTGTGATATCAATATATAGCTTGGATAACATAATTACTTATGTCTATCTCACTTAATTATCTTTGTTTTATTTTGATTACACTTATCTCATGAAATTCGTTTAAGTGTTATGGGCCATTATCAATTGGGGCAAATTGTGATGAGTTTTTTAAGTGACTTGGGCTTAATTTAGTTATTGGGCTTAACCTTATTTGGGTTATGTGCATAATGGGTCATAGTGGTTATTGGGCTATAAGGCTTATTGGGCCAAGTGGGCCTACTGATTTGTGTTCCTTATGGGTTCATTATTTGGGCCGGGTTAGCCCATTATGGTTCTTAGTTCATTACATAGCCCATTATGCCATTTATAAGATTACTTACAAATTTTCTGTTTTATACTTTATTTTTACGAAATGTTAGCTACTATTTTGGGGTGAAGACGAATTATTTAAACCTTCCTGATTTTTTTGTAGCAACCTATATGTGTCTTATAATTTTGTAAATTTTTACTTAATTTTTAGACATTGTTTACTACCTCTAAAAATTTCCAAACTAAAACTGGTCAGAATGGTTGCTATTGTGCGACTTGAAATGTTTTATAAAAGTTCTTAATGATTTAACCTTCAGAAAAATACCACAAATTTATCTTAAGTCATGGACACATTGAAATTACTTTCCACCAAGTATGACTTCCTGGAGCATTATGGATTAGGAGATAAAAATTGTTAAAGTTCATAAAATATTCAGACAAAATACCAGTTTGACCGGTTTCAGTAGCAAAATCATATCTTTCGTTTGGTTCAGTACTTTTGAGTAATTCCAGTTGGAGATTAAAATTAACTAATGTATCTACAACTTTTATTTTGAAAGTTTTGTTTAAAAATGTCTGGAAATTCTCAGTTTATTCGTCCCAAGTGAAAAGATTATTTCTGTCAGAATTCTTCTTAATTATATCAACTCACCAATAGTGTTTGTTGCTTGTTTTAGCCTCTAGATTACCACTAACAAGATTATTAATTTATTTTGTGTTCCTTAACATCAAATATACAGATTTCAACTAATTTCAAGATCAACACACATCATTCATACTTGAACTTTTACCCAACAAAATCAATAAACTTAGTTCTTGCAAATATCATCCAAAAATGTGATTGCATGTGACCATCTAACCATTTTATGAACAAATCTCTTGACAAATCTTTCATACAACATAAAAATAAGTTTATTTATGAAAATCACAGAATATATGTTCCATTTATATCATCACAAATAGATTTTTATATAGGTCTATCAACTAGTTTGAAAGCTTTCTCATGAACCATCACTTTTGGATCTTATATGAGTTGAATCCTTGAATCTTTTCTCTAGATCTTGACATGCAATGGCATGAAAGGAAAGATTCTATCAACATGCCCTCATTAAGTGTATTTTGAAGAATAAAATCAAAGAAAAACTTAATATTTGATAAAGATCTTTTAGTATAAACAAAAACAAGATAGATTAAACAAAGAGATGAAGATTTATACCCTTGATGAACTCGGATTTGAAAGTGATTTTGGGCAGAAATTTCGTGGCCCTATACGCTCTAAACAACCCTTATTCCAAGCTTGAAATAACCCTTAAATCTTACTTGAATCAACCCTTGTTTAAGCCTTTCAAAAACTCCTTTTATTATTAAAGTTTAATATGATTTTTCCTTGTCTTTTTGTTGATTATTTGAGCCAAAATGGAGAGGAAGAAAAGAGAAGGAAGTGCAGAAAATTTGAGAGAAATGAGAGAGAAAATATTGGTTTGTGTGTGTAAAATGAAAAGGGATGTGTGAAGTGTGGGGTGTGATGGTATGTTAAGTTAACCTTGGGAGTTTAAGGGTATCATGTGGCTAGTTAAATTGTGATTGGTGGAGTGCACATGGCTGAATTTTTGCAAGAAAAATTACAAATTTTGTAAGGAACAATTATATAAATGTCTTACACTCATGTCAATATGCATATACATGTATGTCTACGTATGTATTTGTATTGGGTGTCTATATTAGTTCTTGCAAGGATATAAGTGTATGCATATGTTCTTCTATAAATATTTACTAGTTATGTAGTGTTTCTAAGACATGGTTTATGTACATATATGTGTGTATACAGTGTGTGTATATATATAGATGTATGTAAATATATATAGTTTTATTTGTGTTTTAATTTTATTACTTATCTCATTATTTATAAACTTGTATTTACATTAGATATATATATATATATAGTTATTATTATTTAAGCACTTTTATGTACATCATAGTTCTATAAATATATTTTTAAGATGGTCATTATAATTATGTGTTCAAATATACTTGAATTTACTTGGTGTTTGAATTGTTGTACATTTGTGAATAATTATCTTTGTTAACTCAATTTGTGAGTCTTAGTTTATTATATATTTAACTTAACTTATCGAATTAAAATTTTTTGGTTCATTGACATTTTGTCAAGTTCAATTAGAACTAATATATGTAGCTTGAGATTGGCTTAACTGATAATAGTTATTGGTTATGACATTTCTAATATAGCTAGTCATCTATGGTATTTCTAAGGCATTTTACTGTATTAAAGGGCGATTTCTCTTAATAAACTTCTCGGGATAGATACCTAGATAAATATAAGTAAGTTGTCCTAGTCAGAAATTGAGGGTTGTTACATCATTACCCCCTTAACTATAACTTCGTCCTCGAAGTTCGCTCGTTCACGGGGTGATAAAATGAATAGATTGACGATAAGGATAGCTTAACAGGGACGCACGAACGTAAGAGTTCATCTAGGTTTCATCACGACCTTTCAGTTACTTACGGAATTTTTAACCTCCACAGTTGGGGGCATCTATTCCTTGGTGCCCTAAATATCACTTCTTGAGACGACTTGGGATTAATCATAAGAAATCATTATGGGTTATCAATCTTGCCTGGATCAATGTTAAGTAGTGCGATGATGACAGGAACATTAATACGGAGGTGTAAAATGAGAAAACGGTTCGTAACATGAGTTGTAACAAAAATAGCAAGAGACGTTGGAGTTTTGATTGTTGGTGGCTACTCATTTCCCATTGTCACTAGATGTACTTTCCTTTATCGTTTGCTTTCCCCATTAAAGAATCCTCCACTGGCTCCTTGCCTATTTTTATCTTCCTTTGGTTTGATGTTGGACACGCTTCCCGCTACTAGAAATTATTGACTTCGTTTGTGACTAATCACTTGTTAAGGGATTAACCCCTTAATAAGGAAGTTGCTAATCCGGGATGCCAAATTGCATTAAAATTTGCAAAGGTACACCTCCATAATACCTCATTCTAGGGTTTTCAGTTCGTCTTTATTGTCTCATGGCGTGCAAAGGAAATCGGTCATGTAATGCATGATGATAGTTTCATCTTGTTCCCCATACTTACCTTTGTTCTTTCAATTTCGCCCTTATTTTCCCAAAGCCACCTTTTTACGTTATTCGCTAAGTCACATTGTTAATAATTTCTCTAGCTCTTGCCAATATTAGCTTGTAAATCGTTTTATGGCACCTTTATTTCTTCCTTTTTAACGTAAAAGTACCACCATCTATGACATATTTTCGGCTTAACTCCTTGTCAACATTGCACGTATAACCTCTTCCAATTCTATTATATGCCTACGCATTCCTCGCGATAGAGTTTACGCAATCCTTATACTCACAAATAATCATATCACATCCTCACCGTCTTGGCAAGACTAACACTTCAAGCCCTCATTAGTATGAATCCCTTATCAGGACATTTCTTCTTGGGTCCTTTCAGGCCTCTACAAAACTTCATATGACACTGCTCTCTAAAGCCTCACATCCATTTTTACTTTTCTATGTTAAGCTTCCTTTGAAGTGCACTAGCCTAATGCTCTTAGCAATTTATGATGTAACATAATTTAGGTGAAGCTCTACACCTCATCCTTTTCTCCACCATTTAGTTTTCTCCATCTTTCTTTCGTGTTCTTGTGTATAACCATATTCCTTATCGTTTTTCCACTTGGATCCATCTCTCATTAGAGTGATCGTCATCTTGAATAATACAAGTGCAATCGCTAATCCTTAGAGTTTATCTCAGGGTACTCGTATTTAGACCTAGCTTATCACATAAGCGAATTATCATACTTTTATTCAAACGTTCCATGACTAGCTCTTTCCAGAGTTTGTAGTCATTTGGGACATAGGCCAAGGATAAACTTTCTCGATCATTGCGGCAGTATGTGCCTTGAACTCTAGCGTCGTATTTCCTATTTGCTTTCGCTACTAACTTAGCGACTTCGTGTTGTTTTCCTTCTTCATTTTCCTTGGGCGCACTACTTCGTAGGTCGATAGTTCTTGACTACCCACCATATGTTCTAAAAATTTTTCTCACCTAAGTCCATCTTATTTTAGCTTACCTCCACACGGCTGTTGACCTTGAGGAAATATCCATCACAGTCACCATGCCTCTAAAACTCGGGTGCTGAGTGTATACCGGTTGATATGTTCTACTAATAGCTCGTCTTTTGATAGAGGTTTTCAAGCGATGTTCAAAGAATATCATGAGGAACGCCATAAAGATGATCACCTCCAGCACTACATCTTGTAGATGACGTTAATGCCTTCACTTCGTCGTTTTAGTAAAACAATCTCCCTTTACTTTCTACTCCACATCAACTTTAATGATGCTAGTGAACAACTCTTTCTTGAAAGATAAAGTATATCTTGCGCTTCACACTCTTCGTTCGAGTATCTTCCTTGTTGTGATTACCCCCTTAACAATTTTCTTCTAGAAAAATGTAAGGGATTTCGTGCTTTTCATATCATCTCGCTTTCTCTTCTAAACAAGCTCATTAGCCACCTTCTTAACTAGGTTCCTTGAATTACCTTACATTCTTACGTTCTTTGGCAGTCTTCAATCTGCCAAGTCTTCTTGTCATTCTCGACGACCTTAAATTTGCCAGATTTCCAAACCCTACTTGTAACTACTCTTGTCCTCCGGGGCAGTCCCCAAATCATTATCCATTTATCTTCAAATCGTGAGGGTCACATGATCCTTATTTTACTTCTTATCCTCCTTAATGACATCTTCGCTCCAACGGTAACTTTGGAATTTCTTCTGATTTACGCCGAGGCTCCACTTTTACATGAATAGAAGGGCTTTCAATTCCTTTACCAATTTGAGGCCTCGGTTCGATTGCCTCTACACTCGCTCACATGTTGACCATATCCAAGGCATCGCTTTAATTAGGTATACTAGTCTATAGTATTTTTCCATACCATACTTCTTTGACTCTAGTTTCCTGAACTTCCTTGTATCGAGTGGCTCCTTCTCTTAACGTCGTCGCGAGCGGGTAGTGTTAGTTATTTGGTCTCACCACTTTCAAGTGTTGCATCGAGTCATCCGTGGATTAAGGAAATTGTAAATCTTTGGAAATGAAGGAGAATCATGCTTTCATCATGTTTGGTCCTCGAGGTTGTCGAAATTCACTTGGCTAGCTTCAATATGGAAGTGGGGAGTAGGAGTTCATAGCGAGAAAAGACAACAATTCAAATTAATATTCTTAGGTGTGTTAAACGGATTAATTCAACGTCGCTTGCAAAAATTTGCTTCTTTGTACTTTGATTGGCATACAACATATCTTCCATGGCCTACGTTATGTTTGTGATCCAATAGCATCTTCTATGCTATATATTTATCCCAAGCATTTCGCTTTTGGACAACTGATGACTAAACGTCATTCGCACCTCTTGATGTCGCAGCGAGAGTAGGGTACCACTTACTCGATTTCGCTATTTTTGAGTGTTGGGTAAGTGAGTTGTATGTTGTTAGGTTATTAACTTTTGAAGGGAAGCGGTGGTGATCAATACTTTGAATTATCAAGAATGTCAAGGATGTAGAATTTGGTTTCGAATGAATGAAATAACGATACAGAAACAAAAGATTCATTAAGGCTCGAATCAGACTCTTTGCACGAGTTAGAGGAATCACTTCTATGTGTTATGTTGCCCATTGGACTCCAACTTTCGACTTAGATAGCATAGATAGATGTTAGTGTATACGTGTTAAAATAGAAATATTGCACCAAATTTCGAGGCTACATTCCTCACAGTGTGTCATCTAGAATGTATGGGTACGTGTTCGACTGGTGATGTTGTATTGTGATAAGGCCTTAGTGCCGCTCACCATTTGTAAATCTCCGACTTAGTTTGACATTCCCCATATGTTTTGCGCCATCTCAGATCTCATAAAAGGTTGTGCGTAGATATCTTCAAGTCGCGTCATATCTTGGGACTATAATCCTTAGAGTATATCATCAAACGCTCGTGAGAGGATGCTTTATAGGTGATATCGCGTCGTCGTATGTAAATAATGAATAGCGGTGTCATAAGAAAAAGGATATTGAATAGTTTCAAAAAGAGCACGAGTGCACGAATATCGGATGCGTACTTAATGTCAACTTTCATACTTAGAATATCTCTAATTTATAATGAATTTCCTAGGGCGATTACTCGTTCTCAAGCGGTCAAATCTCAACATGCAATATTCATCTTGATAGTAAGGACTAACCATATTATCATCATATCAAGCAATCTCTAGTTCTCAATAGTCAAATCTTAGAGCATCATAACTATCTCATAATTAGGCACAACTATATAGTCATTACATCATCTATGCACTAGTCCTTATATGGCTCAACATTAGGGTGCAATAATTATCTCAATACTAAGGCATGACTACATAATCGTCGCAATATTCACACGCTAGTTTCAAATAGCTCAAACTTAGAGAGTAAGGGCTCTTATATCCATATTTCAAATAGTCCAAACTTAGAGAGTAAAAGATCTTATATCCATATCGGCTATAGACTTTCATATTACTTGTCATACCTATATCCCCTTTTAGTTCATTCTTAAATAATCAGTCTCATCACCCAATAACTTAAACAAGTCATATTCGACATAAATTCATGCTTCATAATAATCACATTATTTTATAGTGCATATGCTACTTAAAGTTCAACATCATAATTCATAAATCTTTTACGCATGCATTTCTCTCAAAATTTTCACATTGCACCTTTAAACTTTCACATTGACAATTCAAGCTTTCACATTGCACATTACAACTTTCACATTGTACCTTATAACTTTCATGTTGCAATCAAATCAATCATGCCCAAGTTTGCATGTTATAACATAGAGTAGCATGTATCAACAAATATATTTCAATCTTAGATTCGTTTCGCTTCTAATGTGCAAGAAGGGGAATCCTACCAAGCTAGCATAATCCTCAACTAAAGCAATTCTCGAATCCTTATATGTGCTTAGGTGAATGTCTAAATGCAACACGTATGCTCATAAAAACGGATTTAATAAAGATCTTTTTTTTTTTTTTTTTTTTGAAAAGGAATCCTTTTAACAAAAGTCCAAGTGGTCGTTTGAGTTTTACATGGTTCTCTCATAATTAAACATAGATTCATGACTCTATGTTTAATTAGGGTCCTACCATCTAAAGCTCAAACTAATCCACTTAACCTCATGCTCGACTCGACTATAAAACTCGTTTTGAAAAGTGGCTATAGTTTTGAAATTCCCGTAGGAACTCCAATGTTCTCTATAACCTTGGCTCTTGATACCATTTTCTGTAATACCCCAACTAAGGCGGAACAATGAGATGTACAGAATAAAGGAATCGAAGATTTAAGATCTCACCACTATATTTGATAAAGGACGAACCACCACAAATATAGATAAAGGGATAACTCCAAACCACCAAGATCAAAGATCTATAAAGGTAAATGAAGATTTTGGATAAGAAATAGAGGCTGCTCTATTAATTTCATTCAACAACATGATCTAACTTGCATTGAGAAATACAACCCCTATTTATTCCATAGGAGTTATCAAAATATTAATAAAATAATAAAAAGGTGTCTTGGGCAATGGACAACCACAAAAATTTATCATGGGGACAACCACTAATTATTCCACCAATGGGAAAGAGACACAAAACTTTTAGAAAGATTCCTTCCGCAAATGGGCCCTTAAACCGTTAGGATTAACATTGTCACACCTTCCTTCCTTTCAACAGTTGTCCTTCTTTCTTTATTGGTCCCCACCATACGAGACAAACTTTATTGGTGTAACACCCCAACTAAGGCGGAACAATGAGATGTACAAAAAGTCGAGTATTCAAAACAAAGGATTATAAATAACATTCACCATAGATTTATTTGATAAAAAATATTTACAATGTACAAACATGTGAACCAATTTCCAAGTACAAATGCGTCCATCATACTTGAATATTAAGTCCGCGAACCAAATAACAAGCACATGAAATAGTAAACTACAATGATCAAGGCGGATTCCATTGCCTATCACAAGGTTTGATCTTTGACTCCAAAGTGCAATGCAAATAATCATGAAGCATATAAATCCTCAATGCTTAAGCTTATTTCCTGAAAAGCATGAAGAAAAAGTGTCAACTACGAAAACGTAGTTGGTGAGTGCATAGGTTTTTATATAAATCTTGGTACATCACCGTTTTAATACTTAGAAAACCGATTACTATTACATTTCGAAATATCCAACCCATATGATTGACAAAATTTTCATATCATGTTATCAAGTTTCCAAATACCATAATGTCATATCAAGACTTGAAAAAATCCATAGTAAAATTTCAGGTTCTCATTTGTCAAATCATCATGAGAGAAAAAGTATATAAATCGATTAATCATAAACCATACCAAAATTATTCGGTTACCAAAATCATTTCAATATCACCAATTTCAACGTCTTTCAAGATATCATATGAGGGACGATACCCAATCCGTATGTTCAAACAATTTCCAATTATCAACAATATTAATATCAATTTCACTTAGCCACAAGGGCATAATTCAATATCAATTTCATTTAGCCACAAAGGCATAATTTACATAATTTTGATGAGTTAATGCTTGAGCCACTACTACTACCATTTTATCAAGTCCAACAATATATATATATCATTTCATGGCACAAGCTGTCAATCAAGTGCCGTATTTAATAATAATAGGGTCGTGCCATGGAAACGACCATTTAAATATAAGGTAGCTAGAACACCCCATGGTCGGACTGGGAATGAAGGCCGTCACAAAGGAAACCAAACATCCCACCGTTACACGTTGGGTGGGTGGACAAATCCTAGTTGCGCAACTCTCTAACTACAGGCCTCCACTTTCGGAGTAAATAGTAGTGTACCGAAAGAAAACGGGTTGACAGAACTCAAGCTCATCATAAAACATTTATCACATTGAACATACTAAACAATTTCATTTCATAGTCATATTAGCAAAAATCATTTTATATATATAGATATATATATATATATATAAAAGCATATTTATTTATATGTCATGCTTTTCACCCCGATAGTTAAGCACATAAAGTAGTTTGAAAGGGGGCTATGACTCACCTTGATATGCCGCATATTATACTCATCTGTCCAAAATGGGTATTTCCCATCTATAGCTTCCTTGACCATATATCCATTATGTTCCTCCATCATATTTCAAGCCAAGACTATCCCTATGATAGAACTAATATACGCAAGTTCCTATCTTAAGCCATCACTTAGAAATGTCACTTTCATTATGTTGCTATAAATTGTGGGATCCAAGTATATTGCTAACATTCGCATCGTTTTGGTTGTAGAGATTTATGGTGAGGAAGGCTACTTTCATTACATGTGTTGTTATAAGTCGTTAGATTTTCGGTAACTTGGCTTCATTTGTGGTTTCACTTCATATATTTGGTTATCATATATAAATGTCATATTAAGTTATGTTATCCTTATTCATCATTTGTGGTGTAACCAAATTTTAGCGCGAATTTGCATTTGTGATATCAATATATAGCTTGGATAACATAATTACTTATGTCTATCCCACTTAATTATCTTTGTTTTATTTTGATTACACTTATCTCATGAAATTCGTTTTAAGTGTTATGGGCCATTATCAATTGGGCCAAAATGTGATGAGTTTTTTAAGTGATTTGGGCTTAATTTAGTTATTGGGCTTAACCTTATTTGGGTTATATGCATAATGGGTCATAGTGGTTATTAGGCTATAAGGCTTATTGGGCCAAGTGGGCCTACTGATTTGTGTTCCTTATGGGTTCATTATTTGGGCCGGGTTAGCCCATTATGGTTCTTATTTCATTACATAGCCCATTATGCCATTTATAAGATTACTTACAAATTTTCTGTTTTATACTTTATTTTTACGAAATGTTAGCTACTATTTTGGGGTCAAGACGAATTATTTAAACCTTCCTGATTTTTTTGTAGCAACCTATATGTGTCTTATAATTTTGTAAATTTTTACTTAATTTTTAGACATTGTTTGCTACCTCTAAAAATTTCCAAACTAAAACTGGTCAGAATGGTTGTTGTTGTGCGACTTGAAATGTTTTATAAAAGTTCTTAATGATTTAACCTTCAGAAAAATACCACAAATTTATCTTAAATCATGGACACATTGAAATTACTTTCCACCAAGTATGACTTCCTGGAGCATTATGGATTAGGAGATAAAAATTGTTAAACTTCATAAAATATTCAGACAAAATAACAGTTTCACCAGTTTCAGTAAAAAAATCATATCTTTCGTTTGGTTCAGTATTTTTGAGTAATTCCAGTTGGAGATTAAACTTAACTAATTTATCTACAACTTTTATTTTGAAAGTTTTGTTTGAAAATGTTAGAAATCCAAAAGTAGTGATACATTGTTATTTAAGTTATGGACTTACTTGTTGTTAAGTCATGTCTTGATGATTTCTAAGGTTGAGGGGCTAATTGTATTAATTAGCATAGTTGATTTGTTTAGACTATAAATAGCCCTCAAATCCTTAGAAATCATAACATTAGCATAACTCTTGACATACATTCCATCCCATTACACCTGAATAACACACTCTTGATCCCAATTCTCTCTCAACACACACACAAACACCAAGAACACACACACTAATCAAACACCATTGTTGATGTGAATTCGAGTGATAAAATCGTGTTGTTACATTTGGTATCAGAGCAAAACATCGTTTTGATCTCGATCCATAACTGAATTCAATCACATTTTCATCAAAAATCACCTTTAATTCTGTTTTTTTTCGTTTCTGTTCGTTTTTGTTCTCCACTGAAAATCCAAAAATTAACCTCTCAAATCACATAAAATCACAAACGTTTGTTCACCGTTCGATTCCTCATAGTTAATAACATAATCCTCTCAAGTTTCATATTCTAATTCGATCTGGATCAAAAGTTCAGATTTTGAGTTCTTGGCGCTAAAATTTGGGATTTGATTATGTTGTGTTATAAGCTAAATAGTGTTAATCGGATCATTGTTGAGGTGAAAACAAACTGTTTGCAAGTGGTTTCATGTTCCAATTCTCAGAAAATCAAAAGATATTGAAGTTTTAAAAATCGTCAATGGAGGTGTTCATACTCAGAGGTTGAAGACGACTCTGAGAAGCTAAACGATCTCATTTAGATCGTTTTAGTTTGTGACTTGTAAGACGATTCAAATTTTGATCGTTTTGACAAGTGTGGTTGTAGTGTGAAGAGTTGATTGTGGCTAACTGATCCTTTGGATTGGTTTTGGTCAATTCAATTTCTTGAAAAATACACAAGTTGTTGAGAAATTCTGAAAAGAAACCAAAACGATCTCTTTTAGATCGTTTCAGTTTTCCTTGAAACCAGAACGATCTCTTTTAGATTGTTTCAAGTTTTACTTGAACATTCTCTGGTTTGTGTAATTCGTGAAGAGTTGTGTTTGAGAATCATACTACTCTTGGGTAACTGATCTTCGTGATTGGTTTTGCTCAATTCATTTCATTCCATTTCATACCAAACTCTGCCCAAATCATTTCAGAACTCTTAGAATCTTTCTTCTTCTGAAAATCGTTTCAGGGTAAATCGTTTCATTCTTAATTCATTTTAGATCGTTTCAAATTAGATCGTTTCATTTCTGCACATTGAGATCATTTCATTCCTGGACATTTAGATCGTTTCATTTACACTTCTTCTACATCATTTCATTTTAATTCCAATTCAGATCGTTTCATTCTTATTTCAAATCAGATTGTTTCATTTTCATTTCAATTCAGATCGTTTCATTTCACTCCAAATTAGATCGTTTCATAGTTTCATACTTACTTCAAAATCAATTCAATTCTCAATTCAAATCAATTTCAAATGACTACTCGTGAAGCATTGTCTTTGGGTACTGATACCAGACCACCAGTTCTTTATCGTGGTAACTATGGACTTTGGAAGAAAAGGTTCATGGATTATGTGGAACGTCAGACTAATGGTCACATGCTTAAGGACTCAATCATCAATGGACTTGCTATGCATCGTCATCCTACTACCCGTACTATTTTAACTCCTGATCTTTTGAATGCCGAACAAAGAGATCGTACTGCTGCTGACAACAGAGCTAGGTCATGCTTGTGCCAAGCACTCCCTGATGAGATCTATGGCTCAGTTGATTCTTACGACACAGCAAAGGAGATTTGGGATGAAGTTGCTAGACAAATGGAAGGTTCTGATGTAACCTCAACAATTCGACTGACAAATGTCTTAACTGAGTTTGACAATTTTCAGAAATCTCCAAATGAATCTCTTAAGTCCGTCTACTACAGATTTTGCAATGTGATCAATGAACTGAGAAAGAACAAAGTCAAGAAAGATGAGATTGAGTTGAACATCAAGTTTATCAAAGCACTTGGTCCCGAATGGGAAGATTATGGAACTCAAATCAAGCAACATCAAGATCTGACCAAATTCACCATTCATACTCTTTATGAATCTTTCAAGTTGAATGAGAGCAAAGTTCTATGATGGTCCACGAATGCACAACTTATGTTTTAATTAAATAGACAAGAAAGTAAGCAAGCAAGTAGATAACAAGAACAATGTAAAGTTCAATTGTAGTACATCAATGCAAGGATAATCATATGTATCATTGATTAAACGATGAATACATGGTTGATTTTACACTTGTCTTACAGGAATACAAAAGAACAAAGCTAATTGCTAAGTCTAGACACACTAAAAACTTAAGCAATTACAAGTGACACACACTTTTAAGGTGACTAACACACATAATACAATGTGGCTGTGTTGCTTTATATAAGGGAGACTTGGGACAACACAGCCTACTTTGATTGTGACTTGATGGTGGTTGTCGACTTCCAATTGGCTCATGGTACTTGAATCATGTGCCCATTGTCTTCTATACCAAATCGGGTAAGAGAGAGAAAGAACCCTTGCTTTGGTCCCAACATGTACATTTGCCATTCAGGGCAAATTACAGTTGGTCAACCATCCTGTGACCTTTTTGTCTTCATGTAATTTGAATGTTTCCCGCCATGAAGAACTTTGGTCAGCAAGCATCCCGTTGAAGACGTCTCTTCATCTACTGATGACCTGTTAAAGACTTGCTGACGACATGTGTCAGCGAGCAAGTCTTCTTCAGCTAATCCCAGACTTAACAATCTCCCCCTATTAGCTGAGGAGACTTGCTGGATGAAAATTACTTAAGAAAACATAGAAATAGTGGAAGAAGAAGGCTCTTTATTTCATACTAAAGTAATGTTACATCATTTATAGTTTACATATGAAAAGTACTCGATGCCATAGCAGCTTCAATCTCAAAAGCTTCTTCTTGCTTTGCTATCCTCAGCACTGGATCACTCAACCTGTGGGGCTTCATCAGCTCTTCTTCTATTTTACTAACTACTGGTCTGGCACAAGCCATTTTTGCAAAGCTTTTCCTTAACCCAACCAGAAATCCAGTAGAAGCCCTTTCCATCTCTTCAAGGCAAAAGAATAATTGATCATTTGCGAAATTGTTGAAGAAGATGCCAGCAGGTTGTTCCAGTACCCTTCCTTCTTCAAAATAAGCCCTAGGGGGAAGCCTTAGGTTCAAGCCAGCGTCAGTGGGAATTGGAGGGAGGTTAGCAGACAGAGATCTGCTGGAATGCTTTCTTTTTGGAACCCTTCTGCCTGCTGTCTGAGAAACAGCTGCTGGAGTGCCAAATATAGTTCTCAGAAGGGGAAGATCTTCCTTGAATTTAGTTTCATACTCCAGAATCCTTTCGAAAAATCTCTTAAGCATGTCTTGAAGGTGATTATAGCTAGCAGCCTTCTTATCTTTGATCAACATATAAACTTCAAACCATTCAAACACCCCAAGAGTCTTCAGCTTCACATTCATGAGTTTTACTGGAATGGGAAGACCTTCCCTCCTGAACTTAAGATTAGTCTGTGTACCCATAGCAGCTTTTCTCACCTCCACAGCAACAATTTTTTCAGGCCTTTTCCTTTCTTCCATTATTCCCAACCACCTGGCTTTTTCCCTTTCAAACTTTTCCTTCTTTTCCTTAACCAGCTGCTCAACATTTGCTTGTTTTTGTCTGTACAGCGCTTCAGGCCCACCAGTGAGTAGTAGCATTTTCTGCTCACCATCCATCTCATCTCTTTCGGCAAGGGCCATCCTGGCAATGAGCTCTAAGTTTTTCTTTTCATTTTCTTTGTTCAGCTTCCTTCTATCAAGCTCCTCCAGTGCCTCTTGTTGAGTTTTTCCCTCAGCAGTTAGAGCGAGAATGTCAATCACTTGGAATTGATTTCCTGCTGGGGAGATGATGGAGAGATTGTCAACATTGAGATAATATTCTGGCCTCCTACTGGCTGGAACCCTTGTTACCTCAGCCCCCATTCTTTCTAACAATTGTTGCCTGGCAGCTTCCTGACCTGCTGCAATAGTATGAGGGCTGAGCACTTCTTCAACAGCTGTATCATCTTGGGGAGCATCAAACACAATTAATTGTCGCTCCCCCTCAGCACCAGCAGGGGGAACAACATCACTTTCCACGTCTTGAACAACCACTATTGCCCTTTCATCATTGGTAGTTTCGGTAGCTGTACAAGTATTGTCATCTTCATCTATGATCTTGTCAGCAGCTTCTTCAATGAAATCATTTGCAGCCTTCTTAACTGCTTCAGAGACAAGATTATAGAGAGCAGCATCAAGTTTCTCCCCCTTGGAGGTAGTATTATTGATAACTACCTCCACTACTGCTGCGGGAGCATCTTTCTTGTTTAGAAGTTGGGTCAGCAGGTTCTTTATTTCAGCAACCTTTGTTTCCAACTTTTGCTGGCACTTACGATCTTCCTCAGTGAATGAAGCTTGAGGAGGAGGAAGACTGGCCACACGAGTATCCAAGGCATGTGTGGCCTTGGTTTTGTCTTCCACTTGGGAGATAAATGGAGAGACCTGGTCAGCAAGTTCTTTAACTTTAGCAGCTGCTGAGGAGCTGCTTGTGGATGCCTTCATAGCCATAACCTTGGTGGCATTCATTGATTTGCATAGCGATCGATTTATCCCCAGAATAATTTGCTGATCCTTTTTGATAGAGATGAGAGAATTGCGCATTTTTCTTGATCAGCAGCGAGGGAGATAGATTTTTCTTTGATGCTTTCGATGCTAGCACTGTTTTCCTGCTGCCTGACATACTAGCTCTTTAGTGTACGTACCAGGGCGTCATCTTCATGATCTTTTATTTCAATGGCTAAATGAGCAGCCTTGGATATGTCATTCAAAGTTTCTTCAATCCTGGCAAGCCTTTCAGAAGAATGAGTATTGTAAGCAAGGCCCAGTTCTTTGGCAGTCAATGGAATATTGGCAGACTTGCTAGCAGGTTGACTTTCAAACATGCTGGGGAAGGAAGAAGGCATGCTGAAGGAAGGCATCCTTAGTGCAGGCATATCGACAAATGCGCCTTCCTTAGTGCAGGCATATCGACAAATGCCCTCACTGCTGGTGTGGCTCCACCAGCAGGTGTATCAACCATAATTTCTGTGCTTGTCTCCACAGCTGCCTCTGTTTGAGCTTCAATAGAGGCTACTGCATTGTCATCAGCAGCAGCCATTTCAGGAGAGACAGCTGCTGCATTATTATTATTACCAGCAGTAGTGTCCTCGTCATCATCCTCCTCCAGGTCACTGGCAAATTGTTCATCAGCATGGGTGGAGGTATCCAGCTGGAATTCATCAACGGTGAACTCTTCCAGTTCAAACTCATTCTCATCATCATCAACCATCTCATCATCCGCCACATCAAATCCAGCACCCTCTACATCACACCCTTCACCCTAATCCATATAGTCAGTTGGGCCTGCAGGGTTTTCATCAACAGTTGTTTCTTCATTATTTGTTCCAGCATCACCACCACTTTCCACAACATTTTCACCTTCAACCACATCAGTCCCACCTTCACCTTCAACCAATCTTGCTTCAGTAGAAAAATTCAAGGGGTTAGGGGAACCGGGTGCCTCAGAGTCAGTGTGTTGTTGCACCAACTCATCATCGGCCGTAGAATTTGCTGACTCTAGCAACACCTATGATCTGGCTGCTGTCAGCGACTTAGAAGGTTGAGAAGGGGGAGGAATTATAGGGGTGGTTGACTCAACTCTAGTGGGATGGGTTGACCCAATATCTACACCAACCTCGCCTACAGAAGTTTGAGGTGGCTGATCACTGTTTCCCATATTCTCGTCAGCAGTCTGTTGGGAGACTGCTGATGGGTTGGCTGGGTTTCTAATATCCTTGGGCCGTGAGGACTTCTTAACCTTAGTGGTTGGGCCCTTTGATACTCGCTGCTACTGTGTTGGGACAGCAGCAGGAGGTGAGATGGAAGAGAGTTTTTGCAATTTCTTTTTGTTTTTCTTGGGAGCTTTGGAGGCTGCTGGGGGGATTACCAGCACACCAGCTCCAGCAGGGTTAGGGGCATATTGCTCAGGATAGACAGTGAGTAGTACCTGATACATTGCAGGAGTGAGCTCAGCATATCTTGGTTCAAATTGTTCAGGATTGCATACTGGAGTCTTATAGACAGTGTTGGCGATCCTTGGAGAGTTGATGTAGTTAGCTCCAGCGATGATATATTCATCTCCAAACTCACTTTTGAAGATAAGTGAGAGGAATCGAGCGAAAGGCACTGAACTCGATCTGTTTTTAATAGTGACCTTGCCTTTAAGATCTTCAAAAATAACAGCAGCAAAGTCCAAGAAACGTCCATGTGCCAGTGCATAGATGATTTGCATTTGGCCAGCAGTGGCTTGATCGAATGAGCCACTGTTCCCACCGAGACATTGTATGACATGGGTGAACAGCAACCTCCATATCCCCGGCAGAAACTTCTTTTGAGTTTTGCTGTGCACAGCTTGCACTGGCTCCATATTTGAACCATATCCAATGGAGGCCAGCCAATCCTTCCACACTTGGTTTGGAACCACACCAATGAAGGGACGCTCTTCAGATTGCTGAGGAAGGCGAAGAGCCCTCCTCAGTGAGTTAACAGTAATATCAATGCTGTACTTTCTCTTCAGTATCGTGCACGTCCACCAGTATTCTCTTAAAAGATGAAGAGGCATCTCACCAGGGTCTCTGTACAGAGCCCTACTGACGTCACGCCCCATGATGAAATCCATCATTGAGTAGTACCCTTCTACATTCTTGGGTACTCCTTGAGATCCAAGATAGTTATTAGCTTTGACAGTCAGCTTTGAAGCTTGAAAAGAAACAAGAGGAGAAGATGAAATCCCTTCAGGATCATATACTTTGGAAGTGAAATATGCAGGAATACTTCCAGAATCAATGTTTTCAGCATGAGGAGATTGTGCAGATGAAGAAGCCATTTTAGATGTTATAAGAGATGACGATTTTATGATATGAGAAGTTTAGAGAGAATGAAGGAACTTGAGAGAATGAAAGATTAGAGGAGATTGAGGAGAAGTTGAGAGATTTGAGCAGTTTAGAAAGATGAGTTTAGAGAAAATGAAACGTAAGAGGTTGGATACAGACGTAATTGGAAATATATATAGTATGGGAGTGGGTCCTACTTCTGCAAAAGTGAACCGTCACTTTTTCTCTCACATACGTAGTATAGAGATATTTGATGAATTAAAAATATAAAACTAGAAATAATGCCTATGTTGTACCAATGGTAGTGCAAATAAATGTTTTTATTAATTAATCAAAAATACGTATGTGAGTAACGTATATAAGTAGTTTGATGAGACATATACCTATACGCCGACTATACTCGAATGTATACGGCTGTATAGTGTACAGGTAGCCCATTTGGGAGAAAATCGAGGTAACTGTTTGAAACATATATAATATAATATTAATAAAACATGTAGTGGAATACACTCAAATGACTTGAGGTATCCACTGAAGAGTTGTATTATTTTGACAACAAAGTTACCAAGTTTTAATCAGCACCACAAAAATAGAAGTGTGGATGCTGATGAGCATTAAACAATTTTTGGCAAATTGTCAGCCATCAACGAATTTTAGATGTCTTTACCAGCAACCGTTTGCTGCTGGACTAGATAGAGACTTTCAGCACCCTATTACTTTTGTTATGCTTTTTCCCAAAGCATCAGGGATCAACGGATTTTAGACGTCTTTACCAGCAGCCGTTTGCTGCTGGACTAGATAGGGACTTTCAGCACCCTATTACTTTTGTTATGCTTTTTCCCAAAGCATCAGGGATCAACGGATTTTAGACGTCTTTACCAGCAGCCGTTTGCTGCTGGACTAGATGGAAACTTTTGGCTTTCCATTGCCTTTATTTTACTTTTTCCCAAAGCAACAGGGATCAGTGAGTAAAAGGAAAATCTCGCTGATGACTTTGACTTAAGAAGTCGCTGCTCATCTTCATTAAAGGAATATGGCAGCAAAACATGAGTGATCATGTTGAACTTGTAAAATCACCATTTAACATTCCCAACCTGCTGACGAGATCCTTGAATCTCTTTTCATCTAAAGGTTTAGTGAAGATGTCAGCAAGCTGGTCATCAGTGGGAATGAAGTAAATTTCAACATCCCCCTTCATGACATGATCACGTATGAAGTGATACCTAATGTCAATATGTTTAGTTTTGGAATGCTGAACAGGATTATGTGTGATGGCAATAGCACTAGTGTTGTCACACATGATGGGAATCTTGGAAAAATTTAGGTCATAGTCAGGAAGTTGGTTCTTCATCCAAAGGACTTGTGCACAACAACTTGCTGCAGACACATACTCTGCTTCAGCAGTGGAGATGGAAACTGTATGTTGTTTCTTAGTAGACCAACTAGTCAGTCTCCCCCCCCCCCCCAACAGTTGACATAAATTCATTGATTCTCTTCCTCTTAAATGGCAGAACTTAAGACAAACTCTTCGTACTACGAAGAAAATCCAAGACTTTAACTTTGAAGAACTTTTTGGCACTCTTCAATTTGAAGAAAGGGCATTGGCTCAAAATATTCGAGCCTCTGCTGATGCTAAGAGACATGCTGGTTCTTCTTCTTCTGTCAGCATCTCTCCTCATCCTATTTCTGACCCTATTGCTCTTGTTTCTACTGAGCCCATCGATCACTATGATGGTGCCAGTACCTCTAATCTTCCAGCATCAATTCAGACTCTCATTAATGAGCTGGATGATGAAGAAAAACAAGAAATGTTTAATGACTTCATGGGCTTTGCCCTGGTTGCTGGTAGAAAGTACTCTAGAAGGTGGAATAATCGCAAAATGGTTACTCCCCTCAAACCTCCTGTTGACAAATCACAGGAAGAGTGCTGGAGGTGTGGCAGGAAAGGCCACTACCAGAAGGAGTGTAGAGTCTCATTACCCAATCCTGCTGCATCCAAAACTAATCCTTCCAAATCTGCTAATGAATATAGGAACAAATATTATCAGCTGAAGGCCAAGGTTGCTGAAACAGAGGATAAAGATCCAGCAAAAGGACTAATTGCTGAAGAACATGATTGGGCTGACTCAGATGATTCTGATGATGATGATTATGTTGATGCTATGTGCCTTATGGCACTTGCTGACAGTGATGCTCTGACCAAGGATCAAGTCTCCTCTAGTCAGTGGGTAAATGTCACTGTTAAAAAGGTACACTCTCTTCTCTCTTCTTCTAATCAAGACAAGACCAAAATTATTGAGTCTTTGTCTTGTGATCTTCAGTTTGTAGAAAGTCTACGTGCTGAACTTCAATCTAAACTTAACTCTGCTGGAGTAGAGTTGAGTGAAAAATCTGAGAAACTTATGAAATTGAAAAATGTTCATGTTGAACTTCAATCTCATGAGTTGATGACTCAAAAACTTCAACTTGAGAATGAATCTCTCAAGGCTAAAGTCTCAAATCTAAAAAAGATTGTGACCTCCTGGTCAAAGGCTTCTAAATTTCATCATCAATGCTTGAGCGAACAAGTTCCTGCTCAAGTACAGGCAGTAATTGGTGGCAATTTTGATGCTGCTGCCTCTATTGCTGATTCGTTTAAAGATGATGTAAAGCCGGAAATCTCCATTCCTCCACCTTGTTCATCTTCCATCTCACTAGATGAAATGAAAAAGTGGTATTTTGTCAAGGGACAAAATGACTATCATGCTGAGATGGATTCTAAAGCTACAACCTCTACCATTGTTCCCTCTTCTTTAAATGCTAAAAGTACTAGTAGTTCTACCAGTACTTTTGACATGTTCTCCCATCTCCCTATTGTTGGCATGATGCCACATGAAGGGAGAATTCAAAATTCTCCACCAAGAACCTTTAAAGGGGATATCTCAAGTGATGGGTATGTACCCATTGCTCCTCAGCCTCTATCCACAAAAGGTGCTGAGCCTTTTAAAAGAAGCACTATTGCTGCTCCATATGACTATGGTATCACTCAGCGGGATAATCATGTCGGTCAACAACTCTCTGGTGCTCAACATTCTCAACTTGAACCTTCCCATACAAATTCTATGTCAGAACAAATGAATAGAAGGGTTAGGTTCGCTGATGAAAGACACCAGCAAGTACCTCCCACAAAGGTTGTACAAGCAAATGCTGTATCTCAATCTATTCCCTCTAAATCAAATCCAAGGCATGCTACTCCTAAAAAGGGAAGACAACCTTCTCAAAATAGATCTGACACTCCTCATCTAGGACACTTTCCTCATCAGCAGGTAAGGCCTATAACTCCTCAGCGAGGATATTTGCCACATCAGCAAACGAGGTCTATTACTCCTCAAAGAGGACAAGTGCCCTCTCAGCACAGTCAATCCTCAATGTCTAACAGGGAGTATCTACCTCATAGGCAAATGAGGTCGGTCACTCCAAAACGTCAAGTCAGATCCACAACTCCTATTCGTGAGAATCTGTCTCAGCAGGGTTCCTTCTCTTCCCATCCTGCTGGAAATCAAGCATGGACCATGATTAGAGGACATCAGCTTCCTCAAAATCATCATGGTGAATCCATACTTGGTCCCGTTCCTCAAATGCCTCTTCCTAAGCTTAAACAAAGGAATAAGTCCAAGTCTAAGCAAAAGAGCAAGGCTTCCTTTTCCTCATCTCCTCAAATAAATGAACTCACTCAGCGAGTAAATGATCTTTCCTCTCAGCTGAGGGATTTTCTCATTCAAAGTCAAGGCAATTCCTCTGACAAAAAATGCTATCTCTGTAGCAGCAGAGGACATGTTGCTTCTGAATGTGTTCTATTCAGCCCAAGAGATGCTCCAGCAGTTATATGTGAATCAAAAGTCTCTACAGCTGTTGAAACATCTTCCTCTTCTAACAGGATCAGTGAGAACCTCTCTACTAAACCAGTTATCAGTGACACCTCCTCTATCACAAATGCAAGCATTGCTGACTACATTGCTGCTCAGTGCATTGAAATTCCCCATTCTCAAAGGATTATTTCAAATGCTTGGGGGCAACCCTCAATGCTAGTTGAGTACAGTGCCTCTGATGTTGTGAGCATTTTTGCTTACCTTCACAGCAATGAAACCAAATTAATCAATGAATTTATGACATACCTCAAAGTTATCATCGGTAATGCCAACATTTGTCATATCATTGAGCAACCCTTTAAAGCGAGTGTAGGTGCTCTCAAGACTTTCATCGGGGAGGGAGAAGAAGTTTTCATAAGCTCTTTTTAAATCAATTTTCTTGATTTTGATAAGGTCAGCAGATCCTTCATAGGTGCTGACAAGTCTATCCCATACTTCCTTTGAAGAGGGATACTTGATGACTAGTTTCATGATTTCAGTAGGAAGAGTAACTATAATCATGTTTTTCAGTCTAGCATCAAGATTTTGAAGAGTAACTTCATGGATTATGTGGAACGTCAGACTAATGGTCACATGCTTAAGGACTCAATCATCAATGGACTTGCTATGCATCGTCATCTTACTACCCGTACTATTTTGACTCCTGATCTTTTGAATGCCGAACAAAGAGATCGTACTGCTGCTGACAATAGAGCTAGGTCATGCTTGTACCAAGCACTCCCTGATGAGATCTATGGCTCAGTTGATTCTTACGACACAGCAAAGGAGATTTGGGATGAAGTTGCTAGACAAATGGAAGGTTCTGATGTAACCTCAACAATTCGACTGACAAATGTCTTAACTGAGTTTGACAATTTTCAGAAATCTCCAAATGAATCTCTTGAGTCCGTCTACTACAGATTTTGCAATGTGATCAATGAACTGAGAAAGAACAAAGTCAAGAAAGATGAGATTGAGCTGAACATCAAGTTTATCAAAGCACTTGGTCCCGAATGGGAAGATTATGGAACTCAAATCAAGCAACATCAAGATCTGACCAAATTCACCATTCATACTCTTTATGAATCTTTCAAGTTGAATGAGAGCAAAGTTCTATGATGGTCCACGAATGCACAACTTATGTTTTAATTAAATAGACAAGAAAGTAAGCAAGCAAGTAGATAACAAGAACAATGTAAAGTTCAATTGTAGTACATCAATGCAAGGATAATCATATGTATCATTGATTAAACGATGAATACATGGTTGATTTTACACTTGTCTTACAGGAATACAAAAGAACAAAGCTAATTGCTAAGTCTAGACACACTAAAAACTTAAGCAATTACAAGTGACACACACTTTTAAGGTGACTAACACACATAATACAATGTGGCTGTGTTGCTTTATATAAGGGAGACTTGGGACAACACAACCTACTTTGATTGTGACTTGATAGTGGTTGTCGACTTCCAATTGGCTCATGGTACTTGAATCATGTGCCCATTGTCTTCTATACCAAATCGGGTAAGAAAGAGAAAGAACCCTTGCTTTGGTCCCAACATGTACATTTGCCATTCAGGGCAAATTACAGTTGGTCAACCATCCTGTGACCTTTTTGTCTTCATGTAATTTGAATGTTTCCCGCCATGAAGAACTTTGGTCAGCATGCATCCCGCTGAAGACGTCTCTTCATCTGCTGATGACCTGTTAAAGACTTGCTGACGACATGTGTCAGCGAGCAAGTCTTCTTCAGCTAATCCCAGACTTAACATTCTAAGCAAAAATTCATTCAACGAAGTGCCAGAAGTTGTATCTACTGATCCTTTGGCATTGGTTGTTGAACGAAAGGTTTCTGAGGCTCTTAAAAGACAAATGACTATTGTTTCTTCGTCTGATGAGGAGGGAGAAGATTACTTGGTTCCAAGAGATGGTGTTCTTGATGAATTCTACCAAGCTCTTGCCGCTGTGACTAAGCATTTCAAGAAAAAGTATTTTAAAGCGAGGCCAACTAACAACAATCTTCGAACTTCATCAACAAATGCATTTCCAAAGAAGGAACAATATCATCACAAGAGTTTGAACAAGGTGAAACAACTGTTTCCAAGAAAAGAGACAAGAAAGCAGAAACTGAGAAACAAATCATGGAGAAAAAAAGACATCTGACAAAAAGTGTTACAACTGTGGAATTCCTGGTCATTTTGCTGTGGATTGCAAGCAGCCTCGCAAGAAGACTTATGAATATTACAAGCAGAAGATGCTTCTGGCAAAGCAAGTTGAAGCCGGTCAAGCCTTGATTGCTGAAGATGACAAGTGGCTTTTGCTTACTGATGATGAAGATGAAGATCTGTCTGCCAATGTATGTTTCATGGCAAGGTTGAGCAAAGACAAAGTGTTGGAGGCTGACAACACTGACGAGGAATATCCCGATGATGAGGTAAATCTCGACTCTATTTTTTCATCAATTAAGGATAAAGAGTCTTGTAGAATTGCCTTATCAAACTTGACGAATCATTACACTTCTTTAGCCAACAAAAACAAGAAATTGTATTTTCAAAAAGGAAATACACAAAACTTCTTGAAGAAAATTCTAAACTACTTTTTGAGTATGATGCTATGAAACAAGAATTTCAAAACTATAAAGAACAAATGTTGGTTAAAGAATGTGAAATGAATGCGTCCCCTGACTCTAAGTTATTGGAAAAGAGTCATAATTTAGAAAAGACCATTCTTGATCTTGAAAAAGCCAATCAAGATCTTGAAGTTCAAAAGACCAATGAATGGCTTCGTGCAAATGCGAGACAAATGGATGTTGATATTCTGAATAAGAAGATTCAAGAAGCTACACCAAAAACAATTAAACTTGAAAGAAAAGTCTATGACTTAAATCATAACTGTTTTTTGAAAGGCATTGAGATTGAAAATCTTGTTTTTTGAAAGCCATTGAGATTGAAAATCTTGGAAGACAAATTGAGGAACATAAAAAGAATATACTTTTCTATCAAGAAAAGTTGTACAAAGTTGAACAAAACCCTCTTTTGGATTTCACTGCCTATTTCAATAAGTCAAAGATTGATAGATCAGAACTTCTTCTTGGGTTGGGATTTGAGAATATCACTCCGTTTCAAAAAGCCAAAGACAAGATGGAACCCTTGTATGATGAAAATTTTTTGAGACTTGGTATGGTTCAACAATTCATTCGTCCATTGGATGATGAATTTGAGACTGATGAAGCTGAGAAAATTCAAAACAATAAATTTTTGGTTAATTATGATGCCATCAACACTTCTTATGAAACGAAAAAGTCATCAATTTTTGAATTAGAAGAGATTGCATCTAATTTTCAAAACCAAGAATCTGTCGTTTCCCCACCTAAACCAACTAAATTGTATGTTCCATCCGCATTTTTGGAAAAACAAATAGAAGGTTTACAACAAAAGGTGGAATCTCAACAAAAACTTATTAATAATCTACAGTCTCAAAGTCCGAATTCAAAGAATGAATTAATTGTTGTTGATATCAAGAAAGTCTGTGTGAATGTTTCTACACAAACTAATTTCAGTCTTTTAGTAGACCATTCCACTCAGACTACTTGTTTTTCATCTACTGTTTCCTCCACCCAAACCTTGACTGATTCTTTTGAGTATTCATGTCAAAATGTTGCTACTGTAATAGCTGATGATTATGTGCAATCTGATTTATCTAATGACGAACTTGCGCATAGTTTAGTTTTGATATGGTACTACTTTAGGTTTTTCACTTGTGAGTTTCCTGAAGAGTTAGTTGTTCACCCTAAGCTTTGTGCTAGTATAGGTGTTGATACTTCTACTCAATTTTCTTGTGAAAACAAAGATGTGTCAGTTCAAGTTGATTTCATTCCTGAAATTATCAATAGTGTGAAGTTGGAAAACAAGACTCCTGATTTTTCAAAAATCTCTCCAGTTTCAAAAATGATTTTGATAAATTCATGGAGGGAGAATATGTTTTTGATTCTGAAACTGAGAAAAAGATTGAATCTACCAAAATCAAAGTTGAATCAAAAGAGGAATCTCCAAAATCGTTTTTCAAAGCTCCAACTTCATATTATTCAAAGAAACGGGTTACTTCCAAATTCATCAAGACTGAACCAAAGACTGTCACCAAACCAAGAATAAATAAGTTAAAAACAAAGTATCCTACCCCGGAAAAGCATGTTAAAACCAAACAAGATGAGACCAATCCCAAAATCAAATACAACAAAGTGAAACTTCTGGAAATCAATTCAAATGTTTCTTCGTCTAGCTCTCATTCTAGTTCAATTTCTAAAGTGTCTAAGTCTAGCTCAGTTTTGCTAACTACGGATACTTCAAATGGTGCAACTAGGTATAAGGATAGATATGGCTAGTTTTCTCATGATAAACCTAAGAAACAAGAAGTTTCTGCACCTTCAAAAGAGTCTAAAAAGATAAAAGTGCTTCAAAACTCTCGTTCTAATCTTCTTAGTGTCAATTCGACAGGTGGAAAGAGCTTAATTAGTGAGATTAAATGGGTAGCTAAGTCATTAGTACCTAAGTTCACTAATGTTGATAAAAAGAAGAAAAAGCGAAGAAGAAAAGCTGATAGTAAGAAGAAGCATGTTTCTGTTGAGTCAAACAATTTATCTTTTAAGTCCTCTATGTTAAACAATGTTAATGGTGCCAAGGTTAGTCCTTGTGAAGTTGTAAACAATGTTAATTCTTGTTCTCATATGCATGGTTTGAATGCTGGTAGACATGTTACTTTAGATTCGTGTGTTAATATTCGTTTGTTTAAACCAAATGTTCTTGTTGATAATCTGCTTGTTAACAAGTATGTTGATTCAAAAGCATGTTTGTATGCATTTCCTAAGTTATACTCCCTGCCTGTATAAAGTAACCACAAAGGACCCGTCTTTAAGTGGGTACCTAAAGTCGGTTAATTTTTGATTGCAGGAAATAACCATCTGTGTATGGATACTCGATTCCGGGTGTTCAAAACACATGACTGGCAATAAATAATTGCTCAAGAATTTTGTTGAAAGATTCATGGGAACTGTTTGTTTCGGAAACAACAATTTCGCTCCAATTCTAGGTTATGGAGATATTGAAAGAAACGGAATTGTCATCAAGAAAGTACATTATGTTGAAGGCCTGAGTCATAACTTGTTCAGTGTTGGACAGTTCTGTGACAACAATCTTCAAGTTCTTTTTCGACAATCTCTGTGCAAAGTCCAAACTCTAGATGGAATTGATATCCTATGCGGAGATCGTGAAGACAATTTTTTCACAGTTAATCTTGATGATAACCAACCAACTGATAATATCTGTCTTGTTTCAAAAGCTACTTCGAAAAATTCTTGGTTGTGGCATAGAAGGCTTTCTCACTTGAATTATCAAACCATCAATGCTTTAGTCAACAAGCAACTTGTTGAGGGCTTGCCTGACTACAAATATGAAAGTGAGCATGTCTGTCCTTCTTGCGCAGTTGGGAAGATCAAAAGAACTTCTCATAAACCAAAGAAAACTCCACACACTTTGGCACCTCTTCATTTGCTTCACATGGATCTTTGTGGGCCTATGAAAGTACAAAGCAGAAACGGGAAGAGATATATTCTGGTTATCATTGATGATTATTCAAGATACACTTGGGTCAAGTTTCTTGCTTTAAAAGATGAAACAACTCAAAGTTTGATCGATTTCATCACTTCCACTCAAGTGAATCTTCAACTACCAGTCCGTTATATCCGTTCGGATAACGGTACTGAGTTCAAAAATGCCATCTTTAATGAATTTTGCAAATCAAAAGGCATTACTCACCAATTCTCTGCTGTCCGAACCGCGCAACAAAATGGTGTTGTTGAAAGGAGAAACCGTACGCTGGTGGAAGCAGCAAGAACAATGCTTGCTTATTCCAAGTTACCATCAAACATGTGGGCTGAAGCTGTTGACACTGCTTGTCATACTCAAAATCGGTCCATCATCAATCAGCGTCATGAGAAGACTCCTTATGAGGTTATTAACAAACAAAAACCCAACATCAATTACTTCCATATTTTTGGGTGTGTCTGTTATACCTTGATTGATCGGGAAAATGTTGGAAAGTTTGAAAGGAAAGGTGACGAAGGTTACTTTGTTGGTTACTCAAAGACATCGATTGCATATCGCATCTTTAATTGTCGAACAAACACGATTCAAGAAACCATGAATGTTTGGTTTGATGAGATGTCTGGCATGATATTTGAACAAGAAAGTTTGCTACGAACAATTAGTGATCCAAGTACTTCAAGTGCTTCCTTAAGAACGTCAACCTTAGCCTCAAAATTCAAGAAATATCCAACTCCAACAAGTGAAGAGCTAGATATTCTTTTCGAAGAATTCTACAACCCAAAACCGATTCAAGAACAGGAACCTCAAGTCATCAATGAACCAATTCCGAACAATGACCCCATTCAAACAAATGAATCAGTTCCTGACAACAATCATGAATCATCTTCAAATTCTGCAGAGCAAGAACAATCACCTTCGAGAGATATTTATTTTCAAAAGAATGTTCAAGAACAACCTTCTCAAATCACCCAAATAACAAATCCATCAAATACTCCAAATGTGTATGTGCCACTGGATTTTGATCATCAAAATTTTGAGGAAAGAGTTCTTCCATGCTATGATTCCATTGCTCAACAGAACTCTGGATTTAATGATGATAATGTTGACATTCATCAACAAGATCCTCTTCCTCATGACAACAAGTGGTCACGTATGCGCAAAGATCATCCTACAGAACAGATCATCGGAGATCCACAAGCTGGTGTTTCTACCCGTACTACAGTCAATGAGTGTCTTGTTGCACTTTCACTAAGTAACATTGAACCCAAAACCGTCTCTGAAGCTCTTTGTGATCCAGAGTGGGTTAAAGCAATGCAAGATGAATTAGCTCAGTTTGAGAGACTGAAGGTATGGAGATTGGTTCCAAATCCAAGGAAAGAAGAACCAATTCGCACCAAGTGGATTTTCAAGAACAAGAAGGATGAAAATGGAATTGTAGTAAGGAACAAAGCTAGATTGGTTGCAAAGGGTTACTGCCAACAACCTGGTGTGGATTTCGACGAAACTTTCGCTCCTGTTGCAAGAATGGAAGCCATTCGTATATTCTTAGCTTATGCAGCATTCAGAAACTTCACAGTATTTTAAATGGATGTGAAGACAGCATTCTTGAATGGAGAACTCAAGGAAGAAGTTTACGTGGAGCAACCTGAAGGTTTTGTTGATCCTAAGAAGCCAAACCATGTCTACAGGTTAGACAAGGCCCTATATGGTTTGAAGCAGGCACCCCGAGCATGGTATGATTCCTTATCTACTTTCTTACTCAAAGGAGGCTTTACCAAAGGTACTATTGACCCTACCCTGTTTATTCGTAAGCAAGGTAAACATGTTTTACTTGTCCAAATATATGTTGATGACATTATTTTTGGGTCAACCAGTCAATCTTTTTGTCGAAATTTTTCATCTCTAATGGTCAATCATTTTGAAATGAGCATGATTGGGGAAATGAATTACTTTTTGGGACTACAAATCAAACAATTACCAACTGGTATTTTTATATCACAAGGTAAGTACATAAAAGATATGTTGAAAAAGTTTGAAATGACTACTTGTACTTCAATTTCAACCCCAATGGCTGCTCGTACAAACATTAATGCTGATAAAAATGGGAAACCATTTGACCAAAAGAGGTATAGAAGCATGATTGGTTCGTTGTTGTATCTTACAGCATCTCGCCCAGATATAATGTTTGCAACATGTATGTGTGCTATGTATCAAGCCGCTCCGACTGATTTACATTACCCTGTGAAACAAATTTTTCGTTATCTGAAGGGTATACCCAATCTTGGTCTCTGGTATCCAAGGGATACTGGATTCAATTTAACTACCTATTCAGATGCAGATCATGCAGGTTGTAAGCTTGATCGCAAGAGCACATCTGGTACTTTACAATTCTTAGGGGATAAGATTGTAAGTTGGTCATCCAAGAAGCAAAATTGTATATCACTGTCAACAGCGGAAGCTGAATATGTGGCTGCTGCTAGTTGCTGTGCTCAAGTGTTATGGATAAAAACACAACTTACCGACTATGGTCTGAAATATGATCATGTCCCTATCTATTGTGATTCACAAAGTGCCATTGCAATTGTTGTCAACTCAGTCAATCACTCACGCTCAAAGCACATTGATGTGAGATATCATTTTCTCAAAGATCATGTTGAGAAAGGTGACATCGAACTCTACTTCGTGGGAACTGACTACCAACTCGCTGATTTGTTCACAAAACCACTGGACGAAAAGAGGTTTAATTTCTTAATCTCTAAACTTGATATGCTAAATATTGATCCTTAATTACCTTTACCATGGAAGGAATTCTTGATTCATTTTTCAAAAATTATAAAAATTGAAAAACCAAAAATCAAATACAAAAATATAAAATTTTGAAAAATAACAAAAAGATTTTTTAAAATTTTTTTCTTTTTACTTCAAAATGGTTTACATATACTCTGTATGTAACCCGTGTTTAAATGATGTATTTATTACCTCGTGGCTTATGCACACTCAGTGTATAACCCGTGCTTATTTGTGTTATTTATTTTATAAATAACTTGCATATACTATGTATGCAATCCGGTTTTAAAAAGAAAAATTATTTATGTTTCAAAGTTGGAATTAATTCATGTTGTTATACATATAAATTGATATAAGATAACGCGGAATTGAACGCCTTTGTGTACTTCCAAGTGGTCTTATATGAATGTATATGTGTAATACAAGATGTTGATTGCAATTTTGTTACACCTGTTTCAAAAACTCTCAATTGTTGATATGAGAAGCAAAGGATTGAACGCCTTTGTGTACTCCTGAGTTATCTCATCTTGAACAATTGATTGAGTTCACTTTTCATAAAACCTGTTTTGATTTCACACAAATCATTTTTGCTCCACCTTTTTCTATGAAAATCTTTTTGATCTATCTTTGCATAGATTAAGGGGGAGTTTGTGATTTCAAAACTCTTTCAAACTTCAAATGTGTTTTTTTAAACATTTTTTTCACATTTGATATTTTTTTTCGAAATATTTTCTTCAAAGGATGTTCGGTGTTTTGTTTGCACATGAGCGACTAGGTTTTTCTCAAAATTCTACTCCATGAATTTCATCATCGCCGATGAGTTCTAACCCAGGAGTTTTCACTTCTTTCATTAGATAGTGAGGGTATTTTTGAGTGATGATGAATTCGTGCAACTAAGTTGGAGGGAGTACAGTCGAAAAGTGAAAGGTTATGGTGATAATGTTGTGAGAAAAGGGTTAAAAGAATTGATACCCTTCCCTAAAATTCTCAAATCGCCGGGTAAAACACATTTCTATCAGATGTCATTTGTTGATATCTCGATATTGAAGAAGCCTTCATGGACCCAGTGAAGCGATGCACATCTTTACCTAACCACTCAAGTGTTTCTTAACAAATGCTTGTTTTATTTTTCACGGAGATTTTCTCATTTCTATTGACTCTTCATTTGGAAGACGTTGATATTGAAAAAGGGTGACACTCTGCTCCAGTCCCCGACTTCATTTGATCACTTTGTGTCTAGAGCTCTCGTGATTGATCATTAATTTGATCATTATTCATTCTTTAGGACACATTTGCGTCATATCTTTGTGATATACATGCTTATCTTTGTGATATAGCCGGAACATTTGTAGTGATATCTTAATTGATATTTCACGATGATCAAATGGAAATCCTACCATTGCTAACATCATTTCCAGCTTTGAACGTAGGTCTCATAATTACATTTTTGAAATTATTGAGTTAACAAGAAGTCTATTGTGACCTTGGATTTTTCCTAAAAAGTCTTTAAGGATAGTAGAACATGGTTATCGAACGCTTAGGTGACACTGACCATGGTTTACATTCTTTGAAGCATTCTTGAGGTTGAAAAGCCAAAAGACCGAACTATGTTAGAGGTTTGCTTTGTGCTTTTCTCAATGATACATAGGAAATCCGATAAATGATAATACATTTCCTTCGGTCATTTCACTAATCCTTTCGATTTTTGAATGCAAACGGATCATTCTTATCCGGTTTCTTTTCTCATCACCCGAACACAGAAAACACCAACACCATGATACAATGTTTATCCCAACAACTTCAATCTTACATTTTAGTCATCCATAGGAACAATTGGGTTGGTTTATATGGTTAGATTGATGTTTTGATGGTTGATAATTCTCCATGAGCATAATGTCTAGATTTTAGTCATGATTATTTTTTTAAACAATCGAATCAATCAATGTTTGCATAATGACATTGGTTCCTAACTTTGTCATTATGAGGGGGAGAAAATAGTTAGGAACCAATGTCATTATGATTGATAAGGACAAGGAGAAAAGTTTGTGTTTGGTTGTTTCAATTGCTTTCAGAGATACTATCATTCAGCTTCTTGTTGAAAGTTTTCAAGTTTATTTGGAGTTCTTTTATCTCAAAATTTCTTTCGTGACATCAACTCATCATTCTTCTTCAAAGGTTGTGTGACAATTTCATTCCAAACTGCAAGAGTTCCAAATTCAAATTGAAGATTATTCATCTCAAAAGAAAAGAATATACATTCAAGATTTAACATGAGACTTTTCAAAAATCGAAGAGACTATGATTACTCATGAATTGAGGGGGAGCATGATTAATTCATAAGAGACTTGTCAAATCCTCATTCAAATGTTTACTCTCAAAAGTGCTTTAAATGATGTGACAAAGATCAAAGCTTCAAAGGACAAAAGGCTGAAGATTCAAGACAAAAGAAGAAAAGCTTCAAAAAGAGTCTTCGTCAAATTAAAGATCTTCAAGTCATACAACAACACTTTACCAAAAGCTACATTGCACACATCAAGGGTGAGAGTACATATTTCTTAAAATTCATTCCAAGACTTCAAAGTAAAGACGTCAAGATTCGAAGATTGAAGAATTCAAGACAAGTTCATACCTTCCGCACCTCAAAAGACAACTCTGATTCATGATTCAACAATCTTCAAAGATTCAAAATATATACACACTCATCATTCTCTGTTCTAAAAGAACATTGAGAATCAACAAATGATTTAACTTCAAGAAGTCCAAGACCTAGACTGAATCAATTTCTCCAAAGACAATAAGAAAGCTTTGAAGGCTTGTTTCAACTCACCAATTGTCTTCATCACCGGGCTCATCAAATTCATTCCTACAAGACAAAACAACACGTACTTCATCAAATTCATTCCTAAGGGGGAGAATGTTAGAAATCCAAAAGTAGTGATACATTGTAATTTAAGTTATGGACTTACTTGTTGTTAAGTCATGTGTTGATGATTTCTAAGGTTGAGGGGCTAATTGTGATAATTAGCATAGTTGATTTGTTTAGACTATAAATAGCCCTCAATTCCTTAGAAATAATAACATTAGCATAACTCTTGACATACATTCCATACCATTACACCTGAATAACACACTCTTGATCCCAATTCTCTCTCACACACACACAAACACCAAGAACACACACACTAATCAAACACCATTGTTGATGTGAATTCGAGTGATAAAATCGTGTTGTTACAGAAAATGTCTAGAAATTCTCAGTTTATTCGTCCCAAGTGAAAAGATTATTTCTGTCAGAATTCTTCTTGAGTATATCAACTCACCAATAGTGTTTGTTGCTTGTTTTAGCCTCTAGATTACCACTAACAAGATTATTACTTTATTTTGTGTTCCTTAACATCAAATATACAGATTTCAACTAATTTCAAGATCAACACACATCATTCATACTTGAACTTTTACCCAACAAAATCAATAAACTTAGTTCTTGCAAATATCATCCAAAAATGTGATTGCATGTGACCATCTAACCATTTTATGAACAAATCTCTTGACAAATCTTTCATACAACATAAAAATAAGTTTATTTATGAAAATCACAGAATATATGTTCCATTTATATCATCACAAATAGATTTTTATATAGGTCTATCAACTAGTTTGAAAGCTTTCTCATGAACCATCACTTTTGGGTCTTATATGAGTTGAATCCTTTAATCTTTTCTCTAGATCTTGACATGCAATGGCATGAGAGGAAAGATTATATCAACATGCCCTCATTAAGTGTATTTTGAAGAATAAAATCAAAGAAAAACTTAATATTTGATAAAGATCTTTTAGTATAAACAAAAACAACATAGATTAAACAAAGAGATGAAGATTTATACCCTTGATGAACTCGGATTTGAAAGTGATTTTGGGCAGAAATTTCGTGGCCCTATAAGCTCTAAACAACCCTTATTCCAAGCTTGAAATAACCCTTAAATCTTACTTGAATCAACCCTTGTTTAAGCCTTTCAAAAACCCTTTTTATTATTAAAGTTTCATATGATTTTTCCTTGTCTTTTTGTTGATTATTTGAGTCAAAATGGAGAGGAAGAAAAGAGAAGGAAGTGCAGAAAATTTGAGAGAAATGAGAGAGAAAATATTGGTTTGTGTGTGTAAAATGAAAAGGGATGTGTGAAGTGTGGGGTGTGATGGTATGTTAAGTTAACCTTGGGAGTTTAAGAGTATCATGTGGCTAGTTAAATTGTGATTGGTGGAGTGCACATGGCTGAATTTTTGCAAGAAAAAATACAAATTTTGTAAGGAACAATTATATAATTGTCTTACACTCATGTCAATATGCATATACATGTATGTCTATGTATGTATTTGTATTGGGTGTATATATTAGTTCTTGCAAGGATATAAGTGTATGCATATGTTCTTGTATAAATATTTACTAGTTATGTAGTGTTTCTAAGACATGGTTTATGTACATATATGTGTGTATACGGTATGTGTATATATATAGATGTATGTAAATATATATAGTTTTTTTTGTGTTTTAATTTTATTATTTATCTCATTATTTATAAACTTGTATTTACATTAGATATATATATATAGTTATTATTATTTAAGCACTTTTATGTACATCATAGTTCTATAAATATATTTTTAAGATGGTCATTATAGTTATGTGTTCAAATATACTTGAATTTACTTGGTGTTTCAATTGTTGTACATTTGTGAATAATTATCTTTGTTAACTCAATTTGTGAGTCTTAGTTTATTATATATTTAACTTAACTTATCGAATTAAAATTTTTTGTTCATTGACATTTTGTCAAGTTCAATTAGAACTAATATATGTAGCTTGAGATTGGCTTAACTGATTATAGTTATTGGTTATGGCATTTCTAAGATAGCTAGTCATCTATGGGATTTCTAAGGCATTTTACTGTATTAAAGAGCGATTTCTCTTAATAAACTTCTCGGGATAGATACCTAGATAAATATAAGTAAGTTGTCCTAGTCAGAAATTGAGGGTTGTTACAAAAGGGGGCTATGACTCACCTTGATATGCCACATATTATACTCATCTTTCCAAAATGGGTACTTCCCATCTATAGCTTACTTGACCATATATCCATTATGTTCCTCCATTATATTACAAGCCAAGACTATCCCTACGATAGGACTAATATACGTAAGTTCCTATCTTAAACCATCACTTAGAAATGCCACTTTCATTAAGTTGTCATCAATTATGTAATCCAAGTGTATTGCTAATATTCGCATCTTTTTAGTCGTAAAGATTGATGGTGTTAAAGGTTACTTCCATTATATAGGCAATTATAAGTTGTCAGAACTTCAGTAACTTGGCTTCATTTGTGGTTTCGCTTGATATATTAGGTTATAATATAGAAATGCCGTATTAAGTTATGTTATCCTCATTCATCATTTGTTGTGTAACCGATTTTAGCGCGTATTAGCATTTGTAATATCAATATATAGCTTGGTTAACATAATTACTTATGTCTATCTCACTTAATTATCTTTGTTTTATTTTGATTACACTTATCTCATGAAATTCGTTTAAGTTTTATGGGTCATTATCAATTGGACCAAAATGATATGGGCTTTTAAGTGACTTGGGCTTAGTTTAGTTATTGGGCTTAATCTTATTTGGGTTATGTGCTTAATGGGTTATATTGGTTATTAGGCTAAGTGGGCCTACTGATTTATATTCCTTATTGGTTCATTAGTTGGGCCGGGCTAGCCCATTAACTCCTTAGTGCATCTTTTAGCCCATTACACTAATGATTAGTTTCCTTTAGAATTTCCTGTTTTTACTTCACATTTTTATGAAATGTTGGCTACTATGTTGGGGTCAAGCCGAATTATTTGGACCTTCATGACTTTTACACAGAGCCTTATGTGTATCTGGTATTTTTGTGAATTTTTGGTGAATTTTTAGATAACGTTTGGTGTCCTTAAAAATTATCCAAACACAAACTGTCCCGAATGGGCATTGCTTACGACATCAGAAGTTTTATAAAAGTTCTTGATGTTTTGATTGTTAGAAAAATCCCATGATTTTATTTTAAGTTCACGACACATTGAAATTACTTTCCACCAAGTATGACCTCCTGGAGCCTTTTGGTTTAGGAGATAAAAATTGTTGAAGTTCATAAAATATTCAGACAAAATTACAGTTTTGAAGTTCATAAAGTATGACCAGTTTTGGTTTAGGAGTTATTCCAATTGGTAGTTAATCTTAACTCGTTCCTCTACAACTTTTATTTTGAACGTTTTGCTTGAAAATGCCCTCACATGCCCAGTTTACCCGTTCCAAAACAGAAAATGGTTTCTGTCAGATTTGTTCTTGGTCATATCAACTCACCAATGTGTTGGTTGCTTGTTTTAGCCTCTAGATTACCACTAACAAGATTATTACTTTATTTTGTATTTCTTAACATCAAATATACAGATTTCAATCAATTTCAAGTTCATCGATCATCCTTCAAAGATCCATCTCAAGTCTAAGCTCTTAACAACTAATTTATCACAACTTATGTACTTGCATGACAAGATCTAACATTGTTAACAACAAAACCTTTATTAAATCTTACTTTTAATATCAAAATGAGTTTATCTATGAAAATAAACAGAAATATATTTACGAGTATATGCAAATATATCCTTATTTTCTTCAAGCAAAAAGTCACTTTCACTAGACACTAACATAAAACAACACTTTTGGGTCTTATTTGAGTTAAATCCTTGAATCTTTACCCGAGATCTTGACATGCAATGGCATGAAAGGAAAGATTCTATTAACATGCCTTCATCAAGTGTGTTTTTCAAAGAATCAAGAGAAAACATAGACTTTTGATAATGATCTTTTAGTATAAACAAAAACATGATAGATTAAACAAAGAGATAGAGGTTTATACCCTTCATGACTTGGTTTCGATGAAGAAAAGGTGCAGATTTTCATGGCTTTCTAGACTCCATATAACCCTTAATCCAAGCTTGGAATAACCCTTAAAACTTATTTGAATTAACCCTTTAATAATCTAGCCTAAAACCCATATTATTATAGTTGATAGTTAAAGATTTAAACCTCCATTTTGGCTTGTATGTGGCCCGAAATCAGCAGCTATAGGAGCTGTTTTGGCAGCCTTCTTGAGCTCCAATATCATCCATTTTACGTGGGGTTGATTATGGTATAGATTTGTTACAACAAGGAGTTGCAAAGATAATGTTTATTGATTGTTTTTGGGGTGTTCAAAGGCATTTTTCTGCCTTCTTTTTGCTGTCCACGAGAAGAGAGAACAAAAGAGAGAGAGAGGGTGGAGAGTGAGTGAGAGGGAGAGAGGAGTGTAAGAGGAAATATGTGTGTATGGGTTGTGTTTGAGAGAAATGAGAGTAAAAGAGTGAAGTGTGTGTGTGTGTAGCCGTTCAAAAGAAAGGGAGGGGGAGAAAGTGGGCTAGGTGTTTGCTCATTGGTTGACAAGAGTAGTATAAGACTAACCATGGTTTGGATGTGGTGCTTGGTGATGCACTTGGATAGATAGAAGGCTAGATGCATGCTCATGCCATGTATATATATGTATTCATATATTTATGGGTGTGTACTAGAGTGTACACATGAGGGTAAGGTGTAAGAATTGTAAGAACTAGTTGCTTGCTTATTGGTTAGTTGATATTTATGCATGTGGTGTGTTTTATATATTTAATTTTTTTATGAACTCATTTATATAACCATACATATATATGTCTTTTATTAATATTTGTTGCATTATATGTGTATATAATTACATGTCATATTATTATAAACTCCAAATGCTTATTATTATTATTATTATTATTATTATTATTTGGGTTGTTGGATTAAGTGGGATACTTGAATTCTTGCTTGGTAGATAGTGTACGCATTAATTCAAGATTATCGTTTCTTTGAGATTGGCTTTGATTATTCAATTAGAGTTTGTAAGGCATTTTTAAGATGACTAGCTATTTTTAAGCATTCCATTGAACTAGAAGGCAATTATCATTGTGACTTAAATGTTAGAAGGTCAATTCCCTTAATAAACCTTTAGGGATAGATACGTAGATAAATCTAAGTAAATTGTCCTAATTGGAAATTGAGGGTTGTTACAATTGGAAAACTGGAAATACAATTTGGCACTCCACTGGAGATTTCATCTGGAGCGCCTTTCAGTAGACTGGACTGAAGTTGGTCACTGGAGAGCTTCTGGAAACTCCTCTGGTGGACTTCTGAAAAGTTTCACTGGATCACTACTTTTAACATCTGGACACCTTTGCCACTGGAGTAATGCTACAACTTGTGACTGGGCTGGTCCAGTAAATAATTGTCTAAAATGGGGCGATAACTGACGGAATCAACATTGTTTGTTCTGATGGCATTATCTGGCCAGTTTTCTCCACTTCACTTAACTTCTTCAGCTCAGTTGGTTTCTCTAGTTCAGTGAACCTGGACACCTCTTCATCATATACCTTTAGACTAATAGCTATCTAGACAAATGTCTAATAAAATGTCAAAATCTCAAATGTGTATTAAAAGTATATATTTCATGTCTAAAATAATAATTTGGCTAAATCATTTTCATTAATATTTTTTTTACACTTGGAAGTTTATAAACCATTTAAATCATATTTAATGGGTATACACTTAAACTATACCGGAGCGAATATGTACGCATGATTTATATAATACCTGTTCATTTTAAATAACTAAAAGCTATCCAATATAATTAGGAGACATAAACCGAAAACATACCTAATCAATTATTACCACTACACATATTTTATAAGAAATGAAAAAGTGATTGATGACTAAAAGCATTATCTTAGTAAATTAAATAAAATATTTTCAGAAGACACCAAACCGCCCCATTCTAAATTATTAACACTAACATTTTTATAATAACAATGTCAAAGTCACATTATTACTTGTTAGACATTCTTGATAAATAAATAGCATGAGCACTTCCTATTGTTACGAAAACAATTTCCTTTTTCTCTTTGTAACTTTCGTACAACAACAGAAAACGAGAAAGAAAATCCCCATAAAACACCTCTTGATAACAGCAAATAATCATAATAACATGAATAACATGTAAAGAATTATATATGGAGATTCGAGCATAGATGGTCATGCGAACAACCCTTAAATCCTTTGAAAGATGTGACCCAACAACGCAACCAGATCATCTCTTTTTTTTCTTTGATTCTTGATCATCAAAGGTCCGGGCGAACGCGACGTTGACACTATGTATAACCCATTTCTTATGTTTATTCTACGTGTAATAAGGTGAGTTTCCATATTCCCCTTTTTAATTATTTATACACTTATTTGGGGACTGAGATACATGCATAAAAACTACTTGTTATACTTATATGTATATTTACAAAATTATATATTATATTATATATTTTGTAACTACACTTTGTTTTACCGTTGGGGTAAAATACAAACTCTTTACTTTTATGATGGACACAAGAATACTAGAAATGTATACACGGTTGATTCTAAGTTGTTCTGTTCACCCAAAGTCCTCTCTATCATGAACGATTAATTATGAAAACATAAAGAGGGTATATTGAATAGTACTATTGGAGTAGGGACCCCCATCCGGGTTGGTCATGCCAACTGGATAAATGGATGCATATATATCTGGAAAACTTAAGGTACCCTGAACAAGGTACCTACTTAGAGGCAAACAAACACACTTGTCTAGTTCCGGTTCATGAGCTTAGAACTTGATGTATACAGGATCTACTCTTACATTATATTTGATCCATTGTGTTTGATCAAATGGCTATACGACATTGTGGAAAGACAATGGTCGCACTTGGAAATCTTGTGGTTCATACTCTATATTTTTATATACAAAACATATGATACTCTTTGCTTTATATTGTATCATAACCACTTGACATTGCGGTAAGGCAATGGCACTCTGGACTCTGATTTTTTGAGAATCTTTATTTTCCATATAAAAACTTATGGAACTCACCAACTTTATGTTGACATATTTTAACATGTATTCTCAGGTAATTAAAAGACACTCAATGTGCATGAGACCTCTTGCTGCTGCATATTACATGATGGATTATGGCTTACCCATAGACTTTAGTAAGGATTCGTCAGTTTGCTAAAGTCTTTTTGTATTACTTAATATTGAATAAATGTTTTCAATAACAATAACGTTTTCGCATGTTGTAATATAAATAAGTGAATAATGTTTTGATATAAATGTATTTTAAAAACGACAACGTTTTCGTGTCGTTTAGTATATCTTGTGTTGTGAATCCATATACGTTCGCACCGCGTCTAGGGCTGGTGTGACAGATTAGTATCAGAGCACAAGTTATAGTGAACTAGGTTGCAAATTAATGGACCTAGACTATAACCCTACTAAGAACAGAACCTACAACGGTAACCTGATTATATGCTTGAAATATACATCGTTTACGTACTCGTGTTTTACTAGAATTTATATTAGAAAATAAGTTATAGTAAACTGGGTTGCATATTGATGAACCTAGACTATAACCTCGCTTAGAACAATACCTATGTACATGCATATCTTTACTGATTGATATTTCTACTTGACTACTTGCTATATGATGCTTTATAGTAGCATATGGAGATATTTAACGAATTTGACACAAGGTTTTGTAATATATAATCATAATACTGCTGCACCATTATTATGATCGTATATTAAAATAGCTTAAGTTAAGTGCGTTAAATAAGGATGTATGCTAGTATAAGGCCTTAGAATTAAATTTTTGATTATACATGCTAATAATATATATATATATATATATATATATATATATATATCGCTTGCATACCTGAGTTTAATTGATATTATATCGTACATATATTCTCATATTACGGCTAGCACCATCAAAAGACGGCAATGGGTACAGTCACGTGAGTTTCGTAGCCTCTCTTTTAATATGTTTTGGGGTGGAAGGATACTCGTGCCTTTGTGTCTATCATCATTTATGGCTATTTGACTGTACTGTATGATGTGCACTGTGATACTTGATACTCGATACTGATGTTGGAGTTTGAGACACTTGATACTTGATACTTATATTGGAGTTTGAGATGCTTGATACTTGATACTTATGGTGGAGTTGGATGTAACAACCCTACTTTATAAATATTATATACGTGCTAGTTAGGTTGTCTATGATTCCGCAAGCCACAGTTATACTTGAAGCTAGTAGATAATGCCCCTAAATTAGCAATCTAAAGCTATTGTTAGTGTTAGGTTCAATTTAATAAAATGCCATTGAACAAAATATTTAATTAATATTTAATCAAATTATAAATAATAATCTAAGTCTCACAAGTTGAGCTAACAATAAAAAATTCTTGTAAATGTCCAACAATTTGAACCATCAAGCCAACAAAATAATATTTGGTCATGAAAATGCCATGAACATCTTAAAAATATTTATAATTCATAAGGTACATAAAAGTGCTTAAATAATAATAAGTTTATGTTTATATGTCAAATATAAGTTCAAGATTATACCAATGAGCCTTGTAACAAATAAAAACACCAAAAATATGTACATACATACACATATATACGTCACACACATACATAAATAGACTCATGTATACTTATGCTTAGAAAACTAATTAATCAAATAAAAACACCTAACTATACACTAAATCTATACATACACTCTTACATACTTACTTACACTTAAAATACAAAAAATTTTTAACCAAAAATCCCCTCCTTTTACCCTCCCAAGGACGGCCCCCCTTTCTCCCATATCCATCTCCCAATCAACTCATGAGACTCCTTATACTCCCCATACACACATAACACTCAATTCCCTTACACTCCCAATACACACTTACACACACATAACTCATTTTCTCTCTCAAAACTCTTCTCCTCTCCTTTTTCTTCTTCTTATTTTCGGCCAAGAACAAGGCTAAAATCCAACTAAAACTTATATTAATAATAAGGGTTTAAAGTTAGATTATTAAAGGGTTGTATAAAGCAAGGTTTAAGGGTGTTCTTCAAGCAAGGAAAAGGGTGATATTAGGGGTTAGGAGGCCACGAATTTTTTGCATATTTCCATCATCAAAAAGTGTTCTTCAAGGGTATATATCTTCATCTCTTTACTAGATTATTCTTGTTCTTGTTCATATTAAAAAGGTTTTATCAAAAGTTCATTATGGAGTGTGTTTCTTCACCGTCGTTCTCTATTGCTATTATGGGAATTTGCATGGTTTCTTTCGGGGAAAACGAGGTTTAAGACAGGGAGACCCGATGTCACCTTATTTGTTTACACTTGTTATGGAAGTCTTATCTTTATTGTTACAAAGGGCGGTAAGGGAATCCCAGTATAAGTTTCACTATAGATGCGAAAAAGAACATATTATTAGTGTTTGTTTTGCTGATGATTTACTTCTGTTTTCTCATGGTGATTACAATTCAGCCAAGATGATTCTTGACTTGCTAAATTCTTTTAAAGACATCTCTGGGTTAGTTCCAAGTATTCAGAAAAGTACGGTCTTTTTCTGTAATGTTTCTACATAGTTTAAACATGCTATTATGGAACTGACGCAATTTGAGGTTGGGACTTTGCCTATTCGTTATCTTGGAGTCCCATTGATTTCCACCAGGTTAGTTTATCAAGACTGTGCCATTCTTGTTGAAAGAATGGAGAATCGTATTAACAACTGGAGGAATAAAACTCTGTCTTTTGCGGGGAGACTACAACTGGTAAAATTCGGTGCTCTCTTCATTACATACTTATTGGGCATCTGTATTCATTCTTCCGGCACGTACTATTTCCGAATTAGAACAGAAAATGTGTGGGTTTCTTTGGAGTCAAGGGGTTTTATCTAAAGGCAAAGCTAAGGTAGCTTGGAAGTCTATTTGCCTCCCAAAGTATGAGGGTGGGTTGGGTATTAAACGCATATCTGATGTTAATAAATCTCTGATGTGTTTCCTCATTTGGCGACTTCTTAATGACAGACACTCCTTATGGGTTAAGTGGGTTCATTCGTATAAGTTATAGGGGCGTAGCTTTTAGGAAGTTCCATCCCGGGCTGGTATTTCATGGGGTTGGCGTAAACTTTTGCAGTTAAGACAGTCTGTGCGTCCTTTTATTAGTTCAAAAATTGGTGATGGTAAAACTACTTTGGCTTGGCATGATAAATGGGGCCAAGATGGTCCTTTGATCAGGTTTATCTTGCCTAGAGAGATTGCTAGGGCTGGTTTTTCTTTGCAAGATAAGATTGCTGATATGACCTATTTCCTGTTCTTGGCATGATAAATAGGGCTGGTTTTTCTTTGTAATTATGAGGGTACTTGGAAATGGCCGGCTGCGTGGTATGACCTATTTCCTGTTCTTCATAATTACAAGGTTCCTATGATAAATAATGAAATTCATGATAATCTGATTTGGTGTGATGGTTCTGGAAATGAGATCCCATACTCGGCCTCTTCTGTTTGGAACACCATTCGTATTAAGGGGCCTGAAGTCGGTTGGGTTAACCTTGTGTGGTTCTCAAGATGTATACCACGATACTCCTTTTTGTTATGGCTAGTGATGAAGAAAAAGCTAAAGACGCATGACAGGCTGAAACCATGGGATGTGGGGAGTGCAACTAATCTTAACCTTGTTTGTTGTTCTTTGTGCAAAACAGGTCTGGATTCACATTCTCATTTGTTTTTTGAGTGCTCTTATTCAGCTCAAGTTTGGATAGGCATTAAGCACTTAGCAAGCTTGGCGAACTCTTCTCAACGATGGGAGGATATTTTGGCGATCTTGCTTCCTCTTTCTAAAAGCAATTCAGCTACTAGTGTGATTGCTAGACTTGCATTGGCTGCTACTGTCTACTTTGTTTGGCAAGAGACAAATAACCGCATGTTCACTAACAATCAGCGTCCTCCAGAGCAATTAATCAAAGCTATTATTGATACAGTTCGGTTACGGTTAGTGACTATAAAGTTTAAAGCTGGAGAAAAGTTGAAAAAACTGCTAGAAGATTGGAAAGTGCCAAGATCACTCTTATTGGTCATTGGCGCATAGGATGGCTTAGTATAGTTATATTCTTGCACTAATATTGCTGGTTGTATTTGGTTCCTATTCTTTTGCTACTTTAGCTTGATAAACCCTCCACAGCCTGTTATGGAAGGAAACTAATGTGGTACTATGCTACATTACTTGGTTTGTACTGTTTATATTATTGTTGGTATAAAAGCTTAAATAGGGTAATCCCTTTTACCCAATAAAATCAAAAGTTCATGTTTTCTATTAAATATACATTTGATGACGGCAAAGTTGATAGGATCTTTCTTTCTATGCTCATGCATGTTGAATCTATGAAGAAAGATCCAAGGATTCAACTAGTTTAAGACCCAAAAGTGTTGTTATAGATTAAAAAGCTTGTAAAGTGAGTTTTCCTTTGAAAGATGACTATATTTTCATGCATTTTGATGAATATATTTCTGGAGTTTGTCATAAAAATATGATTTTATGTTGATGGATTATAGATGGATAAAGATTTGTTCTTGAAAAATGATGAGATGATTACATGAATGTCAGATTTAAGAAGGTTGGATTTGATGTTGGATTATAAGATGAATATGGACTTGTCATAACTGGAAAATATGTTAGTATTGATGTTAATATTCTGTAAAAATTGATAAAATATCAAGGAAATAAAGCTTGGATCAAAACATGTTAAAATAAGCTAGAAATTATGAACCGAAAACTTGCAAAAATGCATTTTGAGCACACACTTGCACTATGATCAAATGACCATAAAAATTTCATTAACTTACTGTAAATAAGTGGTTCCATATGTATAAAACTCAAGTCATATGACTCATGGCAATAACAAGCTCAAAAATCACCTTTTCGGGTTAATTAATCACTAACCGAAAACACAAATTTGCACGTATCACACCACCACCACTACCACGACTTGGACAATCAAAATATGATGAACTTTTTGGAAATGTTGAAACAAGGACAAAAATCCAATTTGAAGTACTTAAATTGCTTAAGAAATGAGGCTTAAAACACGTTTTCAGTAAATGATTTTTGATCATAAAGTCCTCAAATAAGCAAGACACAAGAGAGGTTGAAATTATATGAATTTGACATGTTAAAATTTGCCTAGAAAGGCCTGGGATTTTTGGACAAAAGCTTGTATGGTGATTTCTAAGTATTTTTGTGATTAAATGAATTTAAATGGAAATTAAAAGATATATAAATTAATAAATAAATTATGTAATCATGAACTTGATTAAATTTACATAACCAATGGTGAAACTAATTTAAACTTATTGTAGCAAAGAATTAAAAGCCAAAACTTGATTAAATTTACATAACCAATGGTGAAACTAATTTAAACTTACTATAGCAAAGAATTAAAAGCCAAGAAAACAAGTGTTAAATAATTTAAAAGTAAATAATATAGTAAAAATCACTAATTAATCACTATTGTTGAATTAAATAAAAATAATGCACAAATAAATGTACAAATCATAACATTATAAATTAAAAAGTATAAAAATCAGAATATAATCACAAAATAATTATCCATAAATTTTAAAGGCAATTTAAGAACTTAAAAGTAATTATAAGGAATTATATAAGTAATAAATCAATAAAATGAATAAATAAATATAAATCAGAAATATTCATATTATGAGATCACAAATGTCAAATATTATTATTAAGCAAAGTATGCAGTGGAATTCTATATAAATCAAAGCCAAACTACCGAAATTCCAATAAACGAACAAAAGCGTGTAATAAGAAATGACCTTCACCACCAAATATCTTCTAACCAAATGATGTGAGCACTATAATATACTTGAACTCCGAAATCTAATAACAATCAAAGATGGGCAAGTCTACTAGCATACATCTCATGATCTAGCTTACTAGTTGTAACAACACGATTTTATCACTCGAATTCACATCAACAATGGCGGTTTAGAGTGTGTGTGTGTTCTTGGTGTTTGTGTGTGTGTTGAGAGAAAATTGGGATCAAGTGTGTGTAATGGTATGAAAATGTGTCAAGGTTATGTCAAAGTTATGTCAAGGTTATGTCAAGGTTATGTCAAAGTTATGTCAAGGTTATGTCAAGGTTATGATTTCTAAGGAATTGAGGGCTATTTATAGTCTAAACTAACCAACTATGCTAATTATCACAATTAGCCCCTCAACCTTAGAAATCATCAACACATGACTTAACAACAAGTAAGTCCATAACTTAAATTACAATGTATCACTATTTTTGGATTTCTAACATTCTCCCCCTTAGTGATATATTGTAAGGTCTGAAGCACGTGTTGTTTTGTCTTGTAGGAATGAATTTGATGAGCCCGGTGGTGAAGACAATTGGTGTGTTGAAACAAGTCTTCAAATCTTTCTCATTGTCTTTGGAGAACTTGATTCAGTCTTGGTCTTGGACTTCTTGAAGTTAAATCATTTGTTGATTCTCAATGTTCTTTTTGAACAGAGAATGATGAGTGTGTGTGTATTAAATCTTCGAGGATTGTTGAATCAAAGATCAGAGTTGTCTTTTGAAATGCGGAAGGTATGAACTTGTCTTGAATTCTTCAATCCTCGAATCTTGAAGTCTTTTCTTTGAAGTCTTGGAATGAATTTTCAGAAATATGTACTCTCCCCCTTGATGTGTGCAATGTAGCTTTTGGTAAAGTGTTGTTGTATGACTTGAAGATCTTTAATTTGATGAAGACTCTTTTTGAAGCATTTCTTCTTTTGTCTTGAATCTTCAGCCTTTTGTCCTTTGAAGCTTTGATCTTTGTCACATCGTCTTGAACACTTTTGAGAGTAAACATTTCAATAAGGTTTTGGAAATTCTTTTATGAAAGTAATCCTGCTCCTCCTCAATTCATGAGTAATCACAGTCTTTGATTGGAGCATATTTGAACTTTTTGTAACATCTTGAGCGAGCATCCTTTCATTATTGATCTTGATCTTCTTATCCTTAAAATCATTATCCATTTTGATCTTCTCATATCTTCATCTTCAATCTCAAATTTTTCAAGTCAAGATCTCATCTCAGCTAAGACCTAGTGAGAATTTGAGCTCAATTGACCATCTTGAAACTTGCAGTATTAGTCATCTAAATGAATTCATTCTAATTTCTTCCCTAATCAAAAATCAATCATACTATTTTCTCCCCCTCATAATGACAATGTTGGGAACCAATGTCATTATGCAAACATTGATTGAATAGAATGTGAAAAGAAATCAAAAGATCCAAAGCGCAATGGTGTTTACACAAAGATATATTAACTAAAAACTCATCAACCCAAACCATTAATCCAACCCAAATAACCCTATGGGTGACTAAAATGTAAGGTTGAAGTTGTTGGTATAAGCATTTTATTATGGTGTTGGTGTTTTCTGTGTTGGGGTAATGAGAAAAGAACCCGGATAAGAAAGATCCGTTTGCATTCAAAAATCGAAAGGATTAATGAAATGACCGAAAGAAATGTATACCATTTATCGGATTTCCTATGTATCATTGAGAAACGCACAAAGCAAACCTCTAACATAGTTTGGTCTTTTGGCTTTTCAACCTCAAGATTGCTTCTAAGAATGTAAACCATGGTCAGTGTCACCTAAGCGTTCGATAACCATGTTCTACTATCCTTAAAGACTTTTAGGAAAAAATCCAAGGTCACAATAGACTTCTTGTTAACTCAATAATTACACAAATGCAATTATGAGACCTACGTTCAAAGCTGAAAATGATGTTAGCAATGGTAGGATTTCCATTTGATCATCGTGAAATATCAATTAAGATATCACTACAAATGTTCCGGCTATATCACAAAGATAAGCATGTATATCACAAAGATATGACGCAAATGTGTCCTAAAGAATGAATAAGGATCAAATTAATGATCAATCACGAGAGCTCTAGACACAAAGTGATCAAATGAAGTCGGGGACTGGAGCAGAGTGTCACCTTTTTTCAATTCAAACGTCTTCCAAATGAAGAGTCAATAGAAATGAGAAAATCTCCGTGAGAAATAAAACAAGCATTTGTTAAGAAACACTTGAGTGGTTAGGTAAAGATGTGCATCGCTTCACTGGGTCCATGAAGGCTTCTTCAATACCGAGATATCAACAAATGACATCCGATAGAAATGTGTTTTACCCGGCGATTTGAGAATTTTAGAGAAGGGTATCAATTCTTTTAACCCTTTTCTCACAACATTATCACCATAACCTCTCACTTTTCGACTGTACTCCCTCCAACTTAGTTGCACGAATTCATCATCACTCAAAAATACCCTCACTATCTAATGAAAGAAGTGAATACTCCGGGGTTAGAACTCATCGGCGATGATGAAGTTCATGGAGTAGAATTTTGAGAAAAACCTAGTCGCTCATGTGCAAACTAAACACCGAACTTCCTTTGAAGAAAATATTTTGAAAAAAATCATCAAATGTGAAAAAAAATGTTTAAAAAACACATTTGAAGTTTGAAAGAGATTTGAAATCACAAACTCCCCCTTAATCTATGCAAAGATAAATCAAAAAGATTTTCTTAGAAAAGGTGGAGCAAAAATGATTTGTGTGAAATCAAAACAGGTTTTATGAAAAGTGAACTTAATCAATTGTTCAAGATAAGACAACTCAGGAGTACACAAAGGCGTTCAATCCTTTGCTTCTCATATCAACAATTGAGAGTTTTTTAAACAGGTGCAACAAAACTGCAATCAACATCTTGTGATACTCAGGTTATCATGATGAAAATCCAATATATTACACATATACATTCATATAAGACCACTTGGAAGTACACAAAGGCGTTCAATTCCGAGTTATCTTATATCAATTTATATGTATAACAACATGAATTTATTTCAACTTTGAAACATAAATAATTTTTCTTTTTAAAACCGGGTTGCATACAGAGTATATGCAAGCCATTATGAAATAAATAACACAAATAAGCACGGGTTATACACTGAGTGTGCGTAAGCCACAAAAAAACTTTTTCTTTCTTTTGAAAATTTTATACTTTTGTATTTGATTTTTGTTTTTCAACTTTTTATAATTTTTGAAAAATGAATCAAGAATTCCTTCCATGGTAAAGTGAATCAAGGATCAAGATTTAGCATACCAAGTTTAAAGATTAAGAAATTGAACCTCTTTTCGTCCAGTGGTTTTGTGAACAAATCAGCGAGTTGGTAGTCAGTTCCCACGAAGTAGAGTTCGATGTCACCTTTCTCAACATGATCTTTGAGAAAATGATATCTCACATCAATTTGCTTTGAGCGTGAGTGATTGACTGAGTTGACAGCAATTGCAATGGCACTTTGTGAATCACAATAGATAGGGACTCGATCATATTTCAGACCATAGTCGGTAAGTTGTGTTTTCATCCATAACACTTGAGCACAACAACTAGCAGCAGCCACATATTCAGCTTCCGCTGTTGATAGTGATACACAATTTTGCTTCATGGATGACCAACTTACAATCTTATCCCCTAAGAATTGTAAAGTACCAGATGTGCTCTTGCGATCAAGCTTACAACCTGCATGATCTGCATCTGAATAGGTAGTTAAATTGAATCCAGTATCCCTTGGATACCAGAGACCAAGATTGGGTGTACCCTTCAGATAACGAAAAATTTGTTTCACAGGGTAATGTAAATCAGTCGGAGCGGCTTGATACATAGCACACATACATGTTGCAAACATTATATCTGGGCGAGATGCTGTAAGATACAACAACGAACCAATCATGCTTCTATACCTCTTTTGGTCAAATGGTTTCCCATTTTTATCAGCATTAATGTTTGTACGAGCAGCCATTGGGGATGAAATTGAAGAACATGTAGTCATATCAAACTTTTTCAACATATCCTTTATGTACTTACCTTGTGATATAAAAATACCAGTTGGTAATTGTTTGATTTGTAAACCCAAAAAGTAATTCATTTCCCCAATCATGCTCATTTCAAAATGATTGACCATTAGAGATGAAAAGTTTCGGCAAAAAGTTTGACTGGTTGACCCAAAAATAATGTCATCAACATATATTTGGACAAGTAAAACATGCTTACCTTGCTTACGAATAAACAGGGTAGGGTCAATAGTGCCTTTGGTAAAGCCTCCTTTGAGTAAGAAAGTAGATAAGGAATCATACCATGCTCGGGGTGCCTGCTTCAAACCATAGAGAGCCTTGTCTAACTTGTAGACATGGTTTGGCTTCTTAGGATCAACAAAACCTTCAGGTTGCTCCACGTAAACTTCTTCTTTGAGTTCTCCATTCAAGAACGCTGTCTTCACATCCATTTGAAACACTGTGAAGTTTCTGAATACGGCATAAGCTAAGAATATACGAATAGCCTCCATTCTTGCAACAGGAGTGAAAGTTTCGTCGAAATCCACACCAGGTTGTTGGCAGTAACCCTTTGCAACCAATCTAGCTTTGTTCCTTACTACAACTCCATTTTCATCCTTCTTGTTCTTGAAAATCCACTTGGTGCGAATTGGTTCTTCTTTCCTTGGATTTGGAACCAATCTCCATACCTTCAGTCTCACAAACTGAGCTAATTCATATTGCATTGCTTTAACCCACTCTGGATCACTAAGAGCTTCACAGACTGTTTTGGATTCAATGTTACTCAGTGAAAGTGCAACAAGACACTCATTGACTGTAGTACGGGTAGAAACACCAGCTTGTGGATCTCCGATGATCTGTTCTGTAGGATGATCTTTGCGCATACGCGGCCACTTGTTGTCATGAGGAAGAGGATCTTGTTGATGAATGTCAACATTATCATCATTAAATCTAGAGTTCTGTTGAGAAATGGAATCATAGCTCGGAAGAACTCTTTCCTCAAAATTTGGATGATCAAAATCCAGTGGTACATACATATTTGGAGTATTTGATGGATTTGTTATTTGGGTGATTTGAGAAGGTTGTTCTTGAACATTCTTTTGAGAATAAATATCACTTGAAGATGATTCTTCTTGCTCTGAAGAATTTGAAGATGATTCACGATTATTGTCAGGAACTGGTTCATTTGTTTGAATAGGATCATTGTTCGGAATTGGTTCATTGATGACTTGAGGTTCCTTTTCTTGAATCGGTTTTGAATTGTAGAATTCTTCGAAAAGAATATCTAGCTCTTCACTTGTTGGAGTTGGATATTTCTTGAACTTTGAAGCTAAGGTAGACGTCCTTGAGGAAGCACTTGAAGTACTTGGATCACTAATTTTTGGTAGCAAACTTTCTTGTTCAAATATCATGCCAGACATCTCGTCAAACCAAACATTCATGGTTTCTTGAATTGTGTTTGTTCGACGATTAAAGATGCAATATGCAATCGATGTCTTTGAGTAACCAATAAAGTAACCTTCGTCACCTTTCCTTTCAAACTTTCCAACATTTTCCCGATCATTCAAGGTATAACAGACACACCCAAAAATATGGAAGTAATTGATGTTGGGTTTGCGTTTGTTAATAACCTCATAAGGAGTCTTCTCATGACGCTGATTGATGATGGACCGATTTTGTGTGTGACAGGCAGTGTCAACAGTTTCAGCCCACATATTTGATGGTAACTTGGAATAAGCAAGCATTGTCCTTGCTGCTTCCACCAGCGTATGGTTTCTCCTTTCAACGACACCATTTTGTTGCGGGGTACGAGCAACACAGAATTGGTGAGTAATGCCTTTTGATTTGCAAAATTCATCGAAGATGGCATTTTTGAACTCAGTACCGTTATCCGAACGGATATAACGGACTAGAAGTTGAAGATTCACTTGAGTGGAAGTGATGAAATCGATCAAAATTTGAGTTGTTTCATCTTTTGAAGCAAGAAACTTGACCCAAGTGTATCTTGAATAATCATCAACGATAACCAGAATATATGTCTTCCCGTTTCTGTTTTGTACTTTCATAGGCCCACAAAGATCCATGTGAAGCAAATGAAGAGGTGCCAAACTGTGTGGAATTTTCTTTGGTTTATGAGAAGTTCTTTTGATCTTCCCAACTGCACAAGAAGGACAGACATGCTCACTCTCATACTTGTAGTCAGGCAAGCCTTCAACAAATTGCTTGTTGATTAAAGCATTGATGGTTTGATAATTCAAGTGAAAAAGCCTTCTATGCCACAACCAAGAATTTTTCGAAGTAGCTTTTGAAATAAGACAGATATTATCAGTTGGTTGGTTATCATCAAGATTAACTGTGAAAAGATTATCATCACGATCTCCGCATAGGATATCAATTCCATCTAGAGTTTGGACTTTGCACAGAGATTGTCGAAAAAGAACTTGAAGGTTGTTGTCACAGAACTGTCCAACACTGAACAAGTTATGACTCAGATCTTCAACATAATGGACTTTCTTAATGACAATTCCGTTTCTTTCAATATCTCCATAACCTAGAATTGGAGTGAAATTGTTATTTCCGAAACGAACAGTTCCCATGAACCTTTCAACAAAGTTCTTGAGCAATGATTTATTGCCAGTCATGTGTTTTGAACACCCGGAATCGAGTATCCATACACAGATGGTTATTTCCTGCAATAAAAAATTTTAACCGACTTTAGGTACCCACTTAAAGACGGGTCCTTTGTGGTTAGTTAACACAGGCAGGGGGTATAACTTAGGATATGCATACAAACATGCTTTAGAATCAATATGAGCATTAACAAGCACACCATCAATAAGCACATTCGTATAAAAAGTACGCACATTCACATTTGAATTAAAAGTAACATGTTTAATAGCATTCAAACAAGCACGACCATTATCATTGTTTACAGCCCCACAAGGCATAGCCTTGGATTTATTAACATTGTTCACTAAAGATGAATTGTTTAAATCAACAGAAACTCTTTTCTTTTTGTTACCAACACTCTTTCTCCTCCTCCTCTTCTTCTTTTCCTCAACAGACAATTGCTTAAAATTGATCTTAGGTTCTAATGACTTAGGAACCCATTTGGTCTTTTCACCTGTTGAATTGACACTAAGAAGATTAGAACGAGGGGTTTTAAACTTATTCATCTTTTTTTGTCTCTTTTGGGGTTGAGGAAACTTCTTGCTTCTTAGGTTTGGCAATTGAAAACCATCTATATCTATCCCTATATCTAGTTACACCATTTGAAGTATCCCTAGTTAGCAAAACGGAGCTAGACTTAGGTACTTTAGAAATTGAACTAGATTGAGAGTTAGACAAAGAAGCATTTGGATTGTCATTTGGAAGTTTCACTTTGTGATACCTTGGTTTTGGTGAGGTCTCAACTTGTTTCTTTTTAACATGTTTGTCAGGTTTTGGAGGGTTAGGACTCTTTTGTTCAGTCTTGACAGAAGGGGTAGAACTCTTTTGTTCAGCTTTGACGAGTTTGGGTTTAACTCGTTCTTGGAAGTAATATGATGTTGGAGCTTTGGACACTGATTTTAGTTTTTGAGATTCTCCTTTTATGATTTTGATAGATTCAATCTTTTTCTCAGTTTCTGAGTCAAAAACATATTCTCCCTCCATGAATTTATCAAAATCATCTTTGGTGAATTCATTCGAAAATGTAGAAATATCAGGAATCTTGTTGTCCAACATCATACCACGGGTAGTCTCAGGAATAAGGTCGACTTGGACTGAAACATCCTTGGTTTCACAAACTTTGAGACTTTGATATCAACAACAACTGATTCATTCTTCGAATTCGGACTTTGAGACAGTAGATTATAAATGAGTTTTTGTTGAGATTTCACTGTTTGTTGTAAACCTTCTATTTGTTTTTCCAAAAATATGGATGGAATATACAATTTAGTTGGTTTTGGTGGAGAAATGACAAATTCTTGGTTTTGAAAATTAGACGCAATCTCTTCTAATTCAAAAATTGTTGAATTTTTCGTTTCATAAGAAGTATTGATAGCATCATAATTAACCAAAAATTTATTCTTTTGAATCTTCTCAACTTCATCAGTCTCAAATTCGTCATCCAAAGGACGAATGAATTGTTCTACCATACCAAGTCTCAAAAATTTCTCATCATACAAAGGTATAATTTCTTCTTTTGCTGTTTGCAATGGAGTGATATTCTCAAAACCCAACCCAAGAAGAAGTTCCGATCTATCAATCTTTGATTTATTGAAATAGGCAGTGAAATCCAAAAGAGGATTTTGTTCAACTTTGTACAACTTTGTACAACTTTTCTTGATGTTGCTTGATTTGAGTTCCATAATCTTCCCACTCGGGACCAAGTGCTTTGATGAATTTGATGTTCAGCTCAATTTCAGTTTTCTTGACCTTGTTCTTTCTCAGCTCATTGATTACATTGCAAAATCTATAGTACACGGACTCGAGAGATTCATTTGGTGATTTCTGAAAATTGTCAAACTCAGTTAAGGCATTTGTCAGTCGGATTGTTGAGGTTACATCAGCACCTTCCATTTGTCTAGCAACTTCATCCCAAATCTCCTTTGCTGTGTCATAAGAATCAACTGAGCCATAGATCTCATCAGGAAGTGCTTGATACAAGCATGACCTAGCTCTGTTGTCAGCAGCAGTACGATCTCTTTGTTCGGCATTCAAAAGATCAGGAGTCAAAATAGCACCGGTAGTAGGATGACGATGCATAACAAGTCCATTCATGATTGAATCCTTAAGTATGTGACCATTAGTCTGACGTTCCACATAATCCATGAACCTTTTCTTCCAAAGTCCATAGTTACCACGATAAAGAACTGGAGGTCTTGTATCAGTACCCAGAGCCAACGCTTCACGAGTAGCCATTAGAAATTGATTTGAGAATTGAATTGATTTTTGAAGAAAGTATGAAACGATCTAAAATGAGATAGAATGAAACGATCTAAAGTTGGAAAGATAGGAAAACGATCTAAATTGATAAAGGAATTGAAACGATCTAAATTTTGATTGGAAATGAAACGATATAAATCTTGATTGGAAATGAAACGATCTAAATTTGTCTTCAGGAATAAAATGATCTAAATTGAATTTTGGATGAAAAATTCTAAGTATTCTGAATGAATTTGGACAGAGTTTTGGTATGAAATGTAATGGAATGAATTGAGCAAAACCAATCACGAAGATCAGTTACCTAAGAAGTAATCAAACCAGGAATTGTTTGAGTGAAAGATGAAACGATGATCGTTTTGGATTCACCAAAACTGAAACGATCTAAAAGAGATCGTTTTGGTTTTCCAAAGTCTGAAACCGATCTAAAAGAGATCGTTTTAGATTTCTTCACAGATTTTCACCAAAACTTGATTATTTTCAAGAAATTGAATTGACCAAAACCAATCCAAAGGATCAGTTAGCCACAATCAACTCTTCACACCACAACCACACTTGTCAAAACGATCTTAATTGAATCGTTTTACAAGCCACAACACTGAAATGTAAGTATCAAGGAAAAAAAAACTGAAACGATCTAAATAAGATCGTTTTAGCTTCACAATGTCGTCTTCAACCTCTGAACATGAACAATTCCATTGACGATTTTGAAAACTTCAATATCTTTTGATTTTCTTGGAATTGGAACATGAAACCACTTGCAAACAGTTTGTTTTCACCTTAGCAACGATCTGATTAACACAATTCAGCTTATAACACAACAGAATCAAATCCCAAATTTTAGCTCCAAAAACTCAAAATTTGAACTTTTGATCCAGATCGAATTAGAACACGAAACTTGAGAGGATCATGTAATTAACTATGAGAAATCGAACGGTGAACAAACATTTGTGATTTTATGTGATTTGAGAGGTTATTTTTGAATTTTCAGTGATTAAAAATAAACGAACAAAAACAGGATTAAAAACAGAATTAAAAGGTGATTGTTTGATGAATTGTGATTGAATTCAGTTATGGATCGAGATCAAAACGATGTTTTGCTCTGATACCACATGTAACAACACGATTTTATCACTCGAATTCACATCAACAATGGCGGTTTAGTGTGTGTGTGTGTTCTTGGTGTTTGTGTGTGTGTTGAGAGAGAATTGGGATCAAGTGTGTGTAATGGTATGAAAATGTGTCAAGGTTATGTCAAAGTTATGTCAAGGTTATGTCAAGGTTATGATTTCTAAGGAATTGAGGGTTATTTATGGTCTAAACTAACCAAATATGCTAATTATCACAATTAGCCCCTCAACCTTAGAAATCATCAACACATGACTTAATAACAAGTAAGTCCATAACTTAAATTACAATGTATCACTATTTTTAGATTTCTAACACTAGTTCATGCCACACGCTTACGTTGTGTATATTTTAATACCATGGTTTAGGCTTGTTTGAGGGACGACACTACTAGACGAAGATCACGCATTTGATCAGCCCTTTCTCACTCCCGAATTAAGTGAGTCATAGCCCCTTTCAAACTATTTTATGTGTTTAACTTTCGGGGAGAAAAACATTATAAATAAATAAAAATTGCTTTCTATATAAGAAATGATTCTTGATAGTATAATTATGAAATGGAATTATGATGTATGTTCAATGTGATAAATGTTATATGATGAGCTTGAGTTTTGTCAAACTTTTATATTTCGGTACACTACTATTTACTCCGAAAGGGGAGGCCTGTAGTTAGAGGGTTGCGCAACTAGGAGTCGTCCACTCACCTAGAGCGTAACGGTGGAATGTTGGTTGCCTTCGTGACGACCATCACTTCCCGTCCGACCAGAGCGGTGCTCTAGCTACCTTAAATTTATATGGTCGTCTCCATGGCACGACCCCAATTGTAATTAAAGCACTTGATTGACAGCTTGTGCTATGAAATGAAATGAAATAATATATTTTTTGGACATGAAAAGGTAGTAGTAGTGGCTCAAGTATTTTCTCATCAAAAACTATTTAAATTATGCCCTTTTGGCTAAATGAAATTGATACTAATATGTTTAGAGGTTTTGATTTGAACATACGGTTTGGGTATGAGTATTATGAAGGAATACTTGAAAGTTTTTGTGACTTATTATCCTTGAATATGGTTGGAATATAAACATGTTGTTAGTTAAAACCTATGAACTCACTCAACTCTCGTAGTTGACACTTTTTCTTCATGCTTCTCAGATTTAGAGCAATAGGTTTGTAGCAAGACCGCCTCTTTGATTGCTCAATATGTTGAAATGCTTGACGGTTTGTAATGCAAACAATTTATCTTTTGTTTATGGATTTGTAGTTATGTAATGGATTTAAACGTCAACATGAACTTGTAATCTTTTGAATTTGAAGGTCATTTGGAAGTTTATGTTGATGTTTATATTTAAATCTTTTGTACCATGTCGTTCTGTGCCACTTCGTGTTTTCGCCTTCGTCGGGCTGTTATATTGGAACTTTGGAAGCACCAGATTTGAGATACTTGATACTTGATACCCATTGGAATTAACAGATTTCCTCATGTAATTGCCTCAGTTATCCTTTTTATTCCCAGGTTGTTTAGGCCTTTAACAAAATTCGGCTTTGGTTTGTTCAATTTAATTGCCTTAGTTTTAGACCCATCCTGCTTCCATTTACCCTTTTTCCGATGGTTAACAACCACAAACTCATTCTCCTCTTGAACTTTTTTCATTGGTTTAACCTGTTTTGGACAATTGTTATAATTATGACCAAACACGTTACAAGTAGGACACTGTGGTAGTTTCCATTCATACTCAACTTTATAGTCTCCTTAGAAAAGCCCTCACCCTGCAATTTAGGAATACCAATCACAAGCTCATCTCGCAAAACAATTCTTCGCATCCATTTCAATCAAAGCATGAGCAAAAGAACTCCTACCCCAAGACTCCATTCACATTTGGCTCGTATATGAGTCATGCATAAGAGGTTTTCCTAATTTCATTCCTATCATACTCAGCCCATCATCAGTTAAAAGCAACCAAAGGTATATTCTTCAACCTATCCAATACCGAAACAGTAGTCACCTCCTGTTTAACAAGTTACACATTTGGTGACCATATATTAAGAATAATAGGGTGAGATCGAATTAACCAAGGTCCAAGCTCAAGAACTTCGTTCATTCCCTCCTTTGTATTGAATTTGAAAAAGAAAAACCCCGATTGGTTCATCATGACTTTACTAATGCCAAACCGGAAACGCCAATCTAGTGCCTAAGAAATATCCATATAAAGTGTTATCAAACCGGGTACTAACTTGTTTTATTGAATTCAGAGGTAAAACCAGGTCCACTCCAATCAACTGAACCAAATCATCAACATTAAGAAAACGAAAATTAGCCTTTTGCTTCACCGTTCTAGATTGTAATTTAGCTGTATAAGACATTGGTTCAGGCCTAACATCCTCTTCAACTGCATGATTTTGGTCTTTTCCAATGGCAATCTCTCTTCTTAAACACAAACCACCATAATCAACAACACAATCAGCTAAAAAGCGAACACAGATCAGAATGACAAGAAAACCGACAGAAGCACCAAAAACCCCAATGCAGGCAAGAAACCCTAATTAACTTATCAAACGTCTTAATCAATTAACAAACTTATTTGATCTAGCTGAACTAAACAGGTTAGCCGCGGTCACATGAATGGTAATCAATCAGATGAGAGAGAACAAAATTTAGGGTTTAGCGATCAAAAGAAAAAGGAAAAAACCCTACAAATCGCAAAACTAAACTAAACACAATAGGCAATTCCGATCAGGTCACCTAAAGAGATACAATGATCGTAATTATCCGCCATGATCAGTTAGTTAAAACTAAATTGAGGGGAGAAATTAAAAAGGAAACAATCTCCCATAATCGCTCAGAGAGAAAGTTAGGGTTTCCGATAGGTAGTTAAGTTTTATTACTTTGGAGTGAATTTGATACTTTAACAAAACTTCCTGCATGCACATATGAGGCTGGAATTGAAGTTCAAACCCATGATAAACTTATGAAGCTAATGCAATTTTTAATTGGTCTAGATGATGTTTGTATACCTATTAGAAATACTTTGTTAACTAAAGATCCCCTGCTTGATGCTAAAAGTGCTTTTGCCATTTTGTCTAGAGAATAGTCCCATAGGGGTGGTCATCCTGATCCTGTTAAATGTATGCATACATATTTTTTTGCTACTAAAAAACCTCAAAGTCATTGCTTTTGTTGCAAAGTCTTTTGATAATAAAAAGAAGTTTAATAATAACAGAGGTCCAAACCCTTGTTGGATATCCTCCTGGTTTTAAGAAACACCCTAATCCAATAAGACAAAGTGGCTTTATTGCTAATTCTAAACTTAATAATACTTCTGCTAGTACTTCCGGTTCTGGTTCTGTACTGCCTTTTACAAATGAACAGGTTCAAAAGCTGATAAGTTTGATTAGTGAAAAACCTTCTACAAGTATGCATGTTAATATGGCAGGTATGGCCAACTTTTTTTTAATAATAGTGTGATGTTTAATTTGAATTTTGATAAATACTTTTGTGCATCTTTCGGAAAAAATATGAGATCAAGTGAGTATTGGTTAGATTATTGACTCAGGAGCTAATCATCACATGACTGTCTGTTCTATTAATATGTTCAATGTTATGGATGTGTCTGAGTTAAACTTAATTTTAGGACACCCTAATGGTACACTTGATAAAGTTACTCTAGCTGGTAATTGTTAAGACCAGTTTCACTGGACTCACTCCAGACTTGAAGACTGGAGCTCCACTGAAGATTTGTCCAGAAATAATAGAAGACCAATGAGCGCAACTAGATTTCAGCTCACTAGACTTCACTCCAGTCCAGATGAATCCCACTAAAGACCTTCTCACTGAAGTCTGAAGAAAGAAGACTGACAAATGGCGGGGCCCACAGGCAGTCTTAACTGTTCGATGACTGAAGCTTTGTCAGTGTTCTAGACCTTACAAATCTGAACACTGATTACGAGGAATTGACTTTTGCCTTTACATGCTTTTATTCGGACAATCTATTTGTCTGATATTAAAAGTACACATGCATGTAAAAGTGGTTGGTTAAAAGGATGACAAGTCACATCAATATTACTTTATCCTTGTACTTTAACCGAATGCATTTAAGGAATTGAAGTTGTTTCCTTAAATGCGTGCAATCATATTTGTACGACACAATAAATTCATAATACCAAGTCATTTCCATGTACAAATTACTTTATGAAATTTGGTGAACTTGGCTAAATACTCTTTATCGTAGAAAGAAATATTTCACAACTTTTAAGTATTTTGATCCAAGGAGAATATTTACCAAGTATAGATCATTTGTAATTCAAAGATTGTTAGGATAGTTACGCTCGTGTATTGTTTTGGTTCCGCAACAATCTTGTATTTTATTTAACATCAATAAATAAAATACACTTGAAATTTACATTGTGTTCCACCACTTTAATTATTTATTGTTCTAAGTCCTGTATTACTTTATTTATATATTTGCAATTATATCTAATTCAACACCTGACTTGTTCTATTTTACATTAGTGGGTTAAACCATCAAGTGAGGGACTTACAAGTGGTATCAGAGCAGAAGGCTAACATACTTACCTAGATCTGCTTATTAATGGCCAACCCAGAAAATACACAAGGTTTTAGTCGTAATCCTTAACCTAATTTAAATGACCATAATGAACCACCACCTGTTATTAATACTAATCCCCCACCTCCACCTACTCCTGCTTCTCCACATTTGTATGTGTATTACTCAAACACACCTGTTCTTAAATTTAGTGGGAACAATGATGAGTTTGGGACTTAAAACGCTCGGATGATACTTCATTTTATTGGAATTGAGAGGTATATGATAAAAACTTTAAATGAAGGACCCTATTTACTAACTTCACCTCTCAATCCTTTACTTGATCTAACTGGATCTAAAAAAGAGGGAGGAAAATCAGTCTGAAGAGGAGAGGAGACTGGTTGATTTAGATTCCAAGCTCAAAAACATGATCCTTGGGGTTGTTCCAGAAACCCTAATTCCCACACTAGTCCTTTTTCCGAGTGCTAAAACCATGTGGGATGAACTACTGACCCAGTATGAAGGAGGTGATGACACTATTGTCACCAGAAAAGTCTCTTTATATAAAAGGTATGAGTCATTTTTTGCTCCCCCCAATGAGTCTCTTACTGGAACCTACACCAGATTCATGAGTATTATAAATTAGCTGAGAGGACTAGGGGTTGAGAAATACAAAGATATACTTCTTGAAAAAAATTGTGATATTTTACCCCACAAAATGGTCTCATATAATTCTGGTTTTAAGGCAGGGTAAAACTTTGCACACCCATACTCTATCATCCTTATATAGAGCCTTCAGATACACTGAAGAGAATCATGCTCAAGGAGATGTGGTGGAGCAAGATGCCTTAAATCATGCTTCCAGTAGTTCCACAACGGTCAGTCATACTGGACCACCTTGTGCAGCATTAATGTCTTTCAAGAATGTATTTTCTATGAAGAAGATGATGTCTGAATTAATGGAATCTGGAGTAACAAATAATATCTCTCCAGACTGTGATGAATCTGGAGTAACACATTTAACCGTTTCAAAGCAAGAGCAAATAGGTCCAATGGACAGCATGCTTCTAGTACTCCCACTGACAAGGCCAATCTGACATGCTTTAAGTGTGGTAGAAGAGGTCATTTCATGAAGGAATGCAAGTCTAGTTTGTATCCCAGTCTGGTCCATCTGTTTCTTATCAAAATCCTAATGATAGCTATATGTCTAAGTAAAAAAAGCTAAAGGCTCAAATTGCACTCATGTCTACAGAAAAAGATAATAATAAATGCATGATTGCAACCACTAAAGAAAGCCAGGTTCCCTCAAATGATTCACCTATTGATGAAGAAGAGGAAAGAGACTATTGTTACATGGCTCTGGCAGACCAAGAGCATCTGGTGAAAGAAGATGTCACATCTGGTAGATGGGTGGACATAGTGATTAAAAAGGTCAGTGAATATGATGCTGAGACTGACCCTGAACTAAAATTCGACATTGTTGAAGCTCTTAATTTTGATTTAATTTTTGTTGAAACTATTAGATCTGACAGTGTTAAAGGTCTAGAAACAGAGTTTACTAAACTTTCATCTTTGCAATCAAAATTAAAAGAACTTTAAGATATTGAATTGGATTTTAAAGCACAACTTTTGGTAACTGAACAACCGGTCCAGGAAAAACAAGAGCTGGAAATAAGTTTGAAAACAAAAAAACATGTCATTAAATCATGGCTAGAAACCAGAAAGCCATATGATGCAACTGTAAACCAATATCCAACTCAGAAACGAGCCTATCTGGATAGAAATACCCATGTTGCATCACTTGTCCCAGTTATTGACTGTTTACCAAAGGAGGTCAGGCCCAGCACCATCTATGATGAGCCCGTTACCCCTAGTCCCAATGTTTTACTGGTTCAATCCCAAGAGGTTAAGACTGGAGCACCACAGATGACTACTCTAGTTAAAAAGGTCAATCACAAGAAACCTTTGCCCCAGTCTGCTTCAAAGGAACCTTCAATTCCAAAGACAAAAAAGGTCTCCCTTCCTAAGCCTAAAGTCCGGTCAACTACAAATGCTCAGGTGTCATCTGAACAAAAGTATTTTGTTAAGGCTGGAGAGCCAGTTTCAACTACTGGCTCGTCAGTTTCAAAGTTGTAATGCAAGACTAAACAAATTTGATATTGAAGTTAAAACTCCTGAAGTACATCAACCTTCAACTGATGTATTCCATGACGCTAATCATGATCTCCTAGATTCTGATAAGAAATGGAGCTAGTTTATGAAGAACCATGGGTGTTTGGTAATAATGTTGCTACTGAAGCACCACAACTGAATTCTTGTACTGATATTGTTGTACGCAATGGGTCAATACTCTAGGTGGACAAAAGCACATCTTATTCATCAAATAATAGGAGACTCCAGTGGAGGGGTTCAGACCAGAAGAGTCTCCAATGAACAATGTTTATACGTCAACTTCTTATCACTGATAGAACTAAAGAAGATTGACGAGGATGTGGAAGATCCAAGTTGGGTTATAGCTATTCAAGAAGAGCTTCAACAGTTTGAAAGGAACAAATTATGGAATCTGGTTCCTCCTCAAGTTGGTAAGAAAGAACCAATTGGAACTACATGGGTCTTCGGGAATAAAGTAGATGAAGATGGTCATGTTATCAGAAATAAGCAAGATTGGATGCTCAGTGATACCGTTAGGCAGACGATGTCGATTTTGATGAGTCATTTGCTCTAGTGGCTAGACTTGAAGCCATCAAAATTTTCTTAGCATATGTTGCTCATCTGCAATTCAAGATCTACCAGATGGACGTAAAGAGTGCATTCTTGAATTGCACTCTGGAAGAAAGAAGTCTATGTCAAGCAACCACCAGGCTTCATTGATGAGAAGCATCCCCACTAGGTATATCGTCTGGACAAAGTATTTTATGGTCCAAACAAGCCCCACGTGCATGGTATGATACTTTGACTAAACACTTGTTGAAAAATGGTATCAGCAGAGGTGCAATTGACAGTACTTTATTTATTATTCGTGAAAAAGGTAATTTTCTACTGTACAAATTTATGTTGGTGATATTATTTTTTGCTCTACAGATGAAAATATGTGCAAGAAATTTTCTAAAATTATGTCATCTGAATATGAAATGAGTTTAATGGGTGAATTAACATATTTCTTGGGACTTCAGATTAAACAAACCAGTGACGGTATTTTTATTTATCAAGAGAAATATGTAAGAGATCTTTTAAAGAAAGATGATATTAACTCTTCACCATCGAAACCCACTCCATTTTCTGCACCACTTACTCTGGACTCTAATCTAGATGGGAAACCAGTGAATACCACTGTCTATAAAGTAATGGTAGGTTCACTAATGTTTTTAAGTGCCAGTAGACGAGCTATAATGTTTGCAACATGCTTATATGCCAAATTCAGTCTAATCCAAATGAATCTCAAATGCTTGCTGTAAAGCGCATACTAAAATACCTTAAGGATGTCCCCAGTTTGGGCCTTTGGTATCCCAAAGGATCAGGCATGGATCTAATGGTTATGCAGATTCTGATCATGCAGATTGTAAGATAGACTAGAAATCCACTACTGGTAGATGTCAATTTCTTGGTGGCAAATTGGTCAGTTGGACCAGTAAGAAGCAAACTTCAGTTTCGTTGTCAACTGCTGAAGCTGAGTACGTATCTGCAGCCAGTTGTTGTGCTCAGATACTCTGGACCAGTTGCTTGATTACGGTATTAAGTATTCAAAGACTCCCATCTCTTGTGATAATATCAATGCCATTTCTATTTCCTACATTCCAGTCATGCACTTGAAGACAAAGCACATTGACATTAGGTATCATTTTATTCGTGATCATATTATGAAAAGTCACATAGAACTCCATTTCATCCGCACTGACAAACAACTCGCTGACATTTTTACTAAACCACTAGATGTAAAGACTTTTCAATATCTGGAACCTTGTTATGAACGCCTTTGTGACACTGACAGGGTTCCTTGATTTCCAGATTTATAAATCTATGCCAACTTAGCTATCGAACGCCTTTGTGATACCATCTTTGTATTATAAATTTATGAATCACCATTCCATGCGGAAGACTCTACACCATATTTTTGTCCTTAAAAGATTGTCATTTCAAGGGAATTTATTTTCTCACTAGAAGAATTTTCTAGAAAATATCACTGGTACAAAACTAGAAGTCCTCCACTGTACCTTCAGTGCATACTTCACTGGCATAAAACACCAGTGATGCTAGAGTGTCCAGTCAACCTCTAGATACACTGAAATGAGTCATTGTTTGTCAGTTATAATATTTTATTACTTGATGTTAGCGCATGCCACGTAAGCACAATTTTTGTATGGATAGTAACTTTATCCTATCTGGCATTGTAAACTTTCAACTAAAATGATCGATTTTAACTTGGGAAGATAAAAAAAAAGTGCAAGTCGGTATTTTTGTGGGCTGTCAACCATCATGCATTTACGTGTGATGGTACCGATCAAAATTATATTGAATAAAGTTCAAATTAACCATTTGAAATTCCAAATTTCTCCCCCCTCTGTAAATATCCAGATTTAATTTCATTTTCATTTCATCTCGAAAATCTTTTACCCCCAAATTCCTTCATTTTTTTTACTTCATCTCCAAAACCCTAAAAAGCTTAAAACATCATTTTTTTTCTTTCTTTCATTCTAGGTAATCGATTATATACAATGGCCCCTCGTCAATCAAATGCCGAAAGAAATCTTCTCTCACCCCCTTATACTCCGGCCGCCACCGTGGTAAAGGCAAAATATATTACCATGGATCCAGATAAATTTAAAATAAATATAATTAACTGGATGGCCAAACTTTCAGGCACCCATGATTCCCAATCCATTATTGGGCGACTGCAGGCATTCTTCCCCAGTTGTCCTTTGTATGGAGCCCTAACATTGAATCTGGGCAACATGTACCATGAATATTTGTGTTAATTGATGTGTGAAATTTAGTTATAAAATTTATAAACACGAATCACTAGAAAACTGACTACAACACACTTACAGGCAGTGTACCCGTTCGTATGGAGTATAGTAAACCGGTAAATCCGAGATCGTTCACAAGGACTTTTATAAGCAATTGTTCAAATGAAATGATTCAAATAAAAGGGGGTTTTGTGGCCGAATTGCCACATTGCAAATAGTTAGTAAAATTTATTAGTAATCCCGTAGGATTAATCGCAAGAGAGAAAGTTTTGATTAAACAATAATTAAAAGGCATCCATCTTGATTTCGCTCGTCAACATGTTCAGACTGCACATAAAATGAGGTTCAAATACAGTTTGAGATTCTTTTTTCAGTCCATTGAAGGCTTCATATTGGCGTTTCAGAAGTTTGATACGCTTTTTTTTCAAAGTTGCATCACCCTCACAATATCTTTCGAGGGCGTCTCATAAGTCCTTTGAAGTAGTGTGCTTTTTAAACAAGTGTACACTTTCCTGAGGTAAGGCCATAGTAAGAGTAGATAAAGCCTTTCGTAGGTGCAGTTTCTGAGCACCTTTTATTGTCCGTCGCAATACAATTCTAAAGGCTGGTCGTGATGAAGAGAAGGCTTCATCAAGGTCATGATGATGTCATCACCACTTCGTGATGACATCAGCACGAAGTCGCTAGTTCGTGCAAAGGAGCTAAAAGCCCACGAACAAGATTGAAGTCCAGCCCGTTTAGCAGCCTATATATAGAACACCTAGGTCTAGGGTTTCGTTTAACGATTTTAGTTGCAACAGATTTCGTTCATCTCACACGGGGTAGAGATCTATACCCCGTGTCAGTCAGATGTATACTCAATTTGGTATAATTTTCATATGATTAATGATATATTATGAGTTTTGCATCTGTTTTATCTCTTGTTCTTTGTTAATTCGTGTATATATGTTTTGATTTAATCAGAAACCTCAAAGATGAATCTAAGTGGATTCCGCACACTTAGATGTTGTTAGATCGTGATTTAATCGATCCAAACCGCACTTTCAATTGGTATCAGAGCAGGGGGAACCTTTTTTGTTCTCAATCGTGATCTGTATTGAGGATTTTCTGTTGAAGTCGTGTTTAGATTCGTGAAGATGATGAAATTCGTGTGTTACTTCGTGCTTACATCAGCACGAAGAGAGTTCTGCTTAGTGCTTACATCAGCACGAACTCAGTTGTTCGTGTGAAATTCATGACTTCGTGCTTACATCAGCACGAAGTGGATCAAGTTCACGATGACGTCACCACGAAGATGTTTGTTTCGTGCTTACGTCACCACGAGTTCATGGACAAGATATCACGAATTTTGATTAAGTTCTTGTATACGTCATCACGAGGAGGTTTTCCTTCGTGCTGACATCACCACAAAGATAGTCACGAATGTATCAAGTTCGTGTTTACATCTTGCCTTAGTATCCTTTGCTACGCACTGACGTCATGCTGAAGATGATATATCGATCTGAAACAAGTTTGTGCTTGCATTATCACGAAGATGTTTACTTCCTTGTTTGAATCTTATAACAAGAAGCAGATTGAGTAAAGAGGTTCCAAGTGGTGTGCATACATATATATTGAAGCACACAAGAAAGGGTAGTAGAAAAAAGAGTTTTTTTGGCTAGAAAAATAACTTTTGCCCATGGTCTTAAAATAGCATGATTCATAGAGATTTGAAGTTCGGTAGCGGTCGAAAAATTTTTGGTCCGTTTTTGTGCGTTTTCGGCACGTTTTGGATGAAAATTTTCGGCAATTATCAAACTTTTCCCTCATCCTTATTAATAAAATTGTACGTGAATACCAATGTTTCACGTAAATGTGTTTTCCCTGAAAATTTGGAGGGAAAACGGGTATACCCTGTTTGGCAAAGAGCTTTAAATGTCGTGAGCTCTAAGCATTTTGAAGAACCTCAAGAATGAGAGATACCGTAACCTATTATAGGCTGATTTTGAGAGTATTTGCCGAGAAAAGGGAGGAATAAAAATTTCAAGAATGTTCTTCGGTTTTCTCCGCAAAACTCTGATATACTCGAGACAAAGTGGTGATCAAAGTGTTATTCTGTTAGAATTTAACAATTGACGATGTTTACACTTTCAAAACTCTCGAGTAATGAAGATATAGCAGCTGTTGTCGAAGTATTGGAGCAATGAAGATACGAGACATAGTTAAAACTTGGCTGAAGTATTGAAACGATGAAGCTGGTTATTTGTTGTTTGAGTATTTGAAGATTAAACCTATCTATATTTCATGATGTAAGGATAATAATCAGGCGATATATAAGTTTCATTGCGAGATTAAGATCTTTATGTGATTGGCGGTTTATATAATTGAAGGGGAGATCCGATAAGAAAGACTTCAGGTGATTAGTAGAGTTGTGGAGATACAAAACGGAGTTTGATGCTGCTATAGTTGAGACAGGGTCTATGGTATAACATTTTGTGATGCAGGTTGTAGAGTTTCTTATCTTCGTGATAGCTGGTTGATTTGATGCTGATTGTTGGAAATTCAACTTCTCAATTATATGCCGATTAGGCAAGGAGAGCGATGATCCTATGTTGAAGGTGACAATGCTTATTAATTCGGAGGTGGTTACCAGTTGAGGGGGAGAACGACAATGAGATGTGTTAGATTAGTTGATTGTCATAGAGGGACAGGAACTTTGCAGTTTGAAGATCAGGATGCCATGTCAGAAGATCGAGTTTCAACAAAAAGACATGATATCACTAGTTAAGTGAAAGCCAGTGGATTCAGGTTTTTCGGTAGCTATTGATTATCGGAGTTTATCTAGAATTGATTGCAACGGAAAAGGAGTCTGTAGGTGCAGTTTCTAAGCACCTTTTATTGTCCGTCGCAATATAGTTCTAGAGGCTGGTCGTGATGAAGAAAAGGCTTCATCAAGGTCGTGATGACATCATCACCACTTCGTGATGACGTCAACACGAAGTCGCTAGTTCGTGTGAAGGAGCTTAAAGCCCACGAATGAGATTGAAGTCCAGCCCGTTTAGCAGCCTATATATACAACACTTAGGTCTAGGGTTTCGTTTAACGATTTTAGTTGCAACAGATTTCGTTCATCTCGCACGGGGTAGAGATCTATACCGGGGCTAGTCAGATGTATACTCAATTTGGTGTAATGTTCATATGATTAATGATATATTACGAGTTTTGCATCTGTTTTATCTCTTGTTCTTTGTCAATTCGTGTATATATGTCTTGATTTAACCAGAAATCTCAAAGACGAATCTAAGTGGATTCTGCACACTTAGATGTTGTTAGATCATGATTTAATCAATCCAAACCGCACTTTCAACTTTCCCTCAACAGCATACCTCTTCCTTTCTTCAATCGGCATATCGATATATGTATATCTACCGATTACTCCATTCTTCTCATAAGTAGGCCAATCAAAACCTTGAGTTATCACAACCCACATATCAATATCAGTTAGACTAACGTAATCTTCAAATCGTCTTTTCCACATCTAATAGTTCTCCATACGGAATAGCTTTGGAGGTGTGTTCCCACGACCAACTTCATGATCGTGCATGATTATCTGACTGATAAGTAAGGCATTTGGAGAGCTTGCAGCAGCTAGTATGGTAGTCATTTCGAATCTTTTAATATTAAATCAAACGAAATAACAAGTAGTTCGTGCGGCACGAAGTCACACGAGGTCACACGAAGTGAAACACGAAGGACACTTGTCACGAACTTAGGCACGAAGAGCACTTCGTGTAGACGTGACACGAGGATGACACAAAGTCAACTAATACGTATTCACGAATACGAAGATCACCTCGTGCTGACGTAAGCACGAGGTCGCACGAATTACGAATTAAAACTTCAAGAAAACAAGAACTTCGAATCGTTTTTGCAATCAATAGAAAATCAAACAGTCTTACACCTTTTGATACCACTTGTAAGGTCCTTTGGTTGCGTGGATTGTAATAAGATGTGATTCGTTATGTCAAAAGTGCGGAATCCTCTTGAGATAACTAGATTGCTATTGCCTTTGGTCGATTAATGAGCAACTAACCAACCTAAGGTCACGCACGAAGAAGTAATTCGTGTAGGAGAACACACGAACAACAAATCAACTTGATTCGTAAATTCCTCAAAAGTTCATTACTAATTTTCGTGAATTAGTGTTGTATTTATACTAATAGGGTTTTGGTTCGTGTCGGCTCAGGCCTTAATTGAAGTCCATAAGCCTAATTAAAAAAGACCAATCGGCCTCATGCTGACGTCAGCACGAGGGCAATCCTTCATGCTGATGACGTCAGCACGAGGGTCGTCCCTTTGGTTTTCGTTTGACATTGTTTGACCTGTATATAACATCCAACCATCGTTTAAGTGTTCTACGACACTTATAAACCTTGTATCTATGTTCTTGTACCTGCAAAACAATATATAACACACAAACACAAAACAAAACATAAACAGATATAATATTGAAGTTCAAACGTAATCATTAAATACCAACAAAAGTTCTTATTTAAATGATTACAAACATAGTTCTTAAAACATAAACGATAATCAAATCTATGTTGCTATTGTCACACAAATCTGCATCTAAATTTGGCAAGTACTAGCTCAGAAAACAATGCATTTTTAAGTGGTGTTGAAGCTTCACCAATAGTAGATGCAGATGGACTTGCAGGTTATGTTGCTTATGACAATGTGAATACAAATGTCAAGAGCATCACACAATCTTTTCATTCTATGCCGATGAGTATGAGTTCTGCAGAAGAAAGAATGAGTGTGTACTCAGCCTTTTGTATAGCTCATGAAGCATTCAACGGAGGAAAAGTCACTGATCATGCATTAATCGATGAGGACTGCAATCAAATAGATCCTGATGACTTAGAAGAAATGGATCTACAATGGCAGCTAGCGATGTTAAGTATTAAGGTCAGAAGGTTCACTCAGAGAACGAGGAGATTTGTAGGAAATGGCACTAAGGTTTTTGACAAATCCAAGGTGAAGTGTTATAATTGTGATGAATTTGGTCATTTTGCTAGAGAGTGTGACCTAAGAGAAATGATAATACCGTTACTGGTAGACAAAACTACAATCAAGGCGGTATTACTCCTTCAAACAATCAGAAAACTCAAGCCATGATAACATTACCTGCTTTTCCACGACAAGCAAGCACTCCTCAGTTTATGGAGTCAAAGGCAGTTGTTGTACAAAATCCGGATGGTACCTATCAATGGGATACACAATTAGAAGATACCTCAAATCATGCTTACATGGTTGAAGTATATGATGAGGTAGCTGCAACAATTGATTATGCTACGTCCTCAAGTGAAGAGAGTGTATCTAAGATAGTGAAGCAAAATGTTCGAAAAGTTGCTGAGACTGTGAGATCTGAGAGTGAAGTTGTGACTGCTGTTAAAACATCTGAAGAAAAGGTGGAGTCAACTAAGCCAGTTGATGACCTGTCTAATAAGAGCATTGAAGATCAAATGAAGAATTTTGTGATACCTGAAAGTATGACAACTAAAGATTTCGTTGCATACATGGCAGATTGCAAGGCTGCAGATCAAAAGGTATCATGTTCATTACTTTCAATTGTTGATGTCTGTAGAATGGTGTCTGATTTGAAACTTGAGGTGTCAAAGCTTAAAGATAATTTAACTGGTTTAACTACTGAAAATGTTGTTCTTAAGAAGGAAAATAACGTGTCTAAAGATTCTGATTTATTTCTACAACGAGATCACCAATAAACTAAATTAGATTTTGATCCTGAAGAAGTAGTATACTACAGCTTGAAAGACTGTGCTACAGTTTTCTATGATAGAGAAGTATCTATAACTAGGATTCAACCTAAGTCAATAATTGATAAAGTTTGGTGTGTAGAAAATAAAGAAGAATGGTTGGCAGAACAAATTCCATATAAGGATAGACATTATGCTCCATTTAAGCCAGTAAGAACTATGGATGAAGCAATACAAACATTAGATATCATAGATGAAATGAAGGAGTATGGAATACCAATCCCTGAAATAGAATATGGTCACTCTAGAAAAAAACAAGCAAAGAAGTGTTATACCTGTCGTGAGAGAGGTCATATAGCTAATGAATGTCCAAATAGGAAGGTCAAGAATCCTAAGAATGACAGTCAAGTAAAGTCAAAGGATGTTTATGAAATTCCTAATGATAAAGGGAAGGGTAAACTAGTTGAACATGTAACTTCAACAGAACTTATGAGTGCGTATAAAAGGAATTACTATGAGGGGTATGCGAAAAGACATCCTGATAATGCAAATGCACAGAATTATATTAAGTTACTTAAATCTTTGTCTTATGGTAAGTCTGGTGTGATAGGTCAAGGGAATAATTCCAATAGATCTAAGAGCCCCAAACGACAGGGACCTTCACAGAATACTACTATTAGTAGTGGAAGTCCAAGTCGATCTCGTACACCTCAAAGGAGTAATTCACCTAAGAATAAGATGGCTCAACAGAATCGATCACCCCATTCTAGAATCAATAGTTTGTCTAAGCTCTAAGATCGATTAGGGAGTTAGCCTAGGTTTGGTATTCATTCGCCAAGGAATTCTCCTCCTAAGGCTCGTTTCAGTTCACCTAAGAAACAGTCTATGACATCATCTTCATCCAAGGCTCAGTTACAGAGCGATGGATATTGGACCGAATTAATTATTAGAGATGAATTCGGCAAACCTAAACCTCAGAAGGTTTGGGTTCCTTTCAGAAACTAACCATCTTATCGTCTGATGTGCAGGGAGAACCAACTATCAATCTTTGGTATGTTGACAGTGGATGCTCTCGGCACATGACAAGGGACAAGAAAGTGTTGTCCAACTATGAAGATATAAATGGTTATGTTAGTTTCGCAGGTCCCAAGGGAGGCAACATCTCGGGCCAAGGTGATGTTGTCAATGGGAAGATTACGCTGGAAAAAGTCAATTATGTGGAACAGTTATCTCATAATCTTATGAGTGTTTCTCAGATTTGTAACAAGGGTAATCATGTCCATTTTACTAAGAAAGAAACACTTATTTTGAAACCAGGATATGTTGTTCCTGAAGACTGGATCCTGCTTAAAGCTCCTAGGAAGAAAGACATCTATAGCCTTATGTTACATGTTGATAATCCAAAGGAGTCAGTTTGCTTATTAACGAAAGCAAACGAATCTGAATCGTTGCTATTGCATAGAAGAATGGGACATATTAATTTCAGAAAGATGAATGAAATTGTAAAACATGGTTTGGTTGAAGGTGTTCCCATGAAACAGTTTGAAATGGAAGACAAATGTATACCTTGTCTGAAAGGGAAACATCAAAAGTCTTCACATAAACCGAAGCAAGAAAATTCTATTGCCAACCCATTTGAGCTACTTCACTTGGATTTATTTGGTCCAATGAATGTAAGAAGTATCAGTGGAATGTTATCTGTTTGGTGGTTACTGATGACTCTACTCAAGATTCTCATGGGTATTCTTTCTTCAATTGAAAGATGAAAATCCACAGATTTTGATAAACTTCTTTGTTGAAACTAAAAATGTTTATGGAGTTCGTGTTAAGAGAATCAAGAGTGACAACGAAACTGAATATAAGATTGGAAGTCTTTTGTTTGTCCAAAGGAATCTGGTATCAATTCAGTGCACCGTATAAACCACAGAATGGAGTTGCTGAAAGAAAGAATAGGACTCTAATCGAGACAGCCAGAACAATGCTTGCTGATTCAAGGCTCCCTACTATGTTTTGGGGGGGGGGGGGCAGTGAATACAACTTGTCATATCAGATTGTTTTTAAAGCTGATAAAAAAGTCCTTATGTGTTCTTTTGTTTATGCTCATAATAAATATATTCAAAGAAGAGCTCTTTGGGCAGATCTTGGTATGCATAAACATGTGGTGGGTAGTGCTGCTTAGTGTTTAATGGGTGATTTTAATGCTACTTTGAGTTTGGATGATCATGCAAGTGGTTCTTCAAAAATTGATATAGCAATGCGAGAGTTCAATGAATGTGTAAATGAAATTGAGGTGAATGATGTCAATCGTATTGGGTTACAGTTTACATGGAATCAGGAACCTTAGAGTAATCAGGGAGTTCTTAGAAAGTTGGATCGTATTTTGGCTAATTCTAATTTTAAGAACATATTTTCTGGGGTGATTGCTTTATTTCAGTCGTATCGTATTTCTGATCATTCTCCTGCTATTTTAAAGCTTCCGGCTGCGATTAAGTTTTGACCTAAATCTTTTAAGTTTACAAATCTGCTTGTTCATCATACTAAATTTAAAGATGTGGTGTCGAATTGGTGGGGTAGTGAGGTTTGTGGATATCCAATGTATCGGCTGGTACAAAAGTTGAAAAGTCTGAAAAAACCGCTACGAAAACTTCTTTATGAGAAAGGCAATCTTCATGACACAGTTGTGAAACTTAGGGCTGAATTGGATGAGGTTCAGATGGCTTTGGATCATGATCCTTTTAATAATGACTTAAAGGAGGAAGCGACTGTTTATCTTCAAGCTTATAATGCAGCAGTGTTGGATGAGGAAAGATTTCTCAAGCAAAAAGCCAAAATTGAATGGCTTCAAGTGGGCGATGCTAATTCTGCTTATTTTCATAAGGTGGTGCAAGCGAGAAAGGCTAGAAGTAGTATCAATATGGTTTTTAATGCTAGTGGATCTATTTGTGATGGCGATCAGGTTCCTTTGGCATTTCTAGAGCATTATGTGCGATTCCTTGGACAAGCTGATTCGGTTAGTTCTTTGAATGTTTTTGATTTATTTACCAATGTATTACCTGCTGATCAAGCTTTAGATATGATTCATCCGGTTAGTGAGGAAGAGGTTAAACAGGCTATATTTTCCATGGGGGATGATAAATCCCCTGGTTCGGATGGTTTTTCTGCATGTTTTTTTAAGAATGCTTGGGACGTGGTGGGTGGAGATGTAGTTACTGCTATTCAGGATTTTTTTATTTCAGGGAGATTGTTGAAAGAAGTGAATCATACAGTTATTGCCCTTATTCCTAAGGTGGATACCCCGTCTAGAGTTACTGATTATCGACCTATCTCGTTATGCAATGTTCTTTTCAAGTGTCTTACAAAAATTATTGCAAACAGGATCAAGGGTTGTCTTCATCAATTGGTTGGTATTAATCAATCTACGTTTGTTCCTGAAAGAAGTATTACCGATAATATTCTATTAACTCAGGAACTTATGCATAATTATCATTTGGATAGAGGTCCGCCAAGATGTGCACTTAAGGTGGATATCCAGAAGGCCTATGATACAGTAAATTGGGAGTTTTTGAGATGTATTCTAGTGGGATTCGGTTTCCATGCTGAAATGGTTAAGTGGATTATGGAATGCGTCACGGCTACTTCTTTCTCTTTGAATATCAATGGGAATCTACACAGTTTTTTTAAAGGATGCAGAGGACTTCGGCAAGGGGATCCGTTATCTCCTTACTTGTTTACTTTGGTGATGGAAATTTTAACTCTTATTCTAAAACGTCGGGTTCATGATTCTGATGGGTTTTCCTTCCATCATCAATGTGATGCTCATGAGGTTATTAACTTGTGCTTTGCTGACGATTTGCTTATGGATGCTTTGGATGAATTTAAACAGGTTTCTGGTCTTACTCCTAGTTTGCCTAAAAGCACGACTTATTATTGTAATGTGCTTAATCATGTTAAATTGGCTATTTTAAATACGCTTCCATTTGAAGAAGGTTCGCTGCCGGTTAAATATCTAGGAGTTCCTTTGATTTCTTCTAGATTAAGGGCACGTGATTGTAAAGTTCTTGTGGAAAGGGTGAAAAAACGAGTAGAGGACTGGAAGTATAGATTTCTATCTTTTTGCTGGTAGGCTTCAATTAATATCTTCGGTGCTCTCTTCTATACATGTTTATTGGTCTTCTGTGTTTATGTTGCCTAGTAGTATTCTTCTTGATATTGAGCAAATTTTGAGGGGGTTCCTGTGGTGTCAAGGAGAACTTCAAAAAGGTAAAGCAAAAGTTGCATGGGATGATGTTTGTCTACCTAAAGCTGAAGGTGGTCTTGGACTTCGAAGGTTAGAGCAGTTCAATATTGCCCTTTTAACTACTCATGTTCGAAATTTGCTGATTTGTAAAGAGTCTTTATGGGTAAAATGGATTCACACGTATAAACTTCAGGGAAAAAGCTTCTGGGAAATTCCTTGCCAAGGTAATATGTCTTGGAGTTGGCGTAAACTTCTCCAGATTCGCCCTATTATTAGATCATTTTTCTGGTTTGAGCTCGGGAATGGTGAGTGTGTCTCGGCTTGGTATGATAATTGGAATCCTCACAGTCCGCTTGCAACTCATTTATCTCCACGATTAATTACAAGGTCTGGTCTTAGTTTGAATGCTAAAGTTTCTGATATTGTTGCTCAAGGGAATTGGAATTCGCCGGATTCTTGGATGTCTAAATTTCCTGGTTTGGTTGTTCCGAATTTAGTAGAGGGTAGAAAAGATAGATTATATTGGAAGAGTCAAGGGGATGTATTACAAGATATCTCGGTTACTAGTGTTTAGAATACTATTCGACAACCTCATGCAAAGGTGGATTGGTCTTATATTGTTTGGCACTCATATCAAATTCTGAAGCATTCCTTTATCTTATGGTTGGCATTTAGAGGCAAGCTGAAAACGCAAGATGTTCTTGCTACTTGGGATTTACATGCATTGTCGGCTACATCTCATGTGTGCTCCTTGTGTGGAGCTGTTCCGGATTCACGTAACCATCTTTTTTTTAATGTTCTTTTTCTAATCAGGTTTGGAATTTAGTTCGTGCAAGGGCTAGAATTAATACCCAGTCAGTTATTTGGAATGATATTGCAACCGAGATTCTATTATTTGCTAAGAAGAATTCGGTCCTGAGTATGGTGGCAAAGCTTGTTTATGCAAGTGCTGTGTATTTTATATGGCAGGAAAGAAACGCTAGATTATTTAAAAACAAGCGAAGATCTATTAGTCAAGTTGTGGAGGTGATTACTTCTACTGTTCGGTTAAAGATGTCAACATGTCGATACAAGAGAACGAAACGAGTGGAGCACTTCCTTACCTCCTGGGATTTACCGTTTTTGTTAATTAAGTAGCCGTAATCTTTTGTTTTCTTTTATTTGGTTCTCAGGAATATGCACCAAAAGTGGCATGTCACTTTTATTTTGGACGTTGCACATTTGTGCATGGGTTGTAAGTCGTCTTAACACTCAGTCAAGCGCCTGTTTTATATGTTTTAATATAATATAACCTGGGTATACCTTTTACCCATATTTTAAATAGGGTTTCTGTAGTTAAGCATCATAATAAGACATGTTATGAGCTTCTACATAAGAAGAAACCATATTTACAGAATGTTGAACCATTTGGTGTACCATGTACTTTTTTGAAATATTTACCTCAGTCAACGTTTGATCCAAAGGTTGAAGAGGGATTTTTCATGGGTTATAAAACGGGTACTCCAATTCAACGACTTTACAATAAATTGACCAGGAAAGTTGACTTGGGTACTAATGTCAAAATTGTCAGTCATAAACCCGCTGTACATTCTGGAACTGGCAAGAATTTTGATTATGACAGTGTGTTTCGTTCATTACACGGTCCTGCTTCTTATTCAGATCCTGAAACAGTGGATGATGTGATCATTTTAAGAGATCATATGGATTATTCCACTACTTCTACATCTTCTCCTGCTCAAAATGTTGATACTACTCCAACCAAAGTTCAGTCTACCGTTTTTGGTAAAGGTAGTAAGGACAAGAATAAGCTAATAGATTCGGATGATTGTAAACCCGAGAATACTACACCACTTACTCCGTTAAAGGTTTCACTGCCTGATGATGATCCAATTTTTGAAGAATCGGAAGATGATTTTAGCTCTCCTGAGTTTCAGATTAAAACAAATTTAGGAGAAAGTCTGAATGTTGATTCGTTTCCTCAATATCGAGTTAATAAGGATCATCCAGTTGAAAATATTCTTGGTAATGCTACAGAAACTGTTCGAACAAGAAATCAGTTGAATAAGGAACTGACTAGTTTGTTTTGTGAAGTGAAAGACACTGGATTGATAACTGAGTGTTTATATTCTGGTTTCATTTCACAGGTAGAACCTAAGAATGTTAGGGCAACACTTCAAGATCCTTGTTGGGCTGAAGCTATGCAAGAAGAATTAGCTCAATTTGAAAAACTTGGAGTATGGGAGTTAGTAGATGTGCCTAGAAGTAAAGAACCAATTGGAACTCGTTGGGTATTTAAATGCAAACGAGATGACAAAGAGGTCGTTACTAGGAACAAGGCATGTTTGGTAGATCAGGGGTTTGCACAACGAGAAGGATATGACTATAACGAAACTTTTGCACCAGTTGCTAGAATTGAAGCTATAAGGTTATTTTTAGCCTATGCTAGTTTCAAGGGTATAAAGGTATATCAGTTAGACGTTAAAAGTGCTTTCTTGTATGGTGAAGTGAAAGAAGAAGTATATGTTCACCAACCACCGGGGTTTGAAGATCCTAATTATCCAAGAAGAGCATATCGACTTGATAAGGCTCTTTATGGATTACATCAAGCACCCAGAGTGTGGTATGAGAAGTTGTCGACACATTTGTTGACAAATGGTTTTACAAGAGGATCGATAGACAACACATTGTTTAACAAATGGAGGAAGCGAGATTATCTAATTGTACAAGTTTATGTGGATGATATCATATTTGGTTCATCTAACACAAAGATGTGCAAAGAGTTCGAAATGAGCATGAAAAAGGAATTTGAAATGAGTGCTATGGGGGAACTTCAATTCTTCCTTGGACTACAAGTTGATCAAAGGAAAGATGGATTTTTCATACACCAGTCTAAGTATGTCGATGACATCTTGGAGAGGTTTCAAATGTTAGAATCCAAGACATATGCTACTCCTATTCAGCAGAATCATGGTTTAGGAGTTCTTGATCCGAAAGATGAACTTGTGGATGCAACTTATTATCGTGCTATTATTGGCTCATTGATGTATCTGACTACATCGCGTCCAGATATTATGTTTGTTGTTTGTCTATGTGCTAGATTTCAAGCTAGTCCGAAAGAGTCACATTTGGTTGCAGCAAAACGTATTCTACGTTATCTTAAAGGATACTAAGGGCTTGGTCTATGGTATCCTATGGGTGGAACGTTTGATTTTGTTGCATATACTGATTTGGACTTTGGTGGTTGTAACAATGACAGGAAGTCTACGACTGGAGGTTGTCAGTTTTTAGAAGGAAGATTAGTATCGTGGCAATGCAAGAAGTAGACATGTGTTGCTCAGGCAAAGTATATGGCTGCAGGTAGCTGTTGTTCCCAGGTATTGTGGATTCAGCAACAATTTCGTGACTACGGTATAGATTTTCTTGATACCCCTATTAGAATAGAAAATAAGTCAGCTATAGATATTACTAATAACCCTGTCATGCATAAGGTCACCAAGCATATTGATATTAGACATCATTTCTTGCGTGATTGTACCCAAAAGAAGTTAATTCATTTGGAAAAGGTTAGAACTGATGATAATTTAGTTGATCTATATACTAAAGCATTTGATAAGACTCGGTTTGAGAAGTTAATTCTTCTCAATGGGATAAGAATGCTGATTCATATTAAATCTATCAAAGAACTGATTTTGTAAGTTTGTGTCTGTAAATATCTAGAGTCATAAAAATACAAAAAAAAAGGTTCTTAGTATCATATAAAAATCATAAAAATGTGAATTATCGGGAAATTAAAAGAAATATGACAGATATTTAAGTTGATGCTTTAAGACGATTAGACGTAAGGATACATAGCTTTTAAGTCTGCTTAATCGTAATATAACTGCTTTGTCCAATGATTACAATTTGGGATATATTGGTAGACACGAAGTAGCAAGGTTTCCTTAATCTGCACTTAATTTATACAATGTTCTTGTGAGAAACATATTCAGATATATGGCTAAGAATGCTTGCTTTTCAGTAATGAATTGATCTAGTCCTTAAATTCTGTGAAAGATCTAGCATTATTAAAGGATTTATTCAATATGTAGGCAAAAATCTCTACAAATCATGAGCATGAAAGTTAAATGTGATATTGTTTATGCAAATATGCAAATGAAATGAATGTTAATTAAGGGGCTAATGTGGTCTTTGAGATTCGGACAAGTATGTCCTCGGGGTGTCTTTGTATACCTATCTTACCTAAAGCTTCCAACTTGGGATAGGTTGTCAGAAAGTTCGCTACATGGGTCTCATAGAAAATCACGGGTTCCATATAAATAATGAAATGCAAAAGCAAATAATGTTGAATCACATGATATTAAATGTAGTAATCTAAAAAGTGTCTCATGGTTTGTTTAAGGATGTTTTTGAATATATATTGAATAATTGTTATCTTAGTGCTTGTATCGATTACGGAAGTATATCTGATTGTGGGTCACATAAGTTCGCAAACTATTCAATGGCATATTAGGCTACTCGGGTTACATGGTGACTGTCCTTGGCCAGTGTATGTTGAAAATGTCATAACTCAAACGAAACTGGAAGTACCGAGTGTTTAAGAGGACAAATATACCGGTAATCGTGGTTGGGTCACTGTTCATAACTAATAATAAGAGAATTATTTCTCACTTGCAGACTTATGTAAATGCTAATCTGATCTAATCTACAGAAACTTAAGATTTCTTGTAAATAAATAAAGTAGTTTAGTGATTTTTCTTTTGCTTTATTTGTTATGTTTTTATTTGTATTTTATCTTTGTCATAAGTGTCAGTTTGTGTATCAAACTAGTTCTTATTGCATGAGATTTTTAATAAGCATCTAATGATTCCATAGAAAATTATGATTCTTAGTGAATTATATGAGTCTTGTTGCTTATGGTATGTGTTTAAAAGATGGTTTTTCTAATTTAGACGTAAGTTGTTTAAATTTAGAAAATGGTTTTTGTTTTGAAAATTGACAAGTCAAAATTTTTGTGAATGTGTCTCAAGTAAAATTTTGAAATTTAAATTGTTTTTTGGTTGATAAGTATGTTTGACAAAGATTAGACTGGCCTTAGATTTTTGATCGATAGGTTATGATTTTGATTGTTTTGCATATTTATTTTGTTGGTTTTGATGCATTGATGAAGTTTGTTAAGTGTGCGGGAAATAGCTATCAAATTTCATTTCCATTCTTGAAAGCGCAGTTGGATTGATCAAATTATGACCAATTCGACTATGAAAGTGTGGAATGTATCATGTATGGCAGGACAAGGTGCTCGCGTGTTCATCAAAGAACATAATGTTGCAGTTGATATCAACATTACTCAGTCAGGATGCGCACCAGAGTTTCACAGTGTCCTTCAGTATCTCGCACGCTCTCGTGTTCGCTTTGCATTGACCGAGAATCCTCCGTTGGTCATAAGTCTCATTACTGAGTTCTGGAACTTAGCCAGACTGGTGCAAGTTGGTGATCATACTATGATTCGCACTACTGTTACTGGACGTAACATTCAGTTTACTGCTGGAGACTTAAGGACTATTTTAGACTAAGTGCTGATGATATGGAACAAGGTCCTGTTGAGTTTGAAGAAAGCTTTTGTGACGGTGCTCTCAGGCGTGTGGGATATGTTAGTGATATTACTCATCCTTATCGCAAGAATCATCTTCTAGGCAAATGGAGATTGCTTGCCTACTACTTGTTGAGGTCCATTAGTCATCGGAGTGCAGGTCATGATCAGCTGAACATTTTTAGTGCTTCTCAGATGGTTGCTCTAGTACTGAACAAGCCTTACAGCTTTTCTCAGTACATATATGATAATTTTGTTAAGTAGTTGAGAGCATTTGGAAGCAATAAGAAGTTCTTTTTGTTTCCAAGATTTGTGATGATAATCATTCGGCATAGAATAGCAGATGTATCTTTTGATTGTCCTACTTTCAATTTGGGTCGTCTAACTCATAAAGTGTTTGTTGAGAATATGAAACGCTTTGCATATCATGGTGTTCCTGATAATGTTGCCAATCCACCATTGTTCGGACATCTTATCAATCCTAACTATGTTGCTCCTAGACAAGGTTGGGAAGATGATGAACTTGCTGCTGTTGCTGATGATCAGGCTCAAGATAATCCTCAAGAAGAGCGAGCTGATCAGTTTGAGGGACTCAATGATGTTCCTTTGTATGCTGAAGATCTGGAGAATGATCCAGATATGGATGCTCTTATGCAGGATGTCAATGATCTAGCAAATCTTTTTCCACCAATTACTAGATTTTCTACTTCTACTTCTGCTCCAGTTGCTGATGTTGCTGGTACTTCTGAAGTGCCAGTTACTGTTAATGCTGGTGATGATTCAGAGATGATGTATAAGAAGAAGAAAGATTGCCAGAAAGAAGAAGAAGACAAGGGAAAGGGATTGACGCTGTTGAACGATTACAATGATCTCAATCTGAAGTTGATAGAGACTATGCTACTTATCAAGCTGCTATGGAGAGGTCTCATGCACCTAATGTTGGTGATACTCTATCAGTTGTTGCTCTACGAGCTTCTGTTACTGATATTCCTGTTTCGGTGTCTACTACTTCTGTTGGTATTTCTGTTGGAGAAAAGAGGTCGAGACCCAAGTTTATCATAAGAGGAAGTGGTTCTCGAGCACAAGTTTTCACTGAAGCTACAACTGTTACGATTCCCACTGCTCCGGAGTCTGCAGTTCGTCAAGAGCCAGAGCCGACAGTTGCTGCTCTTAGGTCTTCTTCTACTCATATTGAAGTGACAGTTCCTATTTCTACTATCATGGGTCGTCTGTTGGCTCCTCTGCAAAGGCCTCAGATGCCTCAATCAGGAACTTTCAGTGCTCGGATGCCTTCGCTTGAAGCTATGTTGCCACAGCTTGCCTCTACATCTGATGTTGCTTCTACTTCACAACCAGTTTTGACTTTTCAAGTGCAACTGAGTCGTATTGTTTCTGAGAAGAAGATGTTAGAGATGAGGGTTACAGCTTTGGAGAATCAACTTAAGCTCCAAGCTGCTAAGCATCAAGAAGAGATGGACTTAATAACTACACTTGTTCATTCTCTTAGTTCTAGACTTGACCAACTCTTGGCTCAAGGGGGAGATAAGGATGGTTGTAAGGATGATGAGCTTGCTAAGAAGACTAGAGATGATGATCATGAAGATCAAGATCCTGCTCAAGATCCAAACCAAGGACAACCAAATATTGGTGAGCCAGAGAATCAGGGTCAAGGTCAAGATGCTGATGATGCTGTTGTGATTAGTTCAGAGACTGCAAACATTCAGGGGGAGTCGCCAAGACAGACGGAATCAGAGATTGCTGGTACAGCTGGTGCTAGTACATCTGGGACTCAAGATAAAGGAAAAGCTGTGGTGGTTGCTCCAGATGCAGATCCTGATGATGGTCCAAAATCAACAGAAGATGAGGAAGATTCCAATTCAGGTAAATCCAATTCTGATTCTAAGAGTCCTGATTATCACAATCCACAGAGAGTGAACTCAGAACAAAATAGAATAAAAAAGGAGATTCAAGAAAAGTTCGCGAATGATCCTCATAATCTTGTTGAAGCTGAATCTAAAGTATGGGAGAATCTTAGCATAAAGGTTAATCAAGCTGATATAGACCTTGATAGTGATCAATGGTCAGATTCAGATCGTCATTGGAGAGAGAGAGAAGACGACTAAGGATTTTAAATCGCATGTCGTCTGGCTCTGAAAAAGATGATTCTGATGATCCTGAAGATTCAGATTATTTACCTTAATGTTAATGATTTCTGTACTTAGATAATGTTTATAAGATAAATATTAATGTTTTAAGTAATGACATTATATTTATGATATAACATTTATATAAGTTAAAAGAAATAAAGATTATAAGATAAATATTGATGTATGATTACATTAAGGAAGGATTGACCGGTTAGTTGACTTCTCAATTGAGAAAAAATTGGAATGCAACTGGCAATTAGAAGACCTCTGTCCTATCCATTAGACAATGGACGCTTGGCTAATTAATCGCTGGTGGTGGAGGAAAGGCTTTTAGTGGTCCAATGAAGGTTGAATCTTAGGAGATTGAAGATTGATTCTCCAAGAACAGCCCCTTGGGGAAGAAAGACTTTCTATATTTATGGTATAATATTATTTATTTTAATTTCTTTTATGTATTTATACTAATTATTATGTCTTGACTTATATGTTTTATGTTTTTTGTCTTTGTATATTTGAACTATTAAATTGCTGGATAAGATCCAAATAGGCGCATTGGATGGTATTGATGTTGTTGATGATGATTTAGATAGTATCAATGATGAAGATCTGGAAGTAGGAGAACTTATTTCTTCAGAAGCCAATAGGAAAAGGTTGCTTGACATACCTTATGATTTCGATCGAGTCTTTAATGAAGAATTTCAAGTTGAACCTATAGCTGAAGATTTAATATACCTCCGGTGCAGCAAGACCTTGAGTTTATTATTGATCGAAGGGTTCCAGTAGTTTTAACTCGTGCTGGTTTTCATATAGGTGGAAATTTGAAACCATCGATATTTTTGGGAGTTTATCTCAGACAATGATGCACCCAAGTATTTTTCAGTGATACAAAGTTGGTTCTACGATCATAGAATCGAATTATTTGTTATCAAGAGAAAAGAAGGATGCCAGTACATGTCAATGAGTCAAAGACATTTCCACTCTCTCAGTGATTCTAATTTGTTAGACTTGGGAAGAAGATGGTTCAATCTTCAACAAAATGGACTTGCAAATTTCTATTGGAATAGATTCCGAAGTGAACATATTTGGAATTTCAGCGATAGAGGTTTGAAGCCTGAAGATAGGTTGATTAAACCTACACCGAAGAAGAAGGTTAAGAATCCAGATGGCACATTTCGTTTTGTCCAGAGAAGGATTAAATGTGTTAAGAAGGTTCCGCTATCAAATGGGATCAAGATGTGTTTACAACAATGACATATTGGCTATCTAGATATCAAGTCAGGCGAAGCACAAACGTTTGTTGATAACTCAAAGGAACAGATGTTGCTACGCATGTATGATCCAATGCAAGTGGTCAATTTGTCAAGAGGTGATCAGAGAAGGCTCTTGGATACACCTTGCTCACCAGTGGAATTTTGGAGAGATGAAGAAAGACGCTATCTCAATCTTCTTGCTTTTTGTTTAGCAGAGATAGTTCATGTGAATAGCACAAAACTTTTGTTTAATGGATAGCTTTGAAGTTCAATTTAGAAGACTTTAAAGAAATCTAGTTACAACTGTTCAGGGGGAGTCTGTAGATGCAGATTAGTGTGACAATAGCAACATAGATTTGATTATCGTTTGTGTTTTAGGAACTATGTTTGTAATCATATAAATAAGAACTCTTGTTCGTCTTTAATGATTACGTTTGAACTTCAATATTATATTTGTTTATGTTTTGTACTGTGTTTGTGTGTTATATATTGTTTTGCAGGTACAAGGACGTAGAACCAAGGTTATAAGTGTCTTAGAATACTTAAACGATGGTTAGACGTTATGTACAAGCGAAATAAGCAATCCAAGATACGCTCCTCGTGCTGACGTCATCAGTACGTTGAGTGATCCTCGTGCTGATGTCAGCATGACCACACGAGGGTTTTGATGGATCGGGCTTGATTCACTTCGTGTGAAGCCCAAGAACACACGAACCTAAACCCTACTAGTATAAATACAAGACTAATTCACGAAAATTAGTAATGAATGAACGTTTTTCAATTTACGAAATAGTATGAATTGCCGTTCGTGTGATATCCTACACGAATCATTAGTTCGTGCACCACCTTAGGTTGATTAACTACTTGTTAATTGACAAAAAGCAATAGCAATCTAGTTATCTCTAGAGGATTCCGCACTCTCGATATAACGAATCACGTCTTCTTACGATCCACGCAACCATAGGAACCTACAAGAGAAGGCTTCATCAAGGTCGTGATGACGTCATCATCACTTCATAATGACGTCAGCACGAGGCAACTAGCTCGTGTAAGGGAGTTCAAGGCCTACGAACGAGATAGAAGCCCAACCCATGAAGCAGCCTAAATATACTAGAATTAGGCTACAATTTACGTTTTGAGGGTTTTAGTCTAGATAGAAATTGTCCAACGTGCACAGGGTAGAGATCTATACCCCGTTCCAGTCAGATGTATACTCAATTTGGTGTAATGTTCATATGATTAATTATATATTACGAGTCTTACATATGTTCTTATCTCTTATTCTTTATGTAATTCGTGCATATATGTCTTGATTTAATCAGAAACCTCAAAGACGAATCTAAGTGGATTCCGCACACTTAAATGTTGTTAGATCGTGATTTAATCGATCCAAACCGCACTTTCAATTGGTATCAGAGCGGGGGGACAATTTCGTTCTCAATCACGATCTGTATTGAGGATTTTCTGTTGAATTCATGTGCAAATTCGTGAAGATGATGAAATTCGCGCATCCTCGTGCTTACGTCGGCACTAAGAGGGTTCTACCTTGTGCTTACGTCAGCACGAAATGTGTTCTTCGCGTGTAATTCACGACTTCGTTCTTACGTTAGCACGAAGTGGATCAAGTTCACGATGATGTCACCACGAAGATGTTGGAGAGATGAAGTAAGACGCTATCTCAATCTTCTTGCTTTTTGTTTAGCAGAGAGAGTTCATGTGAATAGCACAAAACTTTTGTTTAATGGATAGCTTTGAAGTTCAATTTAGAAGACCTTAAAGAAATCTAGTTGCAACTATTAAGGGGGAGTCTGTAGATGCAGATTTGTGTGACAATAAAAACATAGCTTTGATTATCGTTTGTGTTTTAGGAACTATGTTTGTAATCATATAAATAAGAACTCTTTGTTGGTATTTAATGATTACGTTTGAACTTCAATATTATATCTGTTTATGTTTTCTACTGTGTTTGTGTGTTATATATTGTTTTGCAGGTACAAGGACGTAGAAACAAGGTTATAAGTGTCTTAGAATACTAAACGATGGTTAGACGTTATGTACAAGCGAAATAAGCAATCCAAGATACGCTCCTCGTGCTGACGTTATCAGTACGTTGAGTGATCCTCGTGCTGATGTCAGCACGACCACACGAGGGTTTTGATGGATCGGGCTTGATTCACTTCATGTGAAGCCCAAGAACACACGAACCTAAACCCTACTAGTATAAATACAAGACTAATTCACGAAAATTAGTAATGAATCAACGTTTTTCAATTTACGAAATAGATTGAATTGCCGTTCGTGTGATATCCTACACGAATCATTAGTTCGTGCACCACCTTAGGTTGATTAACTACTTGTTAATTGACAAAAGGCAATAGCAATCTAGTTATCTGTAGAGGATTCCGCACTCTCGATATAACGAATCACGTCTTATTACGATCCACGCAACCATAGGAACCTACAAGAGAAAGCTTCATCAAAGTCGTGATGACGTCATCATCACTTCATAATGACGTCAGCACGAGGCAACTAGCTCGTGTAAGGGAGTTCAAGGCCTACGAACGAGATAGAAGCCCAACCCATGAAGCAGCCTAAATATACTAGAATTAGGCTACAATTTACGTTTTGAGGGTTTTAGTCTAGATAGAAATTGTCCAACGTGCACAGGGTAGAGATCTATACCCCGTTCCAGTCAGATGTATACTCAATTTGGTGTAATGTTCATATGATTAATGATATATTACGAGTCTTACATATGTTCTTATCTCTTATTCTTTATGTAATTCGTGCATATGTCTTGATTTAATCAGAAACCTCAAAGATGAATCTAAGTGGATTCCGCACACTTAAATGTTGTTAGATCGTGATTTAATCGATCCAAACCGCACTTTCAATTGGTATCAGAGCGGGGGGACAATTTCGTTCTCAATCACGATATGTATTGAGGATTTTCTGTTGAATTCATGTGCAAATTCGTGAAGATGATGAAATTCGCGCATCCTCGTGCTTACGTCAGCACTAAGAGGGTTCTGCCTTGTGCTTACGTCAGCACAAAATGTGTTCTTCGCATGTAATTCATGACTTTGTGCTTACGTCAACACGAAGTGGATCAAGTTCACGATGATGTTACCACGAAGATGTTTAATTCGTGCTTATGTCACCACGGGTTCATGGACAAGTTGTCACGAATTGTTGGTTAAGTTCATGCGTACAACACGAATCATTATGTCGGGCTTCTGACATTCACCACGAAGGTAACCACGACTTTTATATCAAGTTCGTTCTTACGTCATGCCTTAGTATCTACTACTTTGCGCTTACGTCATGCTGAAGATGATATATCGATCTGAAACAAGTTCGTGCTTGCATTAACACGAAGATGTCTAGTTCCTTGTTTGAATCTTATAACAAGAAGCAGATCGAGTAAAGAGGTTCCAAGTTGTGTGCATACATATACATTGAAGCACACAAGACAGGGTAGTAGAAAAGCCAACAAAACTAAAAAATAAAAAATTTATGGAGATTTGAAGTTTGGTAGCGTTTGAAAAAATTTCGGTCCGTTTTTGTGCGTTTTTGGCACATTTTGGATGAAAACTTTCGGCAATTATCAAAATTTTCCCACAGCCTTATTAATAAAAATTTACGTGAATACCAATGTTTCCCGTAAATGAGTTTTCCCTAAAAATTTGGAGGGAAAACGGGTATACGCTGTTTGGCGAAGAGCTTTAAACGTCGTGAGCTCTAAGCATTTTGAAGAACCTCAAGAATGAGAGATACCGTAACCTATTATATGCTGATTTTGAGAGTATTTGCCTAGAAAAAGGGGGTATAAAAATTTCAAGAATGTTCTTCGGTTTTCTCCGCAAAATTCTGATATACTTGAGACAAAGTGGTGATCAAAGTGTTATTCTGTTAGAATTAACAATTGACGGTGTTTACACTTTCAAAACTCTCGACATAGTGTTTTCAGTTTTGGTTAACACTATTCAATAAATGATCTTCTATATAGCAACTGTTGTCAAAGTATTAGAACAATGAAGATACGAGACATAGTTAAAACTTTGTTGAAGTATTGAAATGATGAAGCTGGTTATTTGTTGTTTGAGTATTTGAAGATTGAACCTATCTATATTCCATGATGTAAGGATGATAATCAGGCATTACAAGTCACATTGCGAGATTAAGATCTTTATGTGATTGGCGGTTTATATAACAGAAGGGAAGATCCGATAAGAAAGACTTCTGGTGATTAGTAGAGTTGTGGAGATACAAGATGGAGTTAGAGCTGCTATTTGAGACAGGGTCTATGGTATTAAATTTTGTGATCCAGGTTGTAGAGTTTCTTATCTTTATGAAAGCTGGTTGATTTGATGCTGATTGTTGGAAATTCAACTTCTCTATTATATGTCGATTAGGCAAAGAGAGATTAACTTCTCGAGTGACAATCCTAAGTGGAAGGTTACGATGCTTAATCCAGAAGTGGTTAATTGTTGAGGGGGAGAACTACAATGAGATGTATTGGGTTAGTTGGTTGTCATAGAGGAACAACGACTTTGTAGTTTGAAGATCAGGATGTGATGTCAGAAGATCGAGTTTCAACAAAAAGACTTGATATCACTAGTTAAGGGAGAGCCAGTGGATTCAGGTTTTTCGGTAGCTATTGATTATCGGAGGGTAGTCTAGATAGAAATCGTCCAACGTGCACGGGGTAGAGATCTATACCCCGTGCCAGTTAGATGTATACTCAATTTGGTGTAATGTTCATATGATTAATGATATATTACGAGTCTTACATCTGTTCTTATCTCTTATTCTTTATGTAGTTCGTGCATATATGTCTTGATTTAATCAAAAACCTCAAAGACGAATCTAAGTGGATTCCGCACACTTAGATGTTGTTAGATCGTGATTTAATCGATCCAAACCGCACTTTCACTAAGGGTGTCTAGGGAAACTAAAGAAATGATCCATGTTGCCAGAACTAAAGCAAAGTATGATGAACTGAGGAAGTTTAGGGCAAATGTTGGAAGGATCATTGGTGCTGAGATCAAACTTGCAGATAATCATGAAAACATACCAAGTTTGCAGTGAAGCTGACTAGGGAAGGTGGTTTTGTTGATGAAAGGAAAAGTACTTCAGTTCAGGCCTTTGGGTTATCTGATCTAAAGGAAATAGGATTGACATTCAAGAGGAGAACAGATGTAAATCCAGATGTGAAAGCCTTCCCGAAGAATTTTCAGAAGGTATGGCAGAAAAAGTTTGATATGGAAGTTGCACTGGGTATTCGCTCTGCAAATACTTCACCTTCTCCGGAAAAAAAGGCCATTGAAGATGCACCTGGGCATGCTAAAAAGAGAAGAGCCTGACTCTTTTATCATTTACTTGTACTAGTATTTATTTTCAATCAAAATTGTAACTTAATATCTGTTGATGTTTGTAAATAAAGTTGCAAGCTTTTGATTCACAAGTAAGTGGTCAGACTAGGTCTAACTTAGAATTAAAAGACAAAAACTGGAACACTGATGATCTATAAAGTGTTTTCCAGTAACTCAATTTTAGACTTAGCCAAAAACAAGTGTTTTTTAAGCATACAATTTGTATAGATAGAAGATAACCTTGCATTGTTTTTGAATAAATAGGGGGAATTCATTAATTCCAGTTTCACTGGACTCACTCCGGACTTGAATACTGGAGCTGCACTGAAAATTTGTCCAAAAATAATAGAAGACCAGTGAGCCCTTACTTGTACAGGAAATCTGGAAGGCACCAGATTTCAGCTCACTGGACTTCACTTCAGTCCAGATCAATCCCACTAAAGATATTTTAACTAAAGTCTAAAGAAAGATGACTGACAAATGGTAGGGCCCACTGACAGTCTTGATTGATCGATGACTGAAGCTTTGTTAGTGTTCTAGACCTTACAAATCTGAACACTGATTACGAGGAATTGACTTTTGCCTTTACATGCTTTTATCCGGACAATCTATTTGTATTTAAAAGGATGTAAAGGTGGTTGGTTAAAAGGATGACAAGTCACATCAATATTACTTTATCCTTATACTTTAACCATTGTATTTAAAGAATTAAAGTTGTTTGCCTATAAATACCAAGTCATTTCCTTGTACAAATTACTTTTTGTAATTTGGTGAACATTGCTAAATACTCTTGATCGCAACAAAGAATATTTCACAACTTTAGGTACTTTGATCCAAGGAGAATATTTACCAATAGATCATTTGTAATTCAAATGCTTTAAGATGGGCAAAAAATGTTGATTTTCAATAGTAGTCGGATTTCGGGCAAGTTGTGCAGGACTGTTTTGAAAACGTCATAACTTGTTCATTAGGGTTCTTCAAGAGTCAAACCTTACATTTTTGAAAAGCTCTTTGAGTCCTATACATTTGTTAATAACTAAGTTTTCTCTCATTTGGTCGTCTTGTATGCCAAAAGTAGTCTACAAAACTAAAAGTAGTCAAAATATGAAAGTAGTCTACAAAAAGAGTCAAGTAGTCAACAAATAAGTCAAGTAGTCTACAGAAGAGTATAGTAGTCTACAATAGATGAAAGTAGTCAGCAAAGACTATTATACAACACGTAGATAGACTATAGGCTAGTTTAGCTTCATTTGATGCTCGTTAATTGGTCCTATGTTTATTATAGGTAGTCAGGAATACTTGCTTTGCACGGTAACTTTAGTTATCATTTGTGTGCGCTTCTACGAGGTAAGATACACAACTTTGACACGCTGAGGGTTCAACAAAAACATAGTTTTCATATAATAACTTCCCTTGATTTCTTGTTTGCTTATGGGTATTCTAGATTATACGGGAGGTGAGATAGGCTATGTAGATGTATATCAATGCCTAAAATGCTACCCCAAAGATATGTGATGTTATGATGCGATGCGATGCAATGTGATGTGATGTGATATGATGTGAAATTCTATAAAATACTTTAAGATGTTATGTAATATGATGTAATATGATATGTATTGTATTGTTAACAGATGTATTGTATTGCCATGACACGTGCACGTTTAAGGGCCAAAATGTTAAAGTGATTTGATGTGATGTGATGTTTGTTTAGGTAATGTGGACGCCTAAACTATATGTGATGCAAACCGAGCTCGTAAATGATGTGAGAATTGTTACGTTTTACCCGTACGTGCCTTTGCCAGGATAGTACGTTGATTTGGTTGCTAAGGTGGCTCCTTGTAACATAATTACGTGGTATGAGTATCTCCGGGTGGCGTGATTACCCACCAATGTCTTTGAACATACGGACTACTCCTGGATTGGCTTGTCATTCCTTAACGACATTGATGGACTGCTGTAAGGCTTATCCATCCAGTCGGGTGTGAGATTCCCTGTTAAGTCTTATGACTGCCTACACACAAACTTACACCTTATATGTGATGAGTGACTTATGTGATGCCCAATGTAAGTGGCTTATATCACACTATACGATGATGCTTACATGTTATATGTGAAGTAAAAAGATGACTAGGCACATCTAAGGTGATTCAACCCATTATGATGATGTTTTATGCGATGATATGTTACGGATGATGTGATGCATTGATGTGATATGTGCCTTAATGATTTAATATGAACTTTATATAATGTTTAAATAGACAAATATTTCATTAATGTTGTGTTATATGTTATCTTACTTAGCTAATTTGTTAGCTAACACTTGTTTCTTGAAATGTGTTGCTCCCTGATGTGCAAAATCGACTTTAAATTTATAAACTAAAACTACCCAAAAACTCACTACTACGCACTCACGGGCAGTGGACCCGATCGTTTTGGAATATAGTAGAGAGGTAAGTCTGAGTTCGTTCTCAGGGACTGTGAAATGATTAGTTGCTTGTAAAATGGGTTGGAAAACGGGTGTTGCTTCGAAATTCCTTTTGACAATTAAATAAATTGGTTTGCAAAATGATTGCATAAATTTAAAAGAACAGTTCAGATAGTATAATTAAAAGTCATCCACCTTGACTTCCCTCGACTTCAAATGTGATTGTATTTAACTAACGACAAATTCATTAGAATTTAAAGATAGTCGCAACAAGGTTAAGCTACTCACGTGGTACCACCAACCGTGAATAAATTATCGAATCACCTAACGACTAGTCGAATTACCCAAGCCGGTATCACCAAAACCGAGACAATTCTTCTAACAATCAGTTTTATTGACTATCAAATCATCAATTGAACCTATGTGACAATAACGTGGTACCACCAACCGATATCAATCACGTTGACAAAATTAATCTTTTCTTAAAACGATATTCACTACCATACCATGAACTAGTGATAATTACTTATAAACAAGTAACCGTTTTAAAATCACATACACATTCAACTGGTACCACCAACGAAAAATCATATGCAACCAATATCAATATTAATTAATGAAAAGAATTAATATCATCAAGATCACAGAACAACGATAATTAAATAAACCCTTTTGAATTAAAAATATTGCAATCACATTATCCGTCTAGTTTCATCAAGGTGGATGATTAAACAGTTAGCCACTCATGATCAATTCACAATAATGAATAAAATAGAAAAGAAACATGATGTACCAATTGTTTGAGAAAATAAAATGCAAGACAATAAGTAGATACGATCTAGATGGGTGCCCGTGAATCTTCAACGAATCCGCCTAAGAAATAATCTTGATTGGAGGAAGAAGAACCCTTGTAGAACAGCTCCTAGAAAGATTTTTTGATAGTGATTTTCGACCTAAGGATTTTCGATTTATACTCCTCCAAAATCTAATGCAGAAACAAGGCAGGTCTGATTCCCCCGTGCACCCACCGCGGCGCAGTGAGGTATTGGTCGACCTTGACTTCGGTTGACTACGGCGCAGTATGAATCCACGACTTCTTTTCTTCTTAAACAGACTGCGGCGAAGTCCTTCTGTTGCCATCCCCACTACGGCGCAGTGGGGCAAATCCCAATAAACTCCGTGGATCTGGGCTGAGTGGGCTAGTGCACCCCCACTGCGGCGCAGTCAAGAGCTTGTACATAAATAACTTATTTCGGTCTCGATTACTTGCTAAGCTCTGCCGTCTCGTCCACTCAAATCAACTCTCATCAATATAATGTACTCCCTGGCCAATAATCACCCAAAAATGTACCAAGTGGACGCGTAACCTGTTTAGAGCCTGTAAACACTAACAAACACCATAAACGCGCCAAATGCATACAAAAACGACTTAAAACATATAGTAAAATGGCCAATAACGATGTGGGTAATGGGTATAAATTAGTCACGTCAAATCCCCCCACACTTGAGCATTGCTTGTCCTTAAGCAAATCTAGAATTTAAGAAAAGGTAATCCTAAACAATCAAACTATCAAACAAATGACAAGTATCAAAAAGAAGCAACACCAATCATGTCAAATGACAGAAAATGGGTGAAGCAGTTTTAATCTTAAATGAAAACTCGAAATGTTTGACAATACCTGAACAATCCGCAAGCCACGATAATCAACTAAGCGTAAATGAAAACAAACGATCATATCAATATCATTCTACTCCAACAAACTTACTTTCGGGGTTGAATATATGAAGAATCACTCATAGCTCAGTCGTGATATATACTCTTTAACCATAGGCTTGAACCATGATCGTCACTCCACCATTAAGGCGCAATAATCAAGTACATTGTCAAAATAGGCATTAAGGGTGGTTGAAAGCTAAACTATGTATAAGGAATATGTACAATCGGAATTGGGAAGTTTATCGGCTTAAAGTGAAAGGTAAGAGTTTAAAGTATAAGTTATAATGAATATGAACAAATTAGTCTAATCAACCTTGATTGCCAACAAACCACTAACCCATAAGATGCTTTCCCGAGAACACCTCCAAAATACCAAGCAAGCCCAACACCATTGTGGTGTATCAACTTCAAACAACTTATAATCAACCAAATCTTCCAAAATTAATGATACAACACTTTGTAGACATTTAAAGTTGAGAAATACCTACTAGTAGCCCAAGTTTTTTCCTTTCCTCCTCTTTTTTTTTTTTTTTTTTTATCTTTTTTCTGTTTTTCAATTCTATTTATTCTTTTTGAACCATTTTTGCTCTACTAGTAGATACCCTCTTACAATGATAAACATGCCTATAACACTTCACTTTCTTTGTTTGAACAATCCAAGACAAACTTCAATAACTTAACCCATTGAAACTCTCCCAAACCATCCAAACAAACCAATGACAATCAATGGCCCCCAAGATTAGACTAACGGTATAATGAGGTAAAGTTTACATTAATAAGTGGATTTATACAATGGAAGGGTAAGTTATGGTGATGTATATGTGTATATATTGCTAAGGTATAAAAGAAAAGAAAATTGTGTGAATATAAACAAGTATAAGTATAAGGTTGTATACTAGGGAAATGGATATACAAAAGAAAAATGAAAAGAAGGAAATAAAAAGTTTGGTCAAACCTAAATGCCAATTCGTCATCCAATGTACTCGTCACGATCACCAGGCCAAGTTCTAGAATCAACACATCACCGGTATACTCTTATCAAGAAAAGAACCCGGAAATGGGTTAGAATTACCTCAAACACGCACATCTTAGTGCAGGGCATCAAAATGAAAACCCTTACCCCTGAATAAATCCAAGAGCCTAAGAGAGGGACGTATTTACGAAGCAAACAAACCAAATCCATCACCTGACACACTATATATGAAATGATGAAATCTCACAATTGGGTGTTTTGGATATATATGAGTTTGCAAGTAATGTTATCAATCCCAAAGGACTAGCCAAATAACCATTCAGGACACACTTCGCCATTTAAAAATTTTTTGTCAAGGAAACATTTTGTAGTAAAATTGCTTAATAAGTAATCAATTAAGTGTCAAAAGCAATTTACCACAAGGACGAGTTCACTCAAATTTAAAATTCAATATCGACTTCTATTATCCCGCCAAATTGATAGCACCAGTTTCAAACATGCACATCACAGTTAAGAGCTCAAAAGAGAGACTCAAACCCCTAGATAGAATCCAAAGGCCTACGAGAGGGACATATCAACAAAACTGATAGAAATCTCAATGACAAAACAACAAAAGTGATATACCCGGTAGCTTAAACCTATTTGCCACCCCCCACAATTGAGATGGACAATGCCCTCAATGTCCATATTCGGTCAAACAAAGGTAAATAGGGGTAAGCGACAGAGAAAAATAAAAGCACATACCGGAATGAGGACACATTTCATTTTGAAATAAGTTATCGACTCCGTGTCACAAATGGCACTTCCGAAATAGGAAGGACACTTTGGTTGGCGGGATAAACAACTTGTGCCAAAACGGAAGGTGCGAGAGTAGTGTGTGCATCAAACATAGCAATACAAATATGGCGCTGAACTTACTGCCAGCATACGCACACCATTAAACAATCAACACATTGATGCAATAGAGTATATGAGAAGAAAATCCAAGGGGTTCCCCCCCCCCCCCACACACACACTTGAGTTGCGCTATAGCCATCAGATGTAATAACCTGCTCAAATTCCATCAAAGCAACCCAAAATAGATCAAAGCAATATGCATATCTACTTATTCATGCAACAACTAAAAGAAAAAGAAAAAGAAACAAATACAATGTTCATCACCCCATAGGGTGGATACCAACACAAACAAAGAAAGAAAATAATGTATCAGAGTACAGTAATCCAACAATCAGCATGAATAAATATCAACCCACATATGACCCCATCCCACGGTACCGGATATCTTTCTCGCAACACCCCCACAGTGGAAAGTCACACATCGCTCCTCAAAAATGTCCTTCACCTTATTCAACTCTTTCGTCACCTTCAGAGTTGAATAGAACTCCAAACACAACTCCCTATACACAGGCTCCCGGTTGTTGAACACATTCTACCACATATCGCTCACAACCAACCTATCACCAACCTGAGCTTCTATCTTAAACCACCCATTAATGTCGGCTTGAATGCCGAAATGCTGAGCGGCAATGGGAGTAAGATATCTAGGTGGGCAAACCACCTCCTTGTGGATGGAAAACAACTCATTGAGGAAGTTGTTCTTGTGGGGTTGTTTTACCCTACTAAATTCCAACCACGTATGCTTCTCATTCAATTGCCCTGGCGAAAACTTGAGTGTTGGCGCTTCTACTGCCTCCCGAGAAGCTTTGGCTTGTTTCTAGGCCGACCCGCTCCCTTGGCCCTCCTCGACTTGCTTCCTCTTGTCGGTTCCTGAAGCATCCTTCAAGCAAAAATCATAAGACAAATAAACATGTTAAACGTGGAATACAAACCAGGAACCGTATTGAAAACAAAGAAAAATTCGTTCAGGAGAATGCCCCACTGCGGCGCAGTGGCATCAATACCCCCTCACTGCGGCGTAGTGAGGCTAAGTCCAAAATTGGCCGAGGTATACCACTGTGGCGCAGTGGTCTGAAGCAACCCTCACTGCGGCGCAGTGGAACAAACCCACCACCACTGCGGCGCAGTCACTTGAAGTTCTGGGCAAGTTCATTCTGTTCATCACGAATTTCCAGAAACAGGGAGCAATATTCCAACTAAATATCAATCTTTCAACAATTTATAACTACAAAACCTTCCATTAACCTCCCCCACACTTGTTCATCAAAAAGCCCCAATTTTTTTGAAAAAAAATTAACAAAACCCACCAACCAATTCAACAATTACACCCTAAAAATCAAGGAATCAAAATTAAAAGATAAAAAGGAAAATAAACAAGAAAAACTTACATTCTTTCCCATGGTAGTGATGGATAATTGATAATCTAAGAAGAGAAAGAAAAAGAATGCAAGAATTTGGTGGATAAGGGAGTGATTCTCGGAATCAAAGGTGTTCTTGGGGGTGAGTTTTCGTTTTTGCCTTTTAGAGAAAAAGATAAGAAGGTATTTGAATGTTGAATGTGTGGTGAAATCTTACCTTCTTTCCTTTTTTACTTTAAACACCCGATCCCCTCTGACCAGTCAACACGCCCACTGCGGCACAGTGGGCTAAGGCTTTTCTCACTGCGGCGCAGTGAGGCTTAGAGCAACTGGTGCCGAGCTTTTGGACTGCGGCGCAGTGGGGCGATGATCAAGTTAGGTCGTGGAAACGGACTGCGGCGCAGTCGGTTTTACCACCCCCACTGGGGACTTTTCCAGAAAAATTATTTGTTCGGTTTTAAACACAAACTTACCTCAATCGCTTCACACCACTTCTGAACCTGCACATTCTTAACAAAACAGATTAAACCTATCTAACGAATAAAAATCAAATTGACAAAACAAAATTAAACACGGGTTGCCTCCCGAGAAGCGCTTAATTTATTTACGAGTCGTGAGCTAGACTCGATCACCATTTCAAGTTTGTGAATCAAAAATGGGGATTTCTTCAACCATCCCCTCCTTCTGCTCTTCTTCCAAATACAACTTGAGCCTATGACCATTGACAATGAAATACCCATTTCCATCCCTTTTAAGAAGTTCGACATGACCGGACGGATACACATGTTTAATCACAAAAGGACCTATCCACCTAGAAGATAACTTTGGTTGTTTAATTTTAAATTTCGATAAAAACAACAACACTTTTGCACCAACCTTGAACTCCTTTTTACGGATCCTTTTGTCATGGTAAACTTTGGTTTTTTCTTTATAAAGTCTTGAATTTTCATATGCACCTAATCTAAGCTCATCGAGCTCATGAAGTTGCAACAACCTAAGCTCACCGGCCTCCATCATGTCTAGGTTCAAATTCCTCAACGCCCAATACGCCTTGTGCTCTAATTCAATCGGTAAGTGACAAGTCTTACCATAGAGCAATTTGTATGGCGTAGTGCCAATAGGCGTCTTAAAGGTGGTCCTAAACGCCCACAAGGTGTCATCCAACTTTTTCGACCAAACCTTGGGGTTATCTCCGACTGTTTTCTCTAGAATTCTTTTCAATGCCCTATTGGTGTTTTCCACTTGACCATTGGTCTGTGGGTGATAAGAAGTTGAAAAGTAATGATGAACACCATACTTCTTAAGAACCTTATCCAGTTGATGATTAACAAAATGTGTTCCACAATCACTAATTAAGGCTCTAGGGCAACCAAACCTACTAAACAACTGTTTCAAGAATTCAATGACTACCCTCGCGTCGTTTGTAGGCAAAGCCTTGGCTTCGGCCCACTTAGACATGTAGTCAACAGCAACTAGGATGTACTGAAACTTGTTAGACGGTGGGAATGGTCCCATGAAGTCTATGCCCCAAATATCGAAAACTTCACATACCTGAATTCCTTGCTGTGGCATTTCATCCCTTTTTGTAATGCTTCCTTGGCGTTGGCAAATGTCACAGGTTTCAACCAACGTTTGGGCCTCTTTGAAGATTGTCGGCCAATAGAAACCTGCATCAAAAACCTTTCTACCTGTAACTAACGGACCATAGTGACCTCCGGTTGGCCCGTAATGGTAAGCATCCAAAATCTCTCTAGTTTCAGCTCCCGCAACACATCTTCTGACCATACCATCTGCACAAATTCGAAACAGATATGGATTATCCCATAAATAATGCTTAGCATCCGATATGAGCTTCTTTTTCTGTTGACCTGAGAAATCATTTGGTATTTCACCTGCAACCAAATAATTAACAATGCAGCAAACCAAGGACCTTCATCAAAATTAGAAATTACATTTAAATATTCATCAGGGAAGTTATCCTTAATCTCCCCATCCTGAAGCTCCTCCCGGTTTGGGTCCTCCAACCTGCTCAAGTGATCAGCTGCTAAGTTCTCGGCACCTTTCTTATCCTTGATTTCAATGTCAAATTCTTGCAACAATAGAATCCATCGAATAAGTCTAGGTTTTGCATCTTGCTTAGAAAACAAATACTTCAAAGCAGAGTGGTCAGTGAAAACAACAGTTTTACTTAGTACTAGATATGACCGAAACTTATCAAATGCAAAGACTACCGCAAGTAACTCCTTCTCTGTAGTAGTGTAATTTTGTTGGGCGGGATTCAAGGTTTTACTAACATAGTAAATTGGCTTGAAATGCTTATCATCCCTTTGCCCAAGCACGGCTCCTACAGCATAGTCACTAGCATCGCACATCAGCTCAAACGACAAACTCCAATCAGGTCCAACCATAATGGGGGAGTTGGTCAACTTCTCCTTCAATACCTGAAAAGCACTTAAACAAGATTCATCAAAAACAAAAGGAACGTCCTTTTCCAACAAGTGGGTCATCGGACGAGTAATCTTAGAGAAATCCTTAATGAATCTCCGGTAGAAACCGACATGGCCAAGGAAACTACGTACCCCTTTCACATTGGAAGGCGGGGGTAACTTGGCTATCACATCAATTTTGGCCCTATCAACTTCTATTCCGGCCCTAGACACCTTATGACCTAGAACAATCCCCTCAGTCACCATGAAGTGACACTTCTCCCAATTCAAAACTAGACGAGCCTTTTCACACCTAGTCAACATCTTATCTAGGTTATGCAAACAAGACCTAAAAGAATCCCCGAATACCGAGAAATCATCCATGAAAACCTCCATTGAGGTTTCAAGCATGTCTTGGAAAATAGCTATCATGCACCTTTGGAAGGTGCCCGGGGCATTACACAAGCCAAAAGGCATTCACCGGTAAGCAAAGGTACCAAATGGGCATGTAAAAGTGGTCTTTTCTTGGTCTTTCGGGTCGATGGGTATTTGGAAATACCCGGAGAACCCATCCAAGAAACAAAAATATTCATTACCGGCAAGTCTTTCCAACATATTTTCATTTTCAATGACCGTCATGCCCCCCTTTTTGGGAACACAGTGGACGGGACTTACCCAAGAACTATCGGCTATCGGGAAAATGATCCCTGCATCTAACAGTTTAATCACTTCTTTCTTAACCACCTCCTTCATATTTGGATTAAGCCTCCTTTGTCTCTGGACAACGGGCTTAGCATCATCAACAAAATCTATCCTATGCATGCAAAAATCAGGACTAATACCTGGAATGTCGGTAGTCTTCCAAGCAAAAGCCCGCTTATGAGCTTTGAGCACGGTCAAAAGAAGATTTTTCTCGTCACTCGAAAGTGCGGACGAGATAACAACGGGTAAAGAGGATTTACCTGCCAAGTAAGCATACTCCAAGTGGGCAGGCAATGGCTTGAGCTCCAGATCAGTAGGGGGTACATCAACCGAATTTGGCACCCTTGAGCCTCCGTCAGCAACAACCTTTTCAAAGCTCTCATTTTCTAGAGGTGTCTCATCCATATCAAGCGCCATCACCTCTGCAAACAAATCATCATCACCAATATCTCCAGCTCCTAAGCAAACGAGCTCTTCATCAACTTCCGTTTCCATGAATTCCTGAAATTCTTGATCCAAAGCATCATCAATTACGTCAATCCTGAAACAAGATTCATCAGTCGAGTAAGAATGCTTAATAGATCGTTCAACATTAAACACTATCCAATCCGTACCCACACCCAACGAAATTTCCTTATCTTTCACCCGGATGATAGCATCCGCAGTGTTAAGGAATGGTCTACCTAAAATCAAGGGTACCTTAGTGTCTCCTTCCATTTCTAGGATCACAAAATCAACAAGAAAAACTATATGACCTACTTGGACAGCCATGTTCTCCGCAATCCCAATGGGATACTGAAAAGAGTGGTCGGCTAGTCTTATACTCATACGAGTAGGTCTCAAAATACCGGAAGCCAACTTACTCCAAACCGAGTAAGGCATCAAATTGATACTTGCACCTAAATCTGCTAAAGCCTTACAAGTCAAAGTACGAATGGAACAAGTTATAAGAAAACTCCCTGGATCCTCAAGCTTAGGCAGAATCTGTTGATTCTGCAAGATAGCAGAACACTCAGCATTGAGATATGTCGCCTTTACCTCATCCATCTTTCCTTTGTCTGTAACAAGCTCCTTGATAAATTTCGCATAATTTGGCATTCCCTGTATCAAATCAACTAAAGGCACATTAATATGAACATTTTTTATCATGTTAACAAATTTGTCATATTGTTCCTTCAATTTGGCCTTCCTGAATTGCTGTGGAAATGGAACCTTAGGCTTATATGGCTTAGCCTCGGGTGTCACCGCCGGTTTCGGTGGGGTAACCGGAGTCTTCACAGTCGGTTGATCTTCCATCACAATCTCCTCATCAACATATTCAGCTTCTTCATTTCCTGTATCCTGCACATCTGAAACAATAACATTAGGATTAGGAGGAGGGGCATAGGATCTACCTGTACGAGTAGTAATGGCCTTCGCTTGCTCCTGACGAACAGGCGGTGGAGTGTACTTCTGACCACTGTTGGACCCTTGATTCTGCTTTGGATTCTACTGAGTGTTACTAGGCAAAGCACCCTGGGGCCTAGTTAGAGCAGCCATCCTGCTTTCAAGATCCTTAAAGTTAATATCCTGATTTTTAGCATTCATTTCCACCTTACCATTAATCCTGTCTAACCTCTCACTCAAATCCCTTATATTCTGGATACTTGTGTTTCTCTCACTCTGATTACTCATCATCTGCTTCATCATCTCTCTCAGCTCAGCATTAGGGTCGGTAATAGAAGAGGAAGAACCCGGTCCTTGGCTTTGATTAGTCTCCTGCTGCTGTGGCTGACTTTGATAATTGCTCTTTTGCCACCTGTTACCAGAAAAACGAGAAGTATTAGCAGGAAAAGAAGAGTTATAAGAATTGTTACCTGATGACCGATTCTGAAAACCGGTGTTTCTCTGAAAACCTCCTTGCTGAATCTGAACAAAATTAACATCTTCAGGTCCCCGGTTGGAACACTCTTCTGAATAGTGTGTCTCTCCACAATGATCACATCCATCAGCTAGCACCTTCACATCTCACTGTAGATATCCAAACCTTGATTCCTGATTAGCAAATCCTTTATCCATTCTTGCCGATAAAGCTTGAATCTCATCAATGACACTAGAACTGTTGCTTCCATCGGCTCTTGCGACCTTACTTTGCTTGAATCGGCTCTCATTCTTCACAAACCTCTTATCATCCATGGCCGCATTATCCTTCACCATTCGCTCCAAAATGTCAAAACCTTCATTTGGAGTAATCTTGCTAAAACTTCCACCAAAAGCATATCCCATCTCTCTTTTAGAAGCCTTGGTCAATCCATCAAAGAACAATTCAACATATTTCTCTTTGGTCAATTCATGACCCGGACAATTTCTCAACATTTCTTTATACCGGATCCATGCATCCACCACATCTTCCCCATCTTCTTGCATGAAAGACCTTATCAAGTTTTCCAATTGCCTTTGAGTTCTAACTGAGTAAAACTCACCAATAAAAGCTTCCTTGAGTTGATCCCAAGTTGTAATCGAATTCTCGGGAAGATCATTAAACCAATCTTCGGCATCCCCGGTATGAGTGACAGGAAGGGTTTCAAGTTTCACGGCATTCATTTGGTTTTGGCCATATTGGTAAAGCCTTGCCAACTTCTCAAACCTCTCCAAGTGCTTATATGGATCCCATTTCTTCTTTCCATCAAACTTTTGCTCTTCAATGCTCTTTAGATGATTCGGTTTCAAATTGAAACTTTGATCAACCGCCGGTGTTCTAATAGCGGAACCACGAGCCGAAGGAATATTGCGGGCTCGGTCCCCATATTTGATGTCATTCGGGTCTCTTGGTGGATTGTCACCCATTTCTTCTTTCACAAGTGCAAGCTCAAAGAATTCCTCTAGATAAAACCCTTCTTCGTCCGAATCCGGTGGTGCTGTGAAGTTGATCCTACGTGTAGGTGGAGTTTTCAGTGGACTAAAAAGAGGTCTCCCCGAAGAACGCAAAATCATCAACTATTAAAGTATCCTGCAAAACACAACTAACACCACACGTCAAATGCACCTGTGATGATTCAATAAAACAAGTCTAAATTAATAAAGCAAATAACTTCCTCACGCGTGAGGAAAGATCATACCACTAAATAAACAACTAAATCGGCACACAATCCCCGGCAGCGGCGCCAAAAACTTGATGTGCAAAATCGAGCTTTAAATTTATAAACTAAAACTACCCAAAAACTCACTACTACGCACTCACGGGCAGTGGACCCGATCGTTTGGAATATAGTTGAGAGGTAAGTCTGAGTTCGTTCTCAGGGACTGTGAAATGATTAGTTGCTTGTAAAAAAGGTTGGAAAACGGGTGTTGTTTCAAAATTCCTTTTGACAATTAAATAAATTGGTTTGCAAAATGATTGCATAAATTTAAAAGAACAGTTCAGATAGTATAATTAAAAGTCATCCACCTTGACTTCCCTCGACTTCAAATGTGATTGTATTTAACTAAGGACAAATTCATTAGAATTTAAAGATAGTCGCGACAAGGTTAAGCTACTCACGTGGTACCACCAACCGTGAATAAGTTATCGAATCACCTAACAACTAGTCAAATTACCCAAGCCGGTACCACTAAAACCGAGACAATTCTTCTAACAATTAGTTTTATTGACTATCAAATCATCAATTGAACCTATGTGACAATAACGTGGTACCACCAACCGATATCAATCACGTTTACAAAATTGATCTTTTTTTAAAACGATATTCACTACCATACCATGAACTAGTGATAATTACTTATAAACAAGTAACCGTTTTACAATCACATACACATTCAACTGGTACCACCAACGAAAAATCATATGCAACCAATATCAATATTAATTAATGAAAAGAATTAATATCATCAAGATCACAGAACAACGATAATTAAATAAACCCTTTTGAATTAAAAATATTGCAATCACATTATCCGTCTAGTTTCATCAAGGTGGATGATTAAACAGTTAGCCACTCATGATCAATTCACAATAATGAATAAAATAGAAGAGAAACATGATGTACCAATTGTTCGAGAAAATAAAATGCAAGACAATAAGTAGATACAATCTAGATGGGTGCCTGTGAATCTTCAACGAATCTGCCTAAGAAATAATCTTGATTGGAGGAAGAAGAACCCTTGTAGAACAGCTCCTAGAAAGATTTTTTGATAGTGATTTTCGACTTAGGGTTTTTCTATTTATACTCCTCCAAAATTTGATGCAGAAACAAGGCAGGTCTGATTCCCCCGTGCACCCACCGCGGCGCAGTAAGGTATTGGTCGACCTTGACTTCGGTTGACTACGGCGCAGTATGAATCCACGGCTTCTTTTCTTCTTAAACAGACTGCGGCGAAGTCCTTCTGTTGCCATCCCCACTACGGCGCAGTGGGGCAAATCCCAATAAACTCCGTGGATCTGGGCTGAGTGGGCTAGTGCACCCCCACTGCGGCGCAGTCAAGAGCTTGTACATAAATAACTTATTTCGGTCTCGATTACTTGCTAAGCTCTGCCGTCTCGTCCACTCAAATCAACTCTCATCAATATAACGTACTCCCTGGCCAATAATCACCCGAAAATGTACCAAGTGGACGCGTAACCTGTTTAGAGCCTGTAAACACTAACAAACACCATAAACGAGCCAAATGCATACAAAAACGACTTAAAACATATAGTAAAATGGCCAATAACGATGCGGGTAATGTGTATAAATTAGTCACGTCACTCCCTCAGGTTTAGCAAGCTTGAGCTAGATAATGAATAAAGTGCGAGGCATGGGTAGATTGCAATGAGGATGGCTATAGTTTACCCATAGTGGTTGTCTGCTTTAGACATTTGCTTTATGTTTATATATTAATGACTTGCGTTGACATTGTTGTCGGTTGTTTAATGTTGGACAACCAATGAGTTTCCATTTTGTAACACCCTACTTTGTAAAAATGTGAATTTCCAAAAAATTTTCAATTTAAATATAACTCCATTAATAAAAAGCGGAAACGACTTTTTTAAAATCTCAATTATTCATAATGAAATCATCAAACAACTTTAAATGGTGTTACTATCATCGTATCATCACAATAATAAAAGAAAATCCACAATCAACAATATGAAACGCCAACTGGCATATATGATAAAGAAGTCTTCTTAAATCTACTAACAAATGGGTAACTAAAAGTCATCTTTATTTAACATCAATAGCTACCCCACCTCTCGCAAATCTACTAGCTCCATTAGCGCCTAACCTGAGGCACAACACATTTTCCACAAAACAAGTGTCAGCCTTTTAAAGCTGAGTAAGATAACAGATGATAATAAAAGGATTGCCAATTAAACTCGTTTCAACAAAAACATCTCATGCACATATATAGGCATAATCACATATATCAACAAGTACTACTCAAATAGGAAAATCAAATCCTACAATGTGCCTAGCAATCCTCAATTACTACTTTAGCTCCTTAACAACATAACTACTTAACTCTTTAGCTCCTTAACTACTCAGCTACTCAACTACTCAAGTACTCAAGATTATGTCATTTAGCTACTTAACAACAAAGGTTTTGTGTGTAGGCGGCCATAAGACCTCACAGGGAACCTCACACCCGACATGATGGGTAAACCTTTCGGGGGTCCATCGGCGTCGTTATGGAAAGGCATAACCAATCCATGAGTAATCCGCAAACTACTATAAAGGCCAATCACACCCAACGGAATTACTCAGCTACTTAAAAGATTGACCCCACCGAGAACAGTATACGTCGCCCCCGGATGGGCTACTTAACACAAATGATCCACGCGACCAGATGTGGGTTAAGCATAACACTTGCTACTCAGTGCTCGAGACTTTGCACATAAAGAATGCTACTCAATTCAACTCATCACATTAGCTACTTTAAAATAGTCTCCATTAAGTTTGCTACTTATTTTCACATATCAACATTAGGGCCCTTAACGTGCACGTGACATGACAACTTAATCAAGTCTAGTGTACTATGTGTACAAGTCACAAATAATCATCAACAACCCAATCACAAGCTACATAATCAACAATACAACAATAAACTCGTATCTACTAGCATGCATATACAATGCCCCAATAAACCTCCCATACCCAATATAAGTATGAGATAGTTAACTTCATAAAAGGGAGATTAATTATAAAAACTAAGTTTTATTGTGTCCCCAGGTGTCAAAAGTAAGTTATCTTACCTCAAGTCTTTAGCAATGAGATCCACACTTTAAGGAACACTGCCAACAAATACATTTAACCTGGCTAAATAATTGTACAAAAGCTCATAATAGAATGATTAATATTACTTAAAATTTTTATCGCTATATCCATTAATTTATTGTTGCATTCAACAAATAAAACTCTTAAAGATTGAGTTATCAAATATGCAGATGTGTGTAACGATTTGCGTCTCCGTTATGATTATTATACACTAATTAAAAACGTCACAATAAAATTGTCACTATATAACTCTACATCTTTGCCATGAGCACGTGAGAATGTAGTCCCCAAATGCTGTAAATTTATCCTTACAGTACATAAGAATAAATCATCTTTTAAAATGATAATCACAATTGACTATTTTAATTAAATAAATAGAACTCATCCAGCATGGTGCATGGAGTCTTGCTTATTCACAAGTCCATCAACTTTTCCTTCAATTTTGTTTGATGACATAACATGTACTACATATACAATTAGCTCAAAACTTCTTACTTCATACTTCATTTTAACCATCTTGTTGTTACTACTACTACTAGTATACACTTTCTACTATATATTAACTCTACGACTTAGATTAGTTGTAGCAATTTCACCCCCTTTCTTTGAAGACATTAACCATCCATATACTTATAATTGTATAAAACATATACATCACTATATTACAGGTTCTAATTAATAGAAGACAACTACATACTAGTTACAAAGTCGCGAATCCATTAGTCTATATATAACGGTCTAGTACAAGGACATATAGTATCACTACGTAAAACTTAGCTCAATTTAATTTTAAGGATCGACTAGATTTAAACTAGCCAGAACTACATCTTCGTCTTCTTCATCTCATCATACAAAACTCCATTAACATATTTGTTAGCTTTCCATGTTTTTTACATATAAAGAAGATAATATGATAATAAATATATTGTTTAATTATTTATCCTAGTTTAGCGTAACTCTAAATATTAAGGATCGATCAGCTTTTTCATCCACTATAATAATAATATGGACGTCAACGAACTCGTCACGGAAACATGAGTAATTACACGGTTACATAGCTTTGGTTCGTAGTAAATAGTCATATCACCAGAAACTCGACGATATTTATTTTTTCCCTACTAATATGGCGATATACAAACAATACAAACAGGAAACATACCTTCGATTTATAAAAACCTAGTCGGAACCGAAATCAAAAACAAGTCTTGCGATCCTTCGTCTAGCCTTTCTCTATGTTTCTCAACTCGGGTTGGAACTTAGTGTGCTATGAAAAACCGAATCAAGTATCTCGACAAAACCCAAGGGCGGCGAGGCCACAACTTTTCCGTTTCCTCCTTTGCGTAGAGACTCTTAGGTTGCGTTTAGGGTTTTAAGTTTTGTTTTTCTGAGTATCTAAAGGTCGGATCGATCTAGGGAGAGTATTATTAATTTGTTTATTATTTGGGCCAATAACCGACATGGCCATGGTGATTGTTTGGGCCGACCTAGAGATATAGCTTTATGGCTATCACATTGACTTATTTTTTTGTTTATTGTTTTCATAGTTCGACTTCTTAAATTATTTTGACACCCACTGTACTTCAAATTTTCAATTAACATTAAGATAAGAATATTTGTTACATAACTCAGGTGTTTATGATACTTACTATCTTAGATGCAATGCATATATATTGAATGAATGTTACGTACACACAAAGCACATAAATAGTGATGAATAATAATTAACTAAAAGAAAATTAATGAAACTATAGAAAAGTTTTAGGATGTTACACATTTGAACTTTTGATGACATTGCTACTAACACCAAATAATAAATGAACCAAACAGATTCTTTTGGTTTGGTCTTTTAAAGTTTACTTCCGCTTTCTTTGACACCGTTAGGCGAAGTTTTTGGAAATCTATATTTTTAAACGACATGTGTTACAGGTAATATTTATAAAAGATGAATAAAATGTTAAAATATTTGAAAGGTTGAGTTAGTAGGTAATGTTCAAGTTCTGTCGAGTTTTGTGAACTCTAAGGTATTAATCGAATCTTCGATGCATTAAGCATTCTAATGGGACATGTTTATAGGTGTTTAGGCCTGAGTTATGAACATAAATGAGTGAGTATTGTTTAGCTCGTTTAATGGTCGCTAAATGATGGTAGTCGGGAATACTTGCTTTACACGGTAGCTTAGTTTTCTTCAAGGTAAGATACACAACTTTGTCACGCTGAGTATAAATTGCTATAAGATGATATGTATTGATATGAGATGCCATGAGATGATATGTATTGTTATGAGATGCTATGGGATGATATGTATTGTTATGAAATGATATGTATTGCTTTGAGATCATATGTATTGCTATGAGATCATATGTATTGATATGAAATACTTTGAGATGTTTTGAGATGTGGTTATGGTGGAGGATTATATTGATGACGACGGTCATATGGAAAATGGTGATTGGCAACGGTGAGTGGCGATGTAAGATGGTGTTGACGACGATAATGAACCTTAGAGAACACCAAATCGGCGGCCCATGTGGTGGTGGTGATGTATTGGAGTGATGATGAACCCTATAAACCCACCTGATAGCAGCTGTCGTGTTGGGTAACCCTAGAAACCCACCTGTATCCATGGGGTGGTGATGATGCATCGCGGCTGAACCAACCTAGGTGATAACTTACACTTGCTGAAGAAGATGGCAGTGTTGATGAAAAATCCGGAGATGATGTTTTGTGTGTTGCAGGAGAAAGGGGAAGCATTTTTGGCGTAGTTACGGTATGTAGAGAGAATAAAAAAAATGCCAAGGGTAAATATGGTATTTCAAAGATAAAATTATTTAATAGGGGAGGGGGGCTTTTGCTTTATCGAGTAGAGAAGATACACAAAATATACGTAATACAATAATTATCTCATATTATCTCTGTCTATTCTTCTCATTTTTTTCTTTATCTATATTATTGTTGTTGTTTGATTGTGGATTTGTGATAAAAATTCATAACATGTTTATACTTGTTAAGGCATTCTTGTTTCAAATATTACCAATTATTTTTAGATTCTTAGACGTTTCGTTTATTAACATCATAGTGCATTTAAGTTATATATTACTTGCCATTCGCTTGTGTTCATTTGCATTAATTTGTGTTCGTTTATGAACACAATCTATGTTAAGTTACATATTCTTGAAGCTTTTTTAATTTAAAAACAAACGGAAATGAACTAGTCTCGTTCATATATGTTCGTTTCATAATTGTCTTATTCACAATGTCACATAATGTGCAAACATGTACATCTATTAAAAATACAATCAAGAAAAAGATATACTCGTTATAAAAGGGAAGCAACCTTTAGGGCACTCCGGCTCTTTGGTTTGGTCTTGTGAGATTAATCCTGCTAGTTCTTCTTTCTAAGCCAATTTGGAAGTCATTGAACTCATAGAAACTGATTAAAGCTTGAATATGTATCCAGACTATAAGGGAGGATACTAGGCAGTTGAGTGAGAGGCTGGATAGGATTAATGGTAAAGTGGAGATGGGTAATGAGGTTGATTATTTATGATTGACTTAAAAGAGAATATGAGGATGCCGAGTGATATGAAATTTCCTGAGCAATATAGAAATAAGAGCCTTTAATCTCTAAGTTTGAGCTATTTGAAATTAGCGAGTAAGTGCGGATATTTCTCACTTATGAAGTCCTCGCGCTCCCATGTGAATTCGGGTCCAACCACTATGCCAGCACACTTCCGGGTGGTTTCATATTAATTTGACTTGACTGGACCAACCTTATGTAAACTCGTTGTTATTATCAGAACATCTTACACAACCCGATTTACGCTTGTTTGAATTTACCCAGATTTGAAGTTTACACCTTTCTGCCCTCTTATCGATGTAGGCGGCATTATCAAATCTTGAAAATGAATAGTAGACATATAAACCTTGGAATTTAACGCATAAAGTGTGCAGCGATTTTAGCCCGTGGCTATCTTTACTATCGATTGATCCTTGCTTCTTACTTAGTGCTTGCGTAAGAAACCTACCTCAGTGCTCAGGGATTAAACCAGAATGGGCGCATCTACGTTGATAAATATAATTACCAAGGAAAATAGTTACCATCAAATTACAATATAGCCACTTGACTTAACAAAAGTAAAAAGAAAAAGGCACGCTCACTCCCCCTTTTCGGAAACAATAAAAGAGATGATAAAAACAAGTAGGCCAAAGGTTCAAGCTAATCCAACAAATATAATTACCAAACCAAACAAAACACCAAAAGCTCCCACACAACCTCCCAATATCCTACCAAGGAAAATAGTTACCATCAAATTACAATATAACCACTTAACAAAAGTAAAAAGAAAAAGGCACGCTCACTCCCCTTTTGGGAAGGGGCTGCAAAAAAACCCTCAAAACAACATTAAATTACAATATAGCCACTTGACTAAACACCCACATATCATTAAATGTGATGTAGATATAGAGAACGATACTCACACTCCCAACGGTTACTTTTATCCATTTCCATCACCAAAAATCACCAACTGCTAACGTCTACATTGAAACGACAGGGTGAAGGTTAAAACTACCTTTCTGACCCTGGGATGGTAAAAGGGTAATGTGAGGATTTACTTTCTTATTATTTGAAGAATGTCAATTTAGAAAGGGTAATAACAGCTTTTTTGATCATTTAGGAAGAGAACTTTTGAACCTTTGAATAAGAGATTTTTTGTTTAATGGGCGAAGTTAAGACGGGACGTATATGTAGCCTTGACCGCCCAATTCCCGGGAATAACATCCCTAGCGGACAAAGTTCTTCTTGTGGAGAGAGTGGTCAGTTTGACAGAAAAAGGTCCCCTTAGAGGTCCCCGAACGATCACCCAATTTGCCCCCCAAACATGGCTCATTGGTAGCCACTCGGTCGACTTCGCCTGTTAAAAGTTTCAATAATGTTAGATACAAAAATAATCAAATGAAATCCTACGTTTTAATACTTGGGGGGCGTTTGATACATGTGAATGGTAGAGAATGGAATAAAGAAAAGTGGAATGATTTTTTTGTGTGATATAACTGTTGGAGTGTGATCATGTTTTAATAAATCGCATGTCCGGAAATAATTTAAGCCTACAGGGTCACACGAAATGACACGGTAACTCTATATTATTAATTAGTATATTAAAGTAATATATTAATTAATTAGATCACGAAATGATTAATTTAAATATATTAAGGGGTTAATTATATTTAATTAATAAATGGAGGATCAAATTGTGAAATAAGAAAGTTGGTGATGGACCGTAATTCAAAGGGGGGCCGGTTTTGATAAAGTTTTGTAAGCCTTAATCTAACTTGTTCACCAAATAAATTAAACCCTAATTAATCTCTATAAATAGAGGGCTTAATTCAAGAGTTTTCTCAGTACTTCACATAAGAAATCTCTCTTTTTTTTTCTCCTTTACACTTCGGCCGAAAACCTCTAAGGTTGTTCGACATTGTGACATTCAAATATCCATATGTAACTTATAATAATTAATGCTTTGTATAGCATTAATTATGGTCCAATTTGTTTTAAGGCAACTAATTATATATATTAATGGCTACCAACTAAGAGAAAAAAATAATTTTAACTATTGATCTAAATCATTGAAATTCATAATCAAAACAATCTTAACCCTTAAAATTAAAAGTCAACTTTGTTATTTTATATATGGTAACCATTTAAATACTATTTAATCTACACTTTTTGAATCATGTATGCTATATACAAATAAGTTACTTACCTACGTACAATTAGCAAATTCTTATGTTTTATATTTTTATATAGAACGACACGTACAAATTACCAACGGATTGAAAATATTTTGAAGTTTAATATTTTAGAGTGAGTCGAGCACTTTAAAATATTGCAAACAACCTTAATGTCTGATATGTATGGTGAACATTTGAGTTTCATGCTAACCGATAGATTATATGTATTATACGAGTGGTGTACCCTTACAATGCAGCGATGGTGGTAGCGATGGGTGGAGGTGACGGTAACGTGTGGTTACTAATATAAAAGTAATTGATGTAAAATGAGGTAGTGTATTTATTTTAAGGATTAAAGTAAAAGAATGTATATTGTAAATAAATTTCATTAAGAATACTATAGATCTATACCCGGTTGGTGACAGGGTCAACCCACCAAGCCATATGACCTGAAGTCAACCCGCCACTATCAATCCATCAAGTCATATGACTTGAAATCAATTCACCTATCCATTTAACCCGTTAACCCAATTTTTTTAGGTTGGTAGTTGAGTTTGGGTTTACGCCTTTACGGATTGACATATTTAGATTGAGATTTCAAACTCAATATTGATATCAGGTCGGGTTTGTGTTGGATATTATCAATCCGTCAACCCCAATTAATTATTTTATAACTATACTTATATTTGTTTTAGTTACTATTTTAAATAAAGTTATTTTCCCGTGCATAGAAATTTTAAAGTTGACAGTTGATGAAGTCAACCATCGTCACCCTCACCCGTTTTTCCTGAGTAAAAGTTTATAAGCATCATTTTTAAATCTAAGTTTAAGTCTTTTGACAAATATTCACCATTTTACGCATTTCACGATCCCAATGTACAATTAGTGCTCGGGTAACAAAAGAAACCAATATATGTATCACACATTGAAACTCGACCGAACCAGAAATTCGTCCTGAAATCATCATAGATTTTTAACCCGCCAACCTAATTTTCTTGGATTGGGTCCGAGTTGGGATCTTAGTTTTTTAAGTCGACCTGTAAACCTGAACATTTAAATTTAATTTAGTTATTAATTAACGTCGACCTATATGACCCAAATCCAATTCATTTAACCTACAACCCCGCCAACGCACTTTACCCAAAAACAACTTAATTGACCTACCAACCCGTCAACCCACTTTACCAAAAAATCAACTCATTTGACCTAAAACAAACTCATTTGATCTGTCAACTCACATGACCTAAAAAAACAAACTCATTGTAATTAATTAGGTTAACTCTGGTCAAGTATAAATTTAGATTTTTGTCTCAAAAATTTTAGTGGTTGGTTCACAACTAACTTTGCGCCATAAATAATGTGTTATTCCATACTTCTATTATTTGCTTTAAAAAAAATATCTCCATTATTTTAAATGGTTATATTCTTTTATCATTATAATTATAGATTTATATTTAATTTAATTATTATTCTTTAAAAAGTTGTTATCATGATATTTTTATTCATATATAGATAGATAGCCATCAGACAATTCCATAAATATATTGCACACCAAATTTCACTTCAACGTATATATATTAACCAGACATTACAACAAAATGGGTTATTTGTCCACACATTTCTTCACACTTCATTAGAAGTGTGAAGAAATATGTTAATTTATTCACAATTTAAATTGTGTAGAAAAAGTTTATATTTAAAAGTGTGAATAATTTTCAAAAATCATAATTTCTACAAACTTATAAATGTATTAATAAAATGTTAACACTTAGAAGTGTGAACATTTGTCATTGATTTTTACACTTAGAAGTGTGAAAATTAATTTATAACACCTAATTTTTTCACGCTCCTCTCGCATAAAGAAATTTACCGTTCCTCTCGTGTAAAGAAATTTAATGTTACAAATTGACTTTTTACATTTCTAAATGTGAACATATAAAAATAAGTGTGAAAAAACTAAAATTTTTAAATTTTTTTCATATTTATAAATGTGAGTTCTTTATATACCTTTTTAAGTGTGGAAAAGTGAACAAATTTTTTCACGTTTTTTAAAGGTAAATGTCGACAAATGACATATTTGTTGTAGTTAGTATTAAATTAGTATTTATTTAAATACAATCAAATTTTCCATATATTTTAATTGAACTTTATATGAACTCTTTTTATTTCATAGCTAATAAGCAACATAATTTTGGATAACATAAATTTATTATGGATGCATTTTTTTAACGCCAACTTGATGCACCATAATTATCCACAATTTATTTCTTAATGACTAATTGGTTTTTTAATTATGATGAATGCCTTATTTATATAATTAACTATTAAAGTTGACTTTTAATTTTAATGGTGGAGATTAATTTCTTGGTTTATTTTCAACGGTTTAGATCAAAACATTCTTTACTTTTTCTCTTTGTAGTGGTAGCCATATATATATATAATTTGAGATATCCCATGGTTCTTACCAAAAAATGGTTATCAAAATAAAAAAAATTATATATATATGTTGTTTCTAACCTGGTCAACGACCGGGTATAGATCTAGTTATTTACGGTTAATGGATTTTTGAATTAAGGGAGTATTACACAAAGGGTTGTGAATTTTATGATCGGGGTACTAGCATACGGTATAGGGGTGTCTAGTGTGCGATCGTAGATGAGTTTTCCTTTAAACCCTAACTAATAATAATAATCTTGTTATTAATATTATTTGAAGCTTTGCGCAAAGGTACACGTTTCGATTCTTTCTATGTTGATTAATTTGATTGCATATCATATATGTTTCTTCCGCCGCGTACATGTAAATTGTTATATATTTATGTGCTTATATTTTAACAATAATTAGAGAATTAATATTAGAAATAATAAGGATAAACACTTTTTTTGTTTGGTTAATATTAGAATAATATTAAGTGGAATGGAATACTTTTTTAATATACATTTTATTTATTTTCTTTGGGTGAAGGGGATTATCCTGATAACCAAAACAATACAAATGTTCAGGCACATAGGCTGGTTTATTTTTATTTATCTATGATTAACTTAATTTCAAAAGGTTTGTAAAACCATAGACTTTTAACGAACAATTTTGACACATTCTATCATCATCTTCATGAGTTTGAAACTGCACGTATAATATTGATAGGAACAAAAATCAAACATTAGCCGTCCACATAAAATCAAGTTATTTACATTTGCTGCATCCATATTTTGTTTTTATTATAATTTGTTTTCCTTTGTTTGGGTATTTATTAATACCTTTTTCTCATGAACTTTTTTTTAACGAAATTAGTTTTAATCTTTTGAATCATATTTTACAAGTTAGCATTTTGACTCCATAATATCATAACTAACAAAACGATTGGAATAAGAAAGAATATCTCCATATGCTTTAAAGCTTGCTACTTTCGAGAATAACAAAAACAAACAAATCCAACAACTATCACATGCAATTTATTAATCAAAAGGCGCATGTTATTATAATCGTAAATCAACTAACGATCCAAATATCTCACTGAAATCATTTAGAAATGAAATTATGGATTAAATCAAATAACAAAAAGAAAATTCATTACGTTAATATAAGTTAAAAACAAGTGCAAATTATTAGAAAAAACATGAAAAGGGGGAAAATAAACCAAAGAATCAGATTGATGACGAGAGCAGAAGAAAAAGAAATCTTGAAAATCTTAGAGAAAAATTGGGTGTTGGGATTCAAACAATTTTCGGATCTGAAAATATGTGCAGCGCATATGGCTGTTTGTATAAATACAACCCTATTTATTGCCTAAATCTGATTGTCCATGTGAACGAAAAATAGACACATGGAAGAAAATGGGAAGAAAATGGATTTTTATTCTCCATTACCATTTTATAGTTGAACCAAGCAAGAGATGGAGAATGTATTCCTTATCTCCACATATACCAAACACTTCTTTAAGTGTCTGGTAATAACGGGTTTTAAATAAACCAACTCAAGAGTCAAGAGATTTCGCATAAAAAATCAAAACCCACTTGTGATTAAATTATTACTTGTTATCGGTTAATCCCAAAATGATATTCTTAATTTTGTATTTGAAGAAAATGATAATTTAATAGTACAGGTGAGACTACGGTATATCATGCATACATGATACAGAAATTATCAGGTTCACTAAACTAGAGAAATCGAGTGAACTGGAGGATCTAACTGAACTGAAAAAGTTAAGCGAAATGGAGAAAACTGGCCAGATAATGCCACCAGAACAAGCAATGTTCATTCTGTCAGTTGTCGCCCATTTTAAACAATTATTTACTGAACCAGCCCAGCTACCAGTTATAACATTACTCTAGTGGCAAGGGTCTCCAGATGTTACCAGTAGTGATCCACCAGTAATGTTCTCCACTGAAGCTTTCCAGTTACTACTCTCCAGTCAAGTCTACTGATGAATGCTCCAGATTTAAGTCTCAAGTGGAAGTTCAGATGTCACTCTCCAGTTGCCTCAATAAAGTCTCAAGTTTGTTTTTGAATAATAAAGATTGTCACGTGTCTAGTGGACCCAATAAGAGAAGGTGGATGACAGCTGTGATAAAGACAAAAAGAAGGGCGTGTGACAACGTTATTCCTAACGGTTTGTGGATCCGGCTGCAAAAGGAATATTTCTAGAAGCTTTATGCGTGCTGTTTCCATTGGTCCATTTTGTTAGTGGTTGTCCCCACCATGTGCCAGCCTTTTATTTATTTTATTTCCTTATTATTTTTATTATAATTTCAATGATTCCTAGGCAGGTAGTTATCTATAAATAGAGGCTCATTTCTCATTGTATCACAGATTATGTTGAGTTGAATGAAATTAATAAAGCAGCCCTATTTCTTAAAAAATTTCATTTACCTTTATAGATCTTTGATCTTGGTGGTTTGGAGTGGCCCATTTATCTATATTTGTGGTGATTTGTTCTTTATCAAATATAGTGGTGAGGTCTTAAATCTTCGATTCCTTTATCTGTGTTTGTGGTGGCTAGACCTTTATCAAGCATAGTGGTGGGTTGGAGTGTTTCCTTTATCCTTGATTCCGGTGGCTTAGCCTTTACGAGTCTTGGTGGCGGATTCTTTATCTATCATTTTTACTTTTATTGTCTTGTTTGTTGTTTGTTTTCATATAAAATCATAAAATACTAAAATAGTTGTTTTAAATTCCACTGTGCTTAGTTTTTCGCGTGATTTACGCATCAAATTGGTATCAGAGCCAGGTTTGAAAAAGGTTTCTTAATCTTTTTGTCCGTGGGTTTTGTTATCTTGTCTGTTGGGTCAGATTAGATCTGTCTAGGAGGGATAGACAGATTGAAGATCTACAAGAAACACTTGGTAGAGTTATAAACCTATTAGAAGATGGTGGTTTAAGGTTGAATAAGGAACGTGTTGTAGGTGAAAGGGATGATGAGTCTCAAGGTCCTAGTGAGAGATCTGATGACACTCCCAGATCTTCTAGTGATTCTGATGAGTCTAATCAATCTAGAAGAAGGCATAGAAGGCATAAGGTTGATGACACGAAAGATATTAAGATAGATCCACCAGATTTCATTGGTTCTTCTAACCCAGAAGAGTTCTTTGAATGAGTTCAGGTGATGGATAGAATAATGGAGATAAAAGGGTATGATGATAAGAAAAGTTTTAAGGTTGCCATTATTAGGTTGAAAAAGTATGCTTCATCCTAGTATGATAATATGAAAGATGAAAGAAATTATAAAGGGAAAAGCAGAATCAACACCTGGTCCAAGCTGAAAGAAGTTATGCAGAAGAGATTTGTTCCCCAGTCATACAAGCAAAACCAGTATCTTTTGATGAATAATCAGAAGCAAGGTACAAAAGAGGTGGTGGAATATATTAGAGAATTCGAGCAACTGAAGACTCGAACTGGTGTGAAAGAAACTGAAGAGCATACTATCGCAAGATTCATTGGTGGGTAAGAAAAAGATCAAAAGAAACAACAAAAACTGCTTCAAAATCCTTTCTTCAATTTCGTCGCCGTGTTGCTTCAAATCGACAAGAAAAACACAAGGATTTATTCGCAATCAAATTCTAAACATATTCATCTTTTGAAATTTTCAATTCGATAAGTTTTGGTGTCGGTTACTATTTCTGGCGAAGTGTTGGATTGGAAAAACTGTTGGTCAGGATTTGTTTGGAATCTGTTGTTGAGTATTTTGGTGGTGGTTTCGAGTTCTATCTCGGAGAACGAAGGAGTTATCATCATTTTGATTTTTCCGGCGAGGTATTCCGGCAACTGTTACTGTTCACCGCCGTGTTGTTCTTCATCTTTTTGCAGAAATCATTTATATGCCGACTTAGATTTAAGCCATTTGCCGAAGTGGTGATTTCTTGCATTTGCCAAGTTGGACTTAGAGATTTTCTTGTCTCAAAATTGCCATTTGCCGAAGTGGTATTACCCGTGTTTGCAGAGGTTATCGATTCAATGTTTTTCTGATTTCAACTCGTGTTTACCGAGCTCGGCAAACGCCATAAACCCGTTCAAGATCTCTGAAAACTCGACCACTACCATTTCACCGCATTTGCAGAGCTTAGTTCTACACTTAACAAATTTTCGACCCATTTCTACCATTTGCCGAGCTCACACCTCGGCAAATAGAACAAATCAACCAAACTTTTCATAAGTTTTTCCATTTCATCTTTTCATCACTAATTCATATCATTTGTGTAGAATTTGAGACATATTTTTTTTGAAACTAGCAAAGAAAAGAGTTGTTTTTTTGTTTGTTTATAAGTCTGAAGTTTCTTGAGAGGTTTAAAAGCAGATACGAAGTTTTCTTTGGTTGGTGTTGTCAAGAAGTCATATGAGAGGGCAAAGAGAAAAGTACAGAAAAGGTGTATGGTGTGAAAATTTGATGTACAAAAGAGAGATAAAAGATAGTATTTCTTTTTGAAAGTCTGTCTTGAAGAATTCAAAAGCCCCACGTGATCACAATCTTTAGTTGAGATATTTTTTATTTCATTTTTTTTTTTTTTGTTAGTCTTTGATTTAAAGTAGGGCTAAATCTTTTCATCGGACTAAAATTGGACTTACAGAGTTTTTGGGCCAAGAATTATCACCAAACATTTGCTGGACTTACATTTTCTACTTATATTGGGCTAAAGTTGTTTTGGTCTAGTTAATTTTGTTGGGCTAAAAAAATTTTAGTCTTGTCTTAGGTTGTTCGTTTCATTAGAGTGTGACGTTTTTAATAGATTATTACTTTCATCATATTTACGTTTTACGTTCATGTAATATTTAAATCATTAATATAAGTTTTTGTTTATGTTTTATACATCTTAATATTTTATTTTATTGTTAATGATACATGTTTATTTGTTTTTTTTTTAAATTTAAGTTTGAATATTTGACATGAATATTTGATATAAACTTAAATCCAAAACTTTTCCTGTGTAAAAAGCGTATCCCGTGACAACGCGCGGATACATTGACCAGTAATCTTTTACTTTTAAAAAATTATAAAAAAAAGGGTGGAAAATGGTTATAAAATAGTAAAAATGACTTAACACATAATTTTTCATTATTAAAGTCAATAAGTGTCATATCTCAACTACGATGAGATCATTGGCACAAATTAAGTCCGAATGTTAAAAAAAAAAAATCATTGTTACAATTTTGCTATATAGGATGATTATTTACTTTAACTTAATGTATCTCTCGATAAAACAAAAGTGTGATAACATCAATATTTTTAATTACTATCAACGAAATTTTTTACCAAAATGAAATTTAAGAATAACATAACATCTTATTATTTTTATCTTCATTTTTTTCATCTTTAACCATTAACATTTCTTACAATTTAATTTTGATTTCCAAAAACATGTAGTATGTTATTGATTATACCTAATTTAATTTGTTTTTTACTAATTATAATAGTTAGACACATTTAAAGTAAAAGAAATAAGATGTGTAATAACTATCTTTTTAGTCAACACTTTAACGTTTTTTGCGCTACGTAATACATTTTAGTATGAGTGTTGGTCACATTTTTAAAGAGTTTCCCATTTTTAAAGAGTTTCCCATTATAGTATGTCTAGAGTCTTATGATTCTTTATTTTTAGGGGTCACTAAATGAACAACGCACTTTCTCTCTTTACATGGTTGCCCATTGAACTGGATTACTGATGTATATCACACATATACTTTTCAATTTTTTTACATGGTTGACCAACTGCTGATCTGATGACCTGCTATAACAGATTAATCTCTATTTATATGGTTACCCATTGAACTGGATGGCTAATGTATTTTTCTTCATTTACATGGTTGCCCATTGAACTGAATTATTAATATGCATCACCCACATACTTTTCTAATTTTTACATGGTTGACCAATTGAAGAAAAGTACATTAGTCATCCAGTTCAGTGAGCAACCATATAAATAGAGATTAACATGTCATAACAGGTCATCAGGTCAGCACTTGGTCAACCATGTAAAAACTTAAAGGTATATGGGTGATACACATCAATAGTCCAGTCCAATGGGCAACCATGTAAATGAGAGAAAGTACATTGTTCATCTAGTGACTTAAACCTTATTTTATCATAACTTTTTTTTTTAAAATTGTTATATTATTCTTTTTGTGTTTTCATCATCTTAATATCTTTGATATGCCCGGGATGATAAGGTTGTACATTATATAATAATAACATATATTTGTTGAAGGGAAGAGTGGGTGTGGGGTTATCACACACCTACCTTAGATGAAAATCCCTCACATAATATATTTTAATATATCTATAATTAATAAATGATGGGGCCTTCATGAATTTTATGGAATAAAAAAACAAGAATTGAAGTGTTTTTCATCCAAGTTGAATGTGAGAAAACTCTATCTTTACTTTCCCCGTATCATTATTTTTTTTTGAACATGATATTGAAATATGGAAAAATGTGTGAGAGGCTGTCAATCTGTCACACAATTAATTTAAATGAAAAAATAATTAAACCCTAAATTTTTTCTATGTATAAAAAATTAATATATGTAATGAGTATTGAAAAAATTAAATGTGTAGCTGCCGTACTTCCCCGTTAACATATTTATTTACTTTACACCTTACGCACAAACAATTCAATAAAGTATATACACAACTGCACATACAGTTGTACTCATTCAGTTTTCGGTATATTTTGAGTGAGATCTACAAAACCCAAGTAACCAACTTTAAAGTTTCATTAACGCTTTTACAACTTGTACCATATGCTACAAAACATTGGACGTTGAACTAAAAGTGTGTATATTCTGTACCCGACACATTCGGATTTCTCTATGCTTCTTTTATGCAAGTGTGCCTTGTGTTTTTTTATAAAGCTGAATAGCTGATAATATATTAAAATAGAATAAAAAGTACTTTCTTTTGACTATTTTGCCCATCTGCCACATTCCACATTGTGCCAATTCTCCTTTTTGCCTTTTTATTCATATGCAATTCTATCACACAACATATTTTATTTATCACTACTTGTCACGTATGTAAATATCAATTTGACCCTATTAATAATGTTACTCATTATTATCTCAATATATGAATATCTTTTCTCGTGGATGAAAATCCTTTATACGATTAAAAATTAGATAGAATGTACCTCTTTGATATGCATCGATCCAACGTCACCGTCCCCACCCTCAAATTCGACAAGAAGTGAAAGCCAATAATTCGTCGATCCTTCGTTCACATGAAAGGCAACGTTCCTCCCGGGGTACTTGCATGGTGTCCTACAACCAACTTATATAATCACATAAATGTCGGGCGAAAATAGAATAAATACTCAAAAACCATCAAAAATATATGATTGAATCTAATCTTTTTAAATTTTTACAAAATGCAATATTGTAAAATAAAAAATCGTGGCCTACATTTTTTTAAAATCACTAACCCTGACTTGCAATTTTGCAAAGTTTGCGATTTTCACAACAGCAGCTTATAGTTTGCAACTTTAATAGGCATCCTATCAAAACTCAATAAATAACTATAACTAGTAAATGCAGTAGCATAAAATCATATCTAGTAGCAAGAAGCCCATGCTAAAAGGGCACGTTTATATCATTCTTAAATTAGTGGTAGGTAACTTATAAATATTTATAGAAACGTTAAATAAGAATAAATATACTTTACATGTAGCAAAAATCTAAACACAATCGGACGAAAAGAACCATAAAAGACCGTTGCATACCAACTAACTAAAGCAACACTTACCGACGGTAGAGGATGTTCAATACACCACGGTTACGAAGTTGGTTGTGGTCCCCGGCAACAGCCATGCGACCAAATGCAGCACCGCTGAGGTCAAAATGTGTGTTCCCACCAGAGCAGTAACCTCCCGGACATTCGTCCGTAATTATAACAGTTACTGCCCGGCGAGAACAAATGGATTTGTCCAAACACTTTACTTTGTAACAGGCCCCACATCCTTCCCCTCCTTTAAACAGAATTGGACTCACTGCTCCCACACGAGCCCTAAACGGCTTCACGTCTACTAGTGATCCGTACCCACACGCGCCACCTATGCGAGTACTATTTACATATCAGTATATATCCATTGTATTTACATTTATTATTTTTTTGGTAAAAAAATTGTATTTGTATTTACATTTATTGAATTATATATGGGAAAATCGAATATGCAGCTATCATGGCTGTCATGTAGAAATATTTAAGTTTTTTATTTCAATTTAAACATATAAATTTATATATATACACAATGCCCTACAATGCCCTGACCTTTGCTGCACGGCAGCCCGTTATATATAGTTATTACTTATATTTATATTTGTACCTACTTTATATGTTTTTATGCAATAGAGTAAGCTCATGTCAAACAATTTAACCTGTAGTAAAATTAAATTTGTTTTCAGTTTAGAGAAGAATTATTTCTTATAATGACAGTTGCGTTGTTGTCATTTTAAAGTGTTATCACAAAGAAGATTGTCTATTACTTTTAAATAACTCCAAATGTTTGAAAATTTGAGATCAATTTGCAACACTTTAAGCAACAACATAATACCCAATTCCGTATAAAAAAAGTAGGATATTGACCTCTACATGAAGCAGAGATACTTGTTTCTAAAAAGGATTATTACCTATGAATATAATTAACTATGCTAAAATATCTATATTATATAAATATCTCATAAAATGTCTATATAATGTAATGAACTTTTAAATTCTTGTTCAAAAATACCCAGGTATATGTGGCAACCATAAAGTTGTCACGCATAGGTTTTTGATTGGTCCGTACATCCAATAATCAAAATTTGAAAAATTCATTACGTTACATAAACATTTTACAATATCTTTACATAACATACACATTTTAGCATATATATAGTTACATCCATGGTTAATAATCCATTTCTAAAAACACATCCGGCGAAACTTAGTAAATAAAAAAATGCAAGCTACTGTAAGTGTGCAACATTTAAACTAAAAACATAAATTTAGTAAAATTACCATCGCTGCCATCGCCTTCAGGACTGCCATACCAAGTAGCGGTGGCCGGAAGCCAATGTGAGCTAGTAGAATGGGTGAGTGGGCCACCTGACACCATGGCTGAAAACCACAAGCTGATTACTAAGCATATATGGGCAATGCAGCTAAGATTAATGTAGCATGTAATAAGCACCATTGTGAGCTGAAAAAAGACAACACCCAGTCACCCACAAGCGGAAAACACGAGGTGGAAAAAACAAATAGTCTGAATGGGGTTGAAGGAAAAGAGCGAGTTTTCAGCAGTGGTGGGTTGAGTTCCACAGTGAGTTTGTTTGGGGGTTTCACTATCATCACATATATATATATAATGAGTCTAAAAATATGAATATAAATACATAAATATTTTTCCAAACATGAATTCCCTTTCCTATCCTTGTTGTTTTAGTTATCTACAGTCGTGCCATTGACACTTTTTCAGTGGGACCCGACGACAGTTAAGGCGTCAAATCCGGACTGTTCATTGTAACATTGATAGTGGTGTCGGTTGTGTTCCACATTGGGCCGGTTGGGCCATTGCTTTTTAATTTTCTGAAAGAGTAAACGGCCGAAATCATCTTTGTGGTTTACCCAATAAATCAAGTTTCGTCTTTAACTATTCAAAATAACATTGGTAGTCCTTTTAGGGAAGATAAGGATCATATTCTGTCCTTTATGCAAACAGACGTTTTCTCCAATCCGTTAACTCTCTAACGTGTTTTCCACTTGAGGGTATTTATGTCTTCTTACACCTTTAAAGAACCAATATTGACACTTTTTATGACATTTTTCTCTCTTTTTTCTTTCCTCTCTTCTGTCTTTCTTCTTCTTCCTTATACATACATAATCTCCTTCCACCACCATCAAACATCCCTAACTACCACGAAACACCAACACACATATATTTCATGCTTTACGTTATGAGTTTTTTTTGTTATTATATACAACTCCTAATAATGATAATAACACAACTTAGTTACAGTGAACAATAAATAGTTAATAAAAATGACAATTAAATATAAAGTAAAACAAAATTTCTCAACTAAACCAATACATCGAACTATAAGTAATGACACTTTAAAAGCATTATTATTAAAAGTGGTAATAATTAGTTCATTGTTTTGGCATCCTGACATTACAACAATAATATAAACTTTATATATAGACTTTTTTACTTTTTTAGCACAAAACATAACCCCATCTCAAACTCAAACCTTACCAGATGCCCACCTTGATTTACTGAATGGTAACAACATCGGTTTTTAGAGATTTTCCCAACGTACCCTATCATCAATGTTACTTTTTTATTCTCTTTAGCACAAATCATAAGCCCATCTCAAACTCAAAGACCACCCAAAAAAACTCCGGTCGGCCACCACCATGATGCTATGCTGACGCCGCTGGACAACCATCTAACCATTGTAAGACAACACCATCTTCATCCCAATACAAACCCCTGACCACCAAAACACCATATTTGGTCGGATCTATATCCAGAAACAAAAAAGAAGAAGAAGAAATTGTGGCCGCATGTATCTGGATGTGTAGTTGTGGTCGGATCGTTTATGCCATATCTTGAGTTCATTACATGCGGCCGGATGTTGGCGGTGGACCGGTGGTGGTGGCCGAAACACAAAGAGAGGGTAAAGGTCAGTGGTGGTTTCGGTGGTGCTTTTTATTTCGGGGTAATTTATGGGTTTTATGATTTAGTGTAATTTGAGATGAGTTTCAAAGGAATTTGATTGTTGGTGATGATTTAAGGATTATGTGTTGTGTGGGGGGGAGAGAGAGAGAGAGATATGGCGATTTGATAATCTGGGTTTTGGTACATAAAGTGGAAGATAGAAGTAAAAATATTATCAATATTGGTTCTTTAAAGGTGTAAAAAGACATAAATACCCTCACGTGCTACGGATTGGAGAAAACGTCCGTTTGTATAAAGGACGGGATGTAATCCTTATCCTCCCCAAAAGGATTGTCGGTGTCATTTCGAATAGTTAAGGACGAAACTTGATTTTTATGGTAAACCACAAGGACGATTTCGGTCGTTTACTCTTTCTCAAATTTTGATTTCTAGTACTTGTGATAGAGGTGGTGGCAGTGTTGGTGATGTAATGGCGGCAGCGGTAACAGTGACGAGTGGTGGTGGCGAGCGGCGGTAGTGACGGGGATGGATGGTGGTGGCATGCGACGGTGGTGACGGTGACAATTAGTGGCGGTGGCGGCAATTCGTGGTTAGTGGTAGTGACGACGAGTAGTAAAAGTTATTGATGTATTGTGGTTATGATGTATGGTACATTATGCATTAGAATATGTACATTGTTAAAACTTAAAATTAATATTGAAATTTTAAGTTTAATGTTAAAGATCAAAAGTATATTTGCTTTATAATATAGTATAGATAAAGTATGGTGTATGCTTTGGCTTTCATTTCTTCTTTTTTTCAAATTTAGATTTTAACCTATTATCTTCTTTGAAAGGTGTAAATTAGTCCCAAATATTAAGAGGTCTAACTGTCTTAACCGGATTCACGTTAGATTGTCTTCCCGACGAGCAGGTTCCTATTTAAACCCTCACGGAAGAAAACTCCGCCTTACAAAAGCTTAAACCAAAAAGACATTGGAGAGTAAATTCTCCATGCTTACTCTAAGACAACCTAGAATCCACCTAATGCCTCTATTGATAATCTTGTTGTTGGAGTGTGATCATGAAAAATAATAAACGCATGTCCGGAAATAATTTAAGCCTACAGGGTCACACGATATGATACGGTAACTCTATATTATCAATTAGTATATTAAAGTAATATGTTAATTAATTTGATCACAAAATGATTAATAAACTAAATTATAAGATAAATATGTTTATTAATTAAAAGGAGAAAGACTTAAGTGATAATTAGAGTTGGGCTCTAATTAATGGTGAAGGGGGGCGAACCATTTAAGGGGTTTTAGGCCTTAAACTAAACTTGTCCATCAAGTTAAGTAACCCTAAACCTAAACCTATAAATAAAAGATTAAAGTTAAGAGATTTTCATAAGTTCACAACGTAAAAACCTTAACAAGAAAATCTATTCTCCTCTCTCTCGGCTACGGCCAAAATTCTCACAAATCAAAGGGTTTTGTTTTATGTGATTTTGGTCATATATCATTTGACCATATATATATGAAGCTTAAGTACAATTAATGCCTAGCATTAATTGTGGTGAACTTTGTTTACGGCAACCTTAGTTTCGGTTCATGGGGTTTCGAATGAAAGGGAGATAAACAAAAGGTTGTTTGGTTCGTGATCAGGGTACTAGCATATGGTATAGGGGTGTTTAGTGTGTGATCGTAGAGGGGTTTTACTTTAAACCCTAAATAATAATAATCTTATTATTAATAATATTATTGAAAGCTTTGCGCAAAGGTACACGTTTCGATTCTCTCTTTGTTAATTAATTTGATTACATATACGTTTCTTTCCGCTGCGCACTCGTGAATTGTTATATGTTTATGTGCTAATATTCTAACAGTGGTATCAGAGCCACATATGTGATCTATTAATTACAAAGATCAAAACTTGAAAGGGGGTTAAGGGTTGGTTGTTTTTAATTAATTGTTAAATAATTAAAAGTTGTTTTCTTATTTTAATTAATTAAAAATCGGTTCTTAATTAAATAAAAATAAGGGTTTTTTTTTGTTTAATTAAATTTAACCTAATTCAATGGAGATTGAAACCCTCGAGCAAGTTTTGAATTATGAATTGACATGATTTATTTGATGAATTGTATGATTACGTGTATCTTAATTATTTAAAGTTGTTAAATAATAGTAAAATCACAAGAAACTCATGCAAAATTAATTGTGATTTTACTGGATATATAGAGATATATTTTGCAAAGCATGATGATCCAATAATTAGGATTAATTTTTAGATAATTGTGTGACTATATGAATTTTTCGTGTGATTTTTTTGATTTGCGACAGTTTACTAAAAAATTCATATCTTTTAATCGGTAATGAGTTGGAAATTGAAATTTAAACTGTTGATTGTCGACACATAGGGCTACAACTTTGTAGTTCTGGTCGAAAGCTGAATCGGACGAGAAACAGGCTTAAACTGGTCGTGAAGCTACTAGAAATTTTCAGTCAGCATGTTTTTATGTATTGATGTGCTAAGTGTTTGTTATTTTGTTTAAAGGCTTACGCAATCAAGGTAACTTGATGCATGTGGTCCTCTTCTTCGGAAGGGGGAGCCCGGTTTAAACATATGCATGAACCATAGTGACCATGTTTAGCTGGCCTACCTTAACTTGTTACATGATTAAGTAGTTCGGAAATTAGTAAGTTTATTAATTTTTGTATTGTTTATAAGTTGTATAAAGGTGGTGCAAAAATTGGGTTTGAAAATAAACTTGACTAAGAACTATCGAAATAGAGATTTCATTACTAAAATTGGAGTCTTACAACCTTGAGATACACTGGCTCACCCATTTGAACAAACTCTAAGAGAGGTATAAGTCGGAGTGCGCTAGCCTTCTAAAAGGGCGGGTTTTTAATTGTGTTCATCACAAACCTTTGCCCCTGCGCTTCTTTGTGCATTCAAATGGAGCTACCGAGCTCTCTTGTATTGTTGAGACTATAAAAATGATTTTATTAAATATTATGTTTCGAAGATTATGCATGAGTCTTCAAACATAAACTTTTGATTCATATCAAATGCATTACCCATTTAAAGTTAAGTCAATGCCACCCACTTTGCTAAGAACACTTGCCAGTGCTTTTTGCTCTACGTGAGACATAGGTGAATTGTATCTCTTCAAGGTAGATTACCACTCGTTGTGTGACAGCGGTGGACTATCTACATGTTCTTAATTGGGCGACTTAAAACAAGTTAAGAGGTGAGACCTTAGCCCGTGACATAAGATGGGACGAAACATGTTTACAAAACACTTAACACCCCTTTACAGTGTTGTAAGTCCCATAATTCTAGGAGTTGCATGAATGCAATTATCGATTCTCGATTACCTTTTGAATACCGTCATTTCTAGCAGATCAACTAATGAAATGATTGTATGTCAAGTTGGATCCTAGCCTTAATGAAAGTAATTTGTTAGATGAATTTAACAAGGGTAAATTACATTTCTTAAGGATTAATTATCGAAAATACCGATAATTGAACTTTTGTCTGTTTTGAAGATGGCAACAAGAAATCCTTTTCAAAACATACACCATCGGCTTTCAGGTCGATGCTAGAAAGGGTAAGACTTTCTGAAACCAAAATTCAATGACTGGTTTCAAGTTATTGATGAACAGACACCGTTGTTCCGGGAGCGAATGCTTCAACTGAAGAGTTGGATGCATACAATGCTCGGTACAATAGACATAATGAGGTTGCTTATTTGATGTTGGGAAGCATGAATGCCGACCTTCGAAAGCAATTTGAAAATTATTTTCCTCGTGATATGATTAACGAGCTCAAGTCTTTGTACGAATAGCAAGCCGGAGTGGAGTTGTTCGACCTAGTTGATCAATTTCATGACTTGTGACACGAGCATGGAACATCGGTTAGTCCTTAAATACTCTAGTTGAAGAGGTACTCATGGGCAATTGGAAAGGTTATACTATGCTTATCATCTGCATATTACTATTGACATGAACCTAAAAAAAAGGGACTTTTTTAGGAGTTCGTGCGCAATTATAATATGCATAGCATGAGTAAAACCACAACTAAACTTCATGTCATGTTAATTGAGTATGAGAAAGAGCTTCCAAGGAAATCTGCTACATCCCAAGGGGGGAAAGGTCCAGAAAGCAAAACAACCGTAAGCTAAGGGCAAGAATTTTGGTAAGAGAAAACAAGTTGTGTCTGTCTCAAAAACCTTAAAAGACCCTTTTGGCAAAAGGAGCATACAACTAAATTATCTAGCTGAGTTGAATGCGAAGAAGAAGCAAGCTGGTTCGACCAGTGCTTCAAAATTGAATTATATGCGTTGTTATACAAATAATAATTCAATAGCAAAGAGTCAAGTTTAACTTGGACTCTAATTATCTTTGACATAGTCATCTTGTTTAATTTTGTCAAGAAAGACATTTAAAGACTTCAAAGGGACGGTGTCTTACAATCAAATGATGAATCATTTGATAAATGCATGGTTTTGATATTATCATTAGCAAGAAATACATTGGAAATCTTCATTATGAAGAGATCTTACAATCAAATGATGAATCATTTGATAAAATGCGTGTTTTTGGGATTGTCGTTAGCAATAAACACATTGGAAATCTTCATAATGAAGGGATCTTGAAATCAAATGATGAATCATTTGATAAATGTGTTGTTGTTAGCAAGAAATGCATACTTCAAATTGAAGGGATCTTAAAACAAATTGATGAATCATTTGACAAGAGATCGTTAAATCAATTGATTAATCATTTGACAAATGCATGTCTTGTGTTTTTGGCAAGATGACAAGAATACCTTTTCCGCATAAAACCGGAGAGGGCTAAGGAATTACTTGGACTAATACATTCGGGTATATGTAGCTCATTTAAGCATGTGTCAAGGAAAGGCTAGCTACTTCATCATTTTTATGAATGATTTCAGTCATTATGGTTATGTTTATTTGCTTAAACATAAACATGAAGTCTTCGAAATATTCAACGAATTTAAAAGTGAAGTAGAAAATCAACTCAATAGAACCATCAAGATTTTTCGTTCGGATCGAGATGAAGAATACTTAAGCCAAAAGTTTAAGGATCATTTACAAGCTTGTGGATTTATCCTAGAGCTTACTCCTATATAAGAGTATATGTGAAAGGAGAAATCGAACCTTGTTGAACATGGTGAGATAAATGATGAACGTTAAGACTCTCCCATTTCATTTTCGGATTATGCTCTAGAGATTGCTGCATGCATTCTCAATATGGTTCCAACTAAGAAGGTTGACAAAACACCGCATGAATGTGGTGTTAAGTGCATCTTTGTAGGATACCCAAAGGAAACAATGGGTTACTACTTCTACTTTCCTACCGGAAACACTGTCAAAGTATTTTGATTTGTTGAGTTCCTTGAAAGGAAACTAATATCTCAAGAAGACAGTGGGAGGATTGTTGAACTTGATGAGGCTCAAGAAGATGCGTCAAACTTCTGAAAGCACTAGAAATCTTCAACTTAGGTGGGGAAATGTTCAATGAGATTCATCTCTAGATGAACTTTAAGTTGAAGATGAAGCGATTCCAATTTGTAAGTCCTCAAGGACAATACATGCTCGTGAAAGATTAAATCTTATGATTGAATCTGAAGAACATGTAGTGGGAGATTTGAATGAACCTCCTAATTTCAATGTTGCATTATCAGATCCGGAATCTGACAAATGGCTTGAAGCTGCGAATGTGAAAATGAAATCCATGAAAGATAATCAAGTCTGGAGCTTGGTTAATCTTCCACCAAATGGTAGAACCGTTGGGTGTAAATGGATCTTCAAGAAGAAGACCGACATGGATGGAAATGTACACACTTGTAAAGCTCGTCTTGTGGCGAAAGGTTATACTCAACTTTTTGGAGTTGAGTATGAGGAAACCTTTTCTCCCGTTGCAGACATTAGAGCTATTAGGATCATCTTAGCCTTAGCAGCATATTATGACTTTAAATGGATGTCAAAACCGCTTTCTTGAATGGTTTTCTAGACGAGGAAGTCTATATGGTACAACCAGAAGGTTTTGTCGATCCAAAACATCCCAACAAAGTGTTTAAACTTCAAAGGTCCATTTATGGATTGAAGCAAGCATCAAGGAGTTGGAATAAAAGGTTTGATGAGGAGATCAAAAAGTTTGATTTTGTTCAGAATCCTGATGAGCCATGTGTATATCGCAAAGCTAGTGGGAGTAATGTTACTTGGGTTAAAGTAGCATTCATTATTGAAATCAAGGTCTATAGAGATAGAAGTAAACGGTTGATTGGATTAAGTCAAAGTGCTTACATAGTTAAGATCTTGAGGAGATTCAAGATGAAAATTTCTAAACGCGGGAGTTTGCCTATGCAAGAAGGACTTAATTTATCTAGTGTATGAAAAGAATTCCTTATGCTTCGGCAGTGGGTTCTATCATGTATACGGTAAGATGCACTAGACCTGAAGTTGTGTTCGCTCAAAATATTGTTAGCCGATATCAGCAAAATCCCGAAGTGGATCAGTGAACTGCTGTGAAAAATATTCTTAAGTACATGCGGGCTACTAAAGAATGATTCTTGGTGTATGGTTGAAATCCTGATCAAAATTCAAATGTTAATAGAATTTGTGATGTTGGATTTCATGACTGATGAAGATGTTTCAAGAATATCAGTCGGGATACGTCTTCATTTTAAATGAAGACACGATGGAATGCTTTAAGCTAAAAGCAAACCACAGTTGTTATGTATGTGACAGAGTCTGAGTATATTGTCTTCTTAGAGAAGACGACATGAAGGTTGTCTGGATTAAAAAGTTTATTTTTGGATTTTAACATGATAATCCTCAAATAGCACACCTATGGATTTGTACTGTGATAATTCACGAGCAATTATCATTGCCAATGAACCTGGGGTTCAAAAAGGTGCCAGACATTACCTAAGAATATATCACTACGTTCGTAAGCAAAATATATTGCGTGAAATCAAATTACTCAAAGTTCACACAGATTATAACTTAGTGGATCTTTTTACAAAGACATTGTCATAAGGAAAGATCAATAAGCATGCTGAGGGCATGGGTCTTAGATATTGCTAAGTTATATCATATAAATCTGTGATTGGTATTTGGATAATGGGATGTTAAACAATTATTATTTTCAATAAATGAATTTTTATACGCGGTATAAATGGTTTCATTTTTATAATAGTTATGTCTTATATTTGCATGTTTAAATCCATGAATATTAGTTGAATATTCTAAACGTCTATTGTCGATTAATTATATGGGAATATATTAAAGTAAGACAATTGTGAGAGATTGGTGAAAATATTTAAGGGAATATTTTGAAGATAGTAGATCGTACCAAACTCACATAATATTCAAAAGGTGAATATTGGACTTACCCCACATAACGAATTATTATTTTATGGATTGGCGTCATTAAATGAAATTTGTGAATGGTTACGTTATTTATCCTTTGACTTGAGATACAAGTGAGTTATGTATGTGTGGATTGCATTTCTTGATATAGTTCCTAATTGTACTGAACAAGGTATTAATAAAGGGCTATTTTCAGAAATGTTAAGAAACGACATGGCCAGACACTTGTAGTCAATACAGGATTTGTTCCTTCAATTTGCAACTGAAGTACGATACCATTTGGCGCTTTATTAATTAATTAAGATATTTGTATGGCCATACCCAGATGAACTCAAAAGGTGGTCTTGACTAATTTGGTAATCTTGATTAATTGTAGAAATGAGAAACATAATCGTTAAGTTATGAAATGACATTGATCCATATTCATAATTAACAAGGGTATCTGAACAAAGGGATATTAAAGACTAAATCGTTTCAAATTGACAATTTAAGAAACTGTTCTTAAGTATTTCCGGGAGCATTGACATGTTGCTAGACGCTAATCAATGTTATTGCTTTTATAAATAACATGCTCAAGTGGGAGCTGTTGGAGTGTGATCATGTTAAATAATAAGCGCATGTCTGAAAATAATTTAAGCCTACGGGGTCACACGAAATGACACGGTAACTTTATATTATTAATTAGTATATTAAAGTAATATATTAATTAATTTAATCACAAAATGATTAATAAACTAAACTATAAGATAAATATGTTTATTAATTAAAAGGAAAAAGACTTAAGTGATAATTAGAGTTGGGCTCTAATTAATGGTGAAAGGGGCCGAACCATTTAAGGGGTTTTAGGCCTTAAACTAAACTTGTCCATCAAGTTAAGTAATCCTAAACTTAAGCCTATAAATAAAAGATTAAATTTAAGGGTTTTTCATAAGTTCACAAGGTAAAAATATCAATAAGAAAATCTATTCTCTTTCTATCTCAGCTACGGCCAAAATTCTCACAAATCAAAGGGTTTTGTTTTATGTGATTTTGGTCATATATCATTCGACCATATATATATATATGAAGCTTAAGTACAATTAATGCCTAGCATTAATTGTGGTGAACTTTGTTTACGGCAACCTTAGTTTCGGTTCATGGGGTTTCGAATGAAAGGGAGATAAACAAAAGGTTGTTTGGTTTGTGATCGGGGTACTAGTATACGGTATATGGGTGTCTAGTATGCGATCGTAAAAGGGTTTTACTTTAAACCCTAAATAATAATAATTTTATTATTTAATAATATTATTGGAAGCTTTGCGCAACGGTACACGTTTCGATTCTCTCTTTATTAATTAATTTGATTACATATACCTTTCTTTCCGCTGCGCACTCGTAAATTGTTATATGTTTATGTGCTAATATTCTAACACTTGTTGTAGGCATCATGCTACGCGGTCGTAGACGACATTGATGTTACCATCACGCCGTGAGATTGTGATTTGTCATCGTTTATACGCTACAATGAGGATGCACGGGTGAGGTGGGGCCAAACAACGATCTAAGTCCAAAAAATTCAAAAATATTTAAATTTCGTATTGTTAAAAGATATTATATAAACAATCTCGCATCACACTATCATTCTACAACTTTTCATACAATCTTAAAGAACTTTCACACAACTTTTCCTTTAACTTTCACACAATCAACCAACATCTGCAATCAACAAAATGGATATTTATTCGTTATCTGACAACCATGTGACAATTGATCAAGTGAAATTTGCAATCCTTGGAGATATTAAAGAGGTAAAGAAGTATAAAGGAGACTTTAAAGGCAAAGATTGTGAGCGAACATGTAATCCAGGAACTACGAAATGGGGAAAGGCAACTTCTCCACTTAAAATAAATAAACTATATTGGCTATTTACAAGACTGTAGAAGGACAGATGAAATTGATGAACAAATTTACGATGTTATGGCCTCATTGTAATATAAGTTAAATATTGTTGAAAGAGTTAATTAAAATCTTGTTCAGCTTAAATATATTAACGTATTTTAAATTGTAGCAGTTGCTATCAAAATTTTGTAGTTGATAGGTCCTTAAGAAGATAACATAATGGTTTAGGATGTTTCAAAGAGTTTCGTAGGGGAGTAAATACAACTTTTAAATACTTTTAGTGCAGAAAATAAATTATCTTAAAATATTTATCTATAATCAGTTTGAGATAATATTGAATGAAACAGTAACATATAAATATCAGAATATAAACACACAATAAAGTAACGTGCAGCCCAATAACAAAGTGCAAACTGATTTCAACTCATTCTTTTATTGATGAAGAAAAAGAATTACAAGTAGTTGTGGAACAAATTAGCTTACAAATCTAACTACTTGGTTGAATAGCAAGTTGCAACTCTGTATATTAACTCTACTAGCCTAAGCTGAGTACAACACGGATCCAAGCTGATAGCTTTAATCGTTGAGAGAGTTACTCTAATAGATGCACACATGCTTGAGACTCCAAGGTTAGTTTATATATGTTGGGATTTCATTAATCGAATAACATAAAATAGGTCGGGTGACCAACCCGGTTTGGGTGAAAAATAAAAAATTAATTTTACAAAACAAATCATAGTAAGCAGCGGAAGCGTATTAATGACCGTTAATAATTATTAAAACATGTGGTATCATTGAAAAACTATTTAATAATTCTAACGTCCGGTCACAGAATCACCATACAATGCAATATAAGTAACTTAAATAAATACGAGAAAACTAACCACGTTGCGGTAGACGAGATCCTTCATGATGTGGAAGATTCCGGAAACAATATTCCAAGTGTAGAAACCCTCCCTAAGTGCCTACACGAACAATGCCATAACCAAAAATCATTAAGCTTACGACCGCAACCGAACGAAACCCTAGGAATATCCCTAAGGTCGAATTCGACCTTTCTAAAAAGTAGAGAGTCGAATTCGAAGTCCTTGTTAGGGTTATTCAATTCGACACACACCAAACACAAAAACGAAACAAACATTTTGTTGAAACTAATTTAGGGTTTAACTAAAACCATAAATAATTAAACCTAAAAAATTTTTGGGGTTTTGGTTTCTTTGGGGAGTTGAAGTCGACACACACAAGAGGAGAGAAAGAGAGTTCACCTTTTGTGTATGTTTTAGGGTTTTCAAGAATGTACAAGAATTAATAAGCTTTATATAGGCATAGTTTCCTAATTAGATTAAGAAACTAAAACCCTTACAATTCCCTATGGGAATTTCCATCCCCTCCCTCCCTTTCCCTATGGAACTTCAGCCATGAGACCTTAGGGGAAATGGACCGGACTTTCCATATATTAGTTAATCCGTTATTAATTAATTTGGATCATTAACTAATTAATTATCTAACCGGTTAACTCTTTTAATTAATTAAACTCATTTAATTAATAAGTTATTTATAAATTAATTAGAACTAACTTTAATTGACTACTATAAATAACATTTGCTAGTTTATCCGTTTATCCTTAATTAACTCGCGTTAATTTATAAACGTATAATTTTTTTTCAATACTATTTAATCAAATTCGTAAATGATCAAATATCATTCAGTAACTTTAGGGTTAAACATTATAGATGTTCTATTGTGTTTGACCCTATGGGCTCAAAGATCCGGAGACATATGGTTAGTCGGGTCTACGAATGTTCACACAATTTCAACAATATAGGCATCAACCATGGCTTAGATGTCGTCCATTGTCTTCAACGCGTCTTGATATGATGGTTTCTGCTTGATCAGTACCTGGTGATAGTGACATTATACTTTTTGTTCCCCATATACTCACCAAAGTTGATCGTGCAGTCAAATGACCTCATAGAATGTTTACAATCACCAACTGGCACTCTAGATTGTCCTTTCCAATGCTTATCCAGTTGTATGATGATTATACAAAGTTACTTGCAATACTCTAGGCTGAACTTGTACCTTCCAAGCTGACTGCAAGAACCAAGCTGATTTTCACCCATCAGCTTGGACTTCTATCCTTGTTCTTCATCTTTGAATAAGACTACATGCTTATCTTTTATTTGATGCAGCTTGAATGATATCATCTTCTAGTGAAGATATTCAGGTTGACTCAGCTTGGACCAGTCCAAGATAACTCAACTCTAGAACCAACGACTTAAGTATTTCTGAGTTTTTGGTCATCTTCAAATCTCTTAGGGCGCGTTTGGTTCACAAAATGTTTTTGGAAGGAATGAAATTTGAAGGAATATTTTTGATTTTTTGAGATTTCAAGTGACGGAAGGAATCAAATTCCTTCCTCTATCCCCAAGGAATGGAGATTTCATCAAATGATGGAATGTTTACATTCATACGGAATGAGATTCCTCCTTCTTTGAACAACCAAACGCACTAAAGAATGGAATTGAATTCCAATTCCATCAGATTCCATCAAATTCTGTGAAACAAACACGACCTTAATGTATGAGCAGCTTGACTCCAACAATAAAACGACGCAACTCGATTAATGAAAAAATAAGGAATTTTTTATATTTTTTTATTTTATAAAACCCAGATGAAGAAAAATTACAACAAAGATGAAGTAAAAATTAGAACCAAGATGTAGTAAATTTATAACCCACATGAACACTTAAAAGACTTGAAATCTTTCACCAATAAATTTTATACTTAAAAAAAATGGATAAAAGACATATCAGTGAAAGCTTCCGTTCATAAAGAAATTACAGAGCCAAAATCTTGACAATGACATTTACCAAAACTTGTTATAAAAGACAACGTACAAAAATTAAAAATTTTAGCATGACTGTTTCGTAATATCTACATCAAAAACCTATTACGGATAGTGAGTTTTCAAAATACATTTAATCATGATCAATACATTACTACTACAAAACGATCCATTATAAATAACCAAAAACTCGAATCTAACACTTGACATCATAATAACTTTACCAAAATGACATATCAAGTGTACAATGAGCCAATAGTTCGAAGGGGTCACTAAGGGTTCTATCACCAATACCATTTTACCACAATTATGAAATGCTCCGAGCTTTACAATTCAACTTCAATCTTTATAGCACTTAACTTTGTTTCCACATCCGGGACAACCTATAAAAAGGGTAAGCAACTAAAAAAGTAAACAAAGCTTAGTGAATAATCTTGCATACGTTTATACACACGAAGGAGGGCAATGCACAAAGGTCTATTGCATATAGCCTATGGAACTGTCGTACCATACCTATATACTCACCTTTATACTAACGCATTACATGGATCCATATAAACAAATGATTACAATCTCAAATAAACAATATCAATGCTCCACATTAGCTATATCTCAAATGCCCCACATGGGCTATGGACACTACTTAAGCCCATAATCAAAGACGGCCACTACTTAAACTCAACATCAAATCGATTACCACACACGGAATCCACCATCATATGGTAATCGACTCGACACATATATAAAAGTATGCTAGAAAACTCACTAAGCTTTGCTTATTTTTTTTAGTTGTTTAGCTTTTTTATAAGTTGTCCCAGATGTGGAAACAAAGTTAGGTGCTATAAAGATTGAAGTTGAACTGTAAAGCTAGAAGCATTTCATAATTGCGGTAAAATGGTATTGGTGATAGAACCCTTAGTGACCCTTTCGAACTATTGGCTCATTGTACACTTGATATGTCATTTTGGTAAAGTTCTTATGATGTCAAGTGTTAAATTCGAGATTTTGGTTATTTATAATGGATCGTTTTGTAGTAGTAATGTATTGATCAATATTATATATTTTGAAAACTCATTATCCGTGACAGGTTTTTGTTGTAGATATTATGAAAAGGTCATGCTGAAATTTCTAATTTTGTACGTTGTCTTTTATAACTAGTTTTGGTAAATGTAATTGTCATGATTTTGGCTATGTAATTTCTTTATAAGCTTTCATTGATATGTCTTTTATCCATTTTTTTTAGTATAAAAATTATTGGTGAAAGATTTCGAGTCTTTTAAGTGTTTATGTGGGTTATAAATTTACTACATCTTGGTTCTAATTTTTACTTCATCTTGGTTGTGATTTTTCTTCATCTAGGTTTTATAAAAAAAAATTTCCTTATTTTTCCATTACTCAAGTTGTGTTATTTCAAGTGGTATCAGAGCCGTGATTTAAGGGATTTAGGTATTTTATGATTACAAGAATACCTAGACTTAAACCATAGACGTGACTTGGCCTTATGTGTATAGTTGGTTTCTAGTGACATATGAAAGTCTTTAGCAAATTTCACTTGAGACGTATTATAATGTGTAATCAAAATAAGGACTGCAACATTATTATCATTATTAATTATAATAGCTCAAGTTAAACTCATTAAACTTGGAAGTATGTTAGTATGAAGCTATAGGTTGGAGACTTTGCTTGGCAATGTGATTTATTTTATGGCTTTGCTTTTTGAGATGTGAATATTGTAATTTATGCTAAAATGTGTAGTGAACCTTTAGGTTGATAGGAATGTAGGTATTGAGAGAGAATGTAGGTATTAGAACATGCAAAAATTAATTAGTCAAAAGGTTAATATTTCATTCCATGTGGGGGTTTATATAGGCTTATTAATTGCACATAAACCCCTTAGTTAATTACAAGCAAGTACATGACTAATTACAAGACAAATCCCTTAATCTAAACATAATAAACACTAAGGACATAACAAATACTAATTTACAAAACATGCACTACTAAATATAAAGTTAACAATCTCCCCCTTAGTGCTGTTTTGTAAATGATCATCGATTAGCTCTTTTCTTCTTCCTTTGCCGTCTATTTCGCTTCTTTGTTGATGATTCGGGTTTTTCGTGTAGAAAGGTTTGATCTTTGAAAGCTCGTTTCTCGTACTTGTGTTTTGATTCCTTCCAGTATTTCTTAGGCACAAAGTGATATTCTGGATCATCAGGACGATTGGGTAGTTCGATGATATTGTCGGCAAAATTGACTGGGGGCATGTTGTGAAGTCCTTGCTCATTGTTTGGTGAATATCTGACCCAAGTCCCCAGTGGATGATGAATCACACCTTCTTGTACTTTAGGCAATTTTGCTTCTTGAATTCGTCTAGACCTTGTTCTGTGATCCAATCTTGTTTTTATCTTCTTGATCACCCTTTCAATTCCCTTTCTGTTCTTTGACATTTTCTTCAAACTCAATGAGGCTTTCAAAAACTGCGAAACACTGTCTCAAAGTCCCATCAGAGTACTTACAAAGTTCTTCAAGTGTGATGAAGATTTTGTGTCCTTGATCACTAATGAATACAAATCCTTTCGGATTATCAAAGATAGCACCAGTATTGAAATTCTCCATATTGATTCCTTGGATTCTTTGATTGGGCACAGTAAGGTTAACTTTCTTTCTCCTCTTTTCGATGGCTAATTGGAAGTCATTTTGAGTCTGACTAAGGACAAGATTGTCCATATATCTCTTGACAGCGTAATAAGCTTCTTGATTCTCAGGATCCTGTTGATCAAGCTTACTTCCAAAGTGGTGAAGGAGAAAGATCAAGTCATCCGCAGACAGTAGGTTAAGTCTTGCTTCTCCGAACATGTACTAACGTCCGTCTTCTCGTCTAACAACAAACCACATTAGCCCAGGGGGTCTAGCAAACCCAGGTTCACGCCATTCTTTGAAGTGGAAGCCAATTACTTCAACAATTTTTAGCTTGAACTGGTTTTTCCAAACTTTGTTTGCTTTATGGCTTTTGGCTTTCATGAGATCTTCTAAGTACTTCTTTCTTTGATGATCAAACTCGTATGCTCTTCTTGCTCTTAGTTCATCAATGTTGATCTTTTTCAGCTCTTGTTTTTCAGAGATGATTTGAGAAGCCTTTTCTTCAAGGAATTTTGTCAATTTGAACAAATGAGGATGAATGGTAAGATATTTGATTCTACTTCTTTCATTTGATCGAAAGCCTCCTTTATTAATCCGAACTTGTGGTGCTCTAGGGTTGACATGAATTTGAGGGTAATTGAGATGGTGAATGAGTTGGTCAAAGTTCAATTGGTTGAGTGAAGGTTTTGGTTGAGGGACTTTTGGGTAGTTATCAAAGCTTGGGGGAGGAAGATCGTCATTATCGGCAGAATCATCGTCATTATCAGCAGAATCATTGTCATCATTAGGATCAATATCATTGCCTCCAAAATCAAAATCATCATCAACATCTTGAGATTCATCATTAACATCTTCAATAATAACGGAGGGATCAAGATTGAGGCCTCGAGACTGAGCATCATCTCTTATATCTGAGTCACGAATAACATCTGTTGCAGCGCTAGCTCCAGCCACTGACTCTTCAACATTAACTTCTTCAGTATGTTCAATGTTCTCCCCCTCGTGTTGGTCCTGATCATCAGGATCATCACGCCTCTACAGAGTTACTACAGCTGTTCTACAAGAAGCTTCTAGCTCGGTTATTCTTTTAAGTGCTGCTTCAAGTTGTGCCTCTTTTAAAAACTAATCTTGAGCTGCTTGATCTTAAATAAGTTTGAGTTGGTGCATATGATTAAAGCGAGCTTGAATAGAAGCTTGGATTGCAAGATTGTATGAGTCCGTTTATCCATCAAGAGAAATAAGATTAGCAAGAAGAGAATCATAAAGAGAATCAAGATTTGCTCGGCTTTCGGGAGGCATGGGACCAGAAAGTTTCTTTGGTAGTGAATCGGAAGAAGAGGAAGAAGGTGATGAATGTGGCGATGATGGTTCAAATGGTAAAGTTGGTTTTGGCGGGCGAGGATTAGTATATCTTTGATGAAGGAGGCCATGAGCATCTAAGGCTGCAACAACTTCACGCTCTTCTCGATTAATGGGAATATTAACTCTTTCGGAGATAACTGGAGGCTGATAGCGTGAAACAGAAGGAATGGCGACAGCTTTGCCTTTTTCAATACGGAGCACTTCGGCTTGTGTTTCGGGAGATAGAGGAAGACCTTGAAAGACTGACGTAGATGTCGTTGTCACAACTGTAGGCTCCGTTGGGTTTACAGTGTGGCCTGAATGGTGTAAGCCACTAGGGTTTCCCAATGATTTATGAAGCGATTGCTCGACATTAGTTGTTTCAGAACGAATTGACTTAGCACGAATGTCGAGCACAATGTTCCGGTTGGTGGGAATACCGAAGTCTCCTAGAGAGCCCGTTGGACTGGGAGTTTTACATCGAAAATGCAAGGCATGCCTTGCTTCTTCAAAGCTCAACTCTGTAGCGCTTGTCAAGGTTACTTGTGGTATGAACACATAAACAGGACTTCCAGACACTCCTTGAGACGGTAGAACCACCGACTCTCGGTCTGTTGAAGCAACATTCAAAGAATGTGCGTGCTCAGAAATATGTGTCCTAGGGGATCTAGACTCAATTGTGTGAGCAAATGAAGCTGGGAGAGAGGCAGAAGTCTCCACTGCTTCAATATCAACATCCTCCGAATGAGAAATCGATAGTGGATGCGGTTGGTGCCTGTGCAATGATGAAACTGGATCTTGTTAAGAGGATCCAGAGTGGCGATAAGGTGTAATATGCGAGGTTGGGGAGTCCTCGGCTTCTATCCTAGTGGTGGCATCCCGGTTAGTTGGTTCAACTATTGGAGGGCCATCGTTTTCTTTATGCCCTATTCCTAACCCGGACCACACATCCTCTCCATTTTGTTTTTCGACCTCTCCCTCAGGACCACCTTGTTCATCCGGAATATCAAAGAAAACATCATTCAAAGGAATATCATCGTAAATGTCATCATGATGTGATGAAGACTGTTCTTCATGAGATTCCTCAGGAATTGGTAGAAGATGAGTTCTCACACGGACAATAAATTTTGGAATTGGGGGTTGCCTTCCAGTAGTTGATGATGAAGATGGTGAAGAAAGAGTTTCAGAAGAAGAAGATGAAGGAGTTAGTGGAGAAGGAGCAGTGAAAGCCGGAGTTGTTGTTGATTTAGATTTTGATTTGGATGATTTGAGGCGACGAGACTTATGTTTCTTACTTGGTGGAGCAGATGATTCAGGTATGTCGATTGCAGAAGAAGAAGACAATTGAACAGATAAGCCAGGTGCCGAAACATCTCCAGACCCCTCTTTTCTTTTCCTAGACCTATGATCCTCTCTTGGCGACCTATGCGGGCGTGGGGAAGGCACAGCTCGGCGTTGAGCAGCCATACGCTCGTCTAAATACTCTCTGTAAATCCTGAGATCAGGATTATCTAATGGCACCTGGCGAAGCAGAGGTTCAGGAATAGGCATGACATCAATGGATTCAATCCTGTTATTGGTATATACACTTCGGAAGCTTGAAATGAAACATTAACCTTTTGACCAATTAATTTTTGCATGTTCTAATACCTACATTCTCTCTCAATACCTATATTCCCATCAACCTAAAGGTTCACTACACATTTTAACATAAATTACATTTGGTATCAGAGCAAAATCACATCGTGTGAAAGATCCATGGCTTGATTTTGTTCATTGTTCGTGCTAGCTTGTGTTTTTATCCACTATTTTGAAAACCGGGATTCAATACCGGTTTTCCAGATTCCCTTATAGCAGTTGTAATACCGGAATTCTTCGGATTTTTGCATGTTCTAAAACCGGGATTCATTACCGGTTTTCCTTGCCTTCAATACTTGTTGATTTTAATCACAATACCTGGTTTACACCAAAACCGGTATTTGTTACTTTATTCATCAATAATAAATAACTCCTCGTAATCAATAACTAATCTCTCGAAAACCGGTTTTTCTGAAGACAATCAGAAAACCGGTTAGTTGATTAGATATTTTATCTACTTTTCCTTTAATAATACCTGGTTTACCCCAAAACCTGTATTTGTTCTTCCAGTCATCATTAAGTTAACTTGTCAAAATCTTCAAGTGTTTTTTCGAAAACCGGTATTAGTGCTCTTATTCACTGAATACCGGTATTAGTAAGGGTTTGTACTGTGTTGTTGAGTTTGAAAGTGTAAATACCTGGTTTACTCCAAAACCGGTATTTGTTCTTCTATTATTCACTTTGATAAACCGAGATTCTGCACAAATTTTCCTTTGAAAACCGGTATTTGTTCTTCTATATCAAATACCGGTATTAGCTCAGTTATTACCCAAAACCGGTTTTTGTTGATATTTGAGGTGTTGTTGTGTGTTGAGATACCTGGTTTACATCAAAACCGGTATTTGTGCTCTTTTTCATCTATTTTTTTGTAAAAGTTATTCTGCCCAAATTTTTCAGATTTACAATCGGCTTTCTCTACTGTGGAATGGCTACTCAAGACTCCTTAATTCTTGGTAACGAATCAAGGCTTCCTGTTTTGTATCGTGGTTGTTACCCACTCTGGAAGAACAGATTCTTGAACTGGATTAAGAAACAATCTCTGGGAACTGATATTCTCGCTTCGATCAAAGATGGTCCAGTTGAACACATCAATCCAGTCACCAAAGAACCTCTTCCTCCTGAGAGTTGGAACACTACTCAAAGAAATAGATCTCAAGGTGATAGTCTTGCTTTACATCATCTCTACATGGGTCTTCCAAATGATATCTACTGTAATGTAGACTCATATGACACTGCAAAAGACATCTGGGATGAACTAGAAAGACAACTTCAAGGTTCTGATCTATCGTCTACCATTCGTCTCTCTAATGTCCTTCATCTCTATGAAACCTTCAAACAAGAAAAAGGTGAATCTCTCCAAGATGCCTACACACGTTTCTGCACAGTCATCAATGCTCTAAGTAAAGAGAAGGTTAAGAAGACTGAGATGGAATTTAAGATCAAATTCTTGAACTACCTTGATCCAGTTTGGCATTAGTATGGTACTCAACTTAACTAACATTCAAATTTTAAGGATCTTACCATTCACACTCTATATGAGAAATTGAAGCTCAATGCTCGTGTGAAAACCTCATTCCAGATCCTCTTGCTTTGGTTGCTAACAGAATGACACATCCACTCTTCAATTCAAATGTAGCAGATATCATTCCAGATCTTGATTCTTGTAATATCAATGCCTTTGAGTTGGATGACAAAGAACAACAGATGTATAATGACTTGGCATGTTTCACCCGATCATTCAAGTCGAAGTATTTCAACAAGAAACCTACAAATAATCAACTTCGTACTTCCTCAGTATCCTCTTATGCTCGCAACAATCAATCTCCAAGGTTTCACACTCCGTCTGAGAATGCTGGACCTGAAAAGAAATATGATGCTCTAAAGTCATTTAAGAAGAAGATACTTGAAAAGAAACCTGAAGACAAGAAATGTTTCAACTGTGTTCAAATAGGACACTTTGCTATCCATTGTCCCAAACCAAAGCAGAAGAACTCTACTTACTATCACAATAAACTCATGCTTGTTAAGCAACAAGAAAGCGGAGTCTCCCTTCTTTCTGAGAACGACCAGTGGTTGCATCTGTCTGACGAAGAAACTGAGGAACTTGCTGCTAATGTTTGTTTCATGACTAAAATCAAACACTCCAAAGAGCTTGAAGAAGGAGGTAACAGTTCTGAATCTGATGATGATGAGGTATGCCATATTCCTAAATGTGATCTTGCTCGTTTAGTGAATAATTGTGAACAAACTGATCTTACAAATGCCTCATTGAAAGAAGAAGTTGCAAAATTAACCAATGCCTTACAAGAAAAAGAAAATTCTTTAACTGAAGGTCAACAAGATTTTGACATTCTTCAAAAGGATTTTAAAGATTTATCAGCCAGTAATGCATCGGTTTCTTTTACTACTTCTTCTGAATTAGATCTTGCTAATCAAGAACTTGAGCTCAAAGTATTTGAACTAAACAAAAACATCAAAGAATTAAAAATTGCTCTGATACCAAATGTAATTTATGCTAAAATGTGTAGTGAACCTTTAGGTTGATGGGAATGTAGGTATTGAGAGAGAATGTAGGTATTAGAATATGCAAAAATTAATTGGTCAAAAGGTTAATATTTCATTCCATGTAGGGGTTTATATAGGCTTATTAATTGCACATAAACCCCTTAGTTAATTACAAGCAAGTACATGACTAATTACAAGACAAACCCCTTAATCTAAACATAATAAACACTAAGGACATAACAAATACTAATTTACAAAACATGCACTACTAAATATAAAGTTAACAAATATGATTGAGTATATGCCTTGTTTGAATAATTGCTTATCAGGTGATAAAAGTGAAACTCTGAAATGAATTACAATTTAAAGTTGTGGTGTATCACTTATAAAGAATGGATATGTTAAAAATACGGTGAATGTTGAATGTATGCTAATGTCTGTGATTATCTGTAGGTGTAAGAACATGGGTAGTGAGACCATGACATCGTTATTATTTGGTGTAAGACCATTGGGTAGTGAGACCCGTGACATCATTATTATGGTGATAGACCATACGAGTTATGACTATGAGAATTAGTTGTGTTGTTTCAAACAATCTCCCCCTATTTGATGATGACAAAACCTTGCAGCTTCTATAGATCAGTCTGGAAATACTTAATCAGATTGAAAGGGTTATCAAGTTGATAACATTATACATTTGACCATTTCAAATTTTTTTATTGGGTCTTTTGATCTTTTTCATCTAACAGAATACATACTTACAAGACTGGATGAAAAAGATGTCATCAACTCTATTTACTTAATTAAAGTTTTACGATTATGCATAAAATATAGTATTTACAAAATTTCACATAAGGACAGAGTTTGAGTATATGATGTGTAAAAATCGAGTTAAATTTAAAAAATAAGAAATACCCTAGAATTGACTACTACACACTCTCGGGCAGTTGACCCGTTCGTATGCAATATAGTTTAAAAGTAAGTCCAGGTCGAACCATAGAGACTAACAAAGAGTAAGCGAGTTTTAAGTAGTTTAAAATTTGAAATTTAAATACTCCCGTCATATTTGATTTTTGAAAGAGTTAGTTAATTGAAGAAATTAGTAATTCCGAGGAATTAAATGAAAAAAGAATCTGTATAATCAATAAGAATTAAAGGATCATCTACTTTCGACTCCATGACACAACTTATTTAGGTTGCATTTAAGTTAAAACCAATTCAATATATTGATTTGATAATGAGGTTAGACAAAGAACTCACTAGTTGGCCACCTATCCAAAGACGTTATCCCGACACTACTCCCCCAATAGACTGATAAAAACCGACACCATTGCGGTGTATGTCATTCAAAACGACTTCTAACCACCATAACATACCAATTTTTGGCTTAAAAGAACATTGCCAACTTCAAAAAGAAGAATATAAACATTTTAGAACCTTTTAGTTCGTCTTAAGGAGACGTATCAAACTCAATCATCAAGAGATTAAACAACTAAGCAAATGTTGGTTTACAATCTTACCAACTTAATAATAATAAGAGAAATATTTAAAAATAAAGCTTTTGTTGGTTTAAACTAACTACCAACTTACATTGATTTGACGGAAATGTGGGAAATACCAACTGACAGTCCAATCTCGTTTTTCTTTCTTTCTTCTTTTTCTTTTTATACTATTTTTCTATTTTCATTCTTTTTTTTAATGAATTACTTTTACCCTGCCTAATTGGTAACCCTTTTTTGAACTTTAAAACAACAAATCATAAATAACATGCTAAAGTGAATAATCTAGACTTAATCCAAAATCTTGACGAAATCAATCTACCCCCAACATAGATAATCATAAATAACAGCTCTCTAGTATTCTTGTATTTATGCTTATACACTTCAATTATAAGGAGTGTCTTATGCATTTTGATCATGGGTTTTTGACCTCATGTTGTTTGAAAGTCTTATAGGCGTCCCCTGGACTATTCAAATTGATGTCTTTTATGCGCATTAAGAAAATTATTATGATCATTTTATATAATTTTTTGGGAGCATGTAAGTACATGGCAGGAGGAAGTTACAATTTCTTTGTATTATTCCTAGCTGCTACTTTTATGCTGCCCTGTTTGGTCCGTTAATTTGGCTTATCTCAGGGGCCAATTATGCTCCAACCAGTTTTAATGCCTATCGGAGTCTTTGGTATGTGGGTTTCTGTTTCCCTTGTTGGTCCGGATGCTTCCTGTCTTCCTTCTGCAATTTCTAGTTGTCCTTTAGTTCCTTTCTGGATTATCCCTCTGTTCCGTTTGTACCACGGTACAGAGCTCGTTCCCTTTTCTTCTTCATTAAATGAACAGGGTATTGTTTGCATCCCCCCGTTAGATTTGTACTGTACACAACCATGTATCGTTGATGGTACCATATGGAATTTCTTCATTCCTTTTCTACCTAAGAGCATATCGTAGGGTGAGTTCGCCTTTATCACAATTGCCAGGATCCTTGCCGTTCTTCGCCAGGGATATTTTCCGATGGTGGCATCTTGCCATATCTCCCCCAATGGGCAAATGCGTTCACTAGCAAATCCTACCACCTCCGTCTCTAGTGGTGTGATTGTCTCTCGGAGCTTCTTCGGCAGCCTGAGGAAGCTTTTTTCGTAGATAATATCTCTACCACCTCCTATGTCTACTTGTGTGTTCCTAAGAGATACCATACCTATATTCACATTTATTAGCACCAAATCTACCGACACCTTCTCGTCCAGTTCTTCGAAGCGATAGTGTTGTGGAACTTTTCCTAAGATCATGGTACTCCGGTGCTCTGCTGGTTCTGCTCTATCAGTGGTAGGCCTTCTCCTTTTTACTAGATTTGTTAGCTTATTTTCTCTGGATGCGTTATCTATCTGCAGTAATCGAAGCCATGCCCGTATTCGTTGTGGAAACAAAAGAATTTGTCTAAATTTTTGGTTCCTCTTCCGGATAGTGGTAATGGCCTGACAAATGTTTTTGCTATTTCTTATTGTTCTTTTGTAGTTGTTTGCCCTACTACCTGTAGGGGAGGGCTCATCAGCTGTAATGTTCTCCGTTGTCTTGGTTTGCTTTCCATTCTCCTTTATTATTGATTTCCATTTGGCCATAGCTTTTTCCACTATCTCTTCTGAATTCCTCCACTCGTGGAACTTCTCCATTAGTTCCAGGTAACTCCTTGTTTTGCATAGGCATAGATGTGGTATCAGGTTTCCCGATCGGAGACCGTGGATGGCTCCGGATATTCTTTCTTTATCTAATATATGTACTAGGTTTCGAGTGTTGTCTCCGTACCGCTTCAGAAAATCTTTCGCCTCGTCGTCTTCTTCTTGCTTGATAGTATGTGCCCGTAAGCGACAACCAAACTCCTTTTTTTAATTTTGACTTAAAGTCTTTGGAATCATGGATGCTTTCTTTCGCCGAAGTATGGTATCCTTTTGTACTGGATAAATGGTCTCCTATAGGGGTACAAATATCCTCCAGAGTAGTACTGTGGACATGCATTAGATGTCTGATATGCTCCCAGCCCAGGTGTTGATTGCACAACATCCGCCGCAAGTATCCCAGCTGGCGTTTTAGATAAATCGGATGCGGTGGGTACACTAGCTTCGGGCTTTTCGTCGTTTCGGGGTGACCTTTATTTTTGCCTCTTGTGTTCTTTTAGTTTGTTTAGATTTCCCTTGGTGGGCTATTGACGAGTCCTTGCTACTGTATAGTTGTCTTCTGCTTCTTGAATATGATATTTGTCTTCTTTCCCACGATTCCGTATTGTTTATGGCGGATTAAGTTGTGCAGCGCACTCGGGTGCGACGCAGTTGGGGTTCGAACAATATCTTTTCCGATGCTACCCTCCCTTATGTTGAGGTTATCGCCTGTTGCCTTGCCTGAGGCCATTATCTGTCAGGTCTCCTGACCTACTGCCTGTCCAGTTGGTAATTTCTAGCCTATTCCAGTTTTTTGTTCTTCTATGGAACTGCGTTCTTCGACCGGGAGTGTTTTGTCGTTGCATACCTCATAATGGTGGGTAATGTCTGACATAGGTTGTTCCGGAAAGGAATTAGGGTTTGACATAATTCTTTTTTGATCGTGGATGGATTCGAATTTGAGGGGAAAGGTCCCATGGATGGCGCCAATTTGTTTGATTAAATAATCGAACTATGACTCAACTTGAGGTGTGAGGTTGGTTTAGAGTGTTTTATTGGCGATTCCCTTCAGGTCAGAGGGCAGTAAGCCACTTTACGCCTTTAGTTGATTGTCCCTTAGCTAATTATGAGGCTTAGGGTTTGTCGGTGATAGTTAGGGATTCGAAGGTTGAATGTGTTTGGTGATGATGATGTGCCGTATGGCACCTCCTCTCCTTATATGGAGGGTAAACCATGGAGAGGAAGATAGAAATTTGGGTAAATCCCTTCCTTCTTTCGTGATATCATCTAAGTATGGAAGAGATATATTTAGGACTCTTAAACCGTGTCTTAGTTTATAGGAGTGTTTGATTTTATTCCTTTTTAGGAAGGCGGATAAACATGGAATAGATTTATGTGTATCCGTTCCCTATTATTTGTGATAATTATCTTTATGAGCCTCAGGAATACCGAGGTATACATCGTAGCTTCGGCTATGGATATGTTTGCTTGGCACAATATGTTAGTACCTTCGCTGTTTAAGAAGAGTCCTTTGTATCCAGTCTTTTATACATGGGTAAATGTAACAACCCCCAATTTCCAACTAGGACAATTTACTTAGATTTATCTACGTATCTATCCCTAGAGGTTTATTAAGGAAATTGACTTTCTAGACATTTAAGGCACAGTGATAATTGCCTTCTAGTTCAATGGAATGCTTAAAAATAGCTAGTCATCTTAGAAATGCCTTACAAACTCTAATTGAATAATCAAAGCCAATCTCAAAGAAACGATAATCTTGAATTAATGCGTACACTATCTACCAAGCAAGAATTCAAGTATCCCAATTAATCCAACAACCCAAATAATAATAATAAGCATTTGGAGTTTATAATAATATGACATATGTAATTATATTTTTTTTTGGGTAAAAGGTTACCCCGGTGAAGTATTATAAACACTATCAAAAACATCAGTACAAGTAAATAAACACTATCAAAAACATCAGTACAAGTAGTGTGACTGTTTGTCACATTAGTTCACATATATGACAAACCATATATGTGTGATTCATGCTCAACTAGCTACCAATTTAATCAGACTACACTTAAACAACTGTAAGCAATTTACAAGAAGGCACAAAGACAAACTAAACGGAATATGCTACTCGGCAACTTCATTCTTCATAATAAGCATCGAAGGTAGTTTCCATTCTTCAATGAGTCGTTTAGCAGCACTTGTGTCTTTTAGCTTCATTCCATGTAACTTTGAACGAACAGTCGAGAGAATTACATCTCGAATTTGTGCAGTGGTTCTCATTTTGTTGCTATATAACCTGTTGTTTCTTTCCTGCCATACAAAAAAAGCCGACGCAGCAAAAACAAGTCGTCCCACCACACTTGATATTGATGAGCCCGACGATATAGAGATGAGCCAAGCTATAATGTCATCTAGCAAAGCTGCAACGTGATCCATCTTGGCAAATGATCTAACCAGCATCCATACCTGAGAAGAAAAAGGACACTCAAAGAAAAGATGATTATGTGAGTCCGGACCATGCTTGCAAAGAGTGCAACAAAGTAAGTTCAGATTAGTCGCTCCTCCCACATCCCAATGCTTGAGTCGGTCCTGAGTCTTCAATTTACGTAGTAGAACCAACCAGATAAGGAATGCGTGTCGTGGAATACACTTCGAAAACCAAACAACATTCACCCAATTTACCTCAGGTTGCTTATACCTAATTGAATCCCACACAATAGATGCTGAAAATAGCTTTTCAACTCCATTTTCATCACGCCATATAAGAGTATCATTACGATCAGTGGACAGATTTGGGGGAGTAACAGGTATAAGTACAGGATATAAGTCATACCATGCAGTGGGCTATTTCCAGCCCTCATCACTCACTACATCGACCACTCTATCCTGAAGTGACAAGCCAACCCGTTTTATTTTTCTTGGTGTAATTATAGAACTAAGGGGTCCCAGCTTACACCATGAATCAAACCAAGCAGACGTTGATAACCCATTCCCAATTCTTGAATAGAAAAACGGTCGAAAAGTACTTCTTAACTGTAAAAGTTTGCGCCATCCCCAACTAGCACCTGCACGCAAAGGAACATCCCAAAAAGATCTACCTTTTAACCGGTTAGAATGGATCCATTGAACCCATAAAGACTTCCGATTCGTGATAATGCTCCACACATGTGCAGCCATGAGTGCTGTATTTGAATCTTCAATTCTACGTATACCAAGCCCACCTTCATATTTAGGAAGACATACTATCTTCCAAGAAACCTTCGCTTTTCCCCGTTTCATATCTCCTTGGTACCAAAGAAAACCTCTCATTTTCCTTTCCAGATCAGCAATAATACTCTTGGGGAGAATGAAAACCGAAGCCCAATACGTATGCAATGAGGATAAAACAGAATTAATAAGTTGGAGTCGCCTCGCAAATGATAAACTTTTATTTCTCCAATCTGAAATTCTTTTTTCCATCCTCTCCACCAATACCTTACAATCTCGATAAACTAACCTGGTAGAAATAAGTGGAACACCTAGATACCGAACATGAAGTTTACCTTCTTCGAAAGGAAGAATCTGCAAGATAGCTTGTTTAACATGATCCGAAACGTTGCAGAAGAAGACGGTACTTTTAGGCAAACTTGGAACGAGACCTGACATCTCTTTAAAAGCATTCAGCACTTCCATGAGAATCGAGGTCGAGCTAGTATCGCCCCTTGCAAAAAAGAATAAATCGTCTGCAAAACATAAGTTTATTAACTTTTCCTTCTCACAAAGCTGGTGGTAGCGAAAACATGGATTTCCAAGAGCAGCCTTCTTCTGTAAATACAAAGTTAACACTTCCATTACAAGCGTATATAAATATGGGGACATTGGATCCCCTTGTCGTAGCCCCCTTCGCCCTTTGAAAAATCCGTGCAAGTTACCATTAACACATATAGAGAACGATGTAGATGTAACACACGACAATATCCATCTAATCATTATTCCATGGAAACCGAATTCTCTCAGAATCCTGCCTAAAAAACCCAATCCACAGTGTCATACGCCTTCTGAATATCTACCTTGAACGCACATCTAGGGGGTCCACGGTTGATATGATAGTTGTGCATCAGATCTTGCGTAAGAAGTATGTTGTCCGATATTTTTCTACCCGAAACAAATGCTGATTGGTTAACATTAACAACGTCATCCAGTTAAGACCCATTCTTCGACCTCACATTATCTCAAAGATAGGAAATGGTGTTAATACGTCCATGTGGTCTGATAAATGGTGTACAATTGGTCCGTTAAATCAGTATATTACACCAAGAGCTATATATAATGCCGGTTTTTCAATGCAAGCTTCGGTTTCAGATTTGATTATGGATGGTGAATGGAAGTTCCCTGATGCGTGGTATGATCTCTTTCCAGTTCTTATTAATTTACCTGTACCTGAACTATTGCAGAATCAAGAAGACAACTTACTTTGGCAAGATCACAACAGCATAGATTCATCATACTCATCTACATCAGTATGGGATACTATTCGATATAGAGGAGCTGTAATTCCTTGGGTAAACTTGGTTTGGTACCCTCAGTGTATTCCTTGACATGCTTTTCATCTATGGCTCGTCATGAGGAGAAAACTCAAAACACAAGATCGAATGAAGCCTTGGGACGTCGGAAGTGAAACCAACATGCGCCTGATGTGCTACTCTCTTTGTCAACAAGGGATGGACTCTCACTCACACCTTTTCTTCGAATGTGAGTACTCACATAAGGTATGGTCTTCAATGAAGAAAATTGCTGGTATGCACCATATGTCACATTCTTGGGGTGATATTGTAGATTGAATAATCGATCAAAAGAACCAGAAATCTGCACAATTAGTGATCATAAAGCTACTTGTTGCTGCTTCGTCTTATTTTATATGGCAGGAAAGGAATTATAGGCTATTCTCAAGCAAGAGGGAGAATGATTTAGCTGAATCAATCAAGAACACGGTTCGATCGAAACTTATATCGATGAGATTCAAGAATACTCCATCAGTTCAACAATTGCTTGATGCTTGGAACCTGCCCGTGGGGCTTCTTCTAGATGATTGCTGATGTAGTTTGTTACGTTTCTTATTGCATTACATTATTATCTGATGTCTCCTAGGACGCATTGTTTCCTTGTCAAATTGTTTTTGTCTAGGCTTTCTAGTTTGGATATTCACATACATATGGCATGTCATATGTATGAACTAATATGACACTCTGTCATATTACTTGTACTTCTTTGATTATTGTTATAAAATTCATCAGGGGTGACGGCCTTTTACCGAAAAAAACAACGTCATCCAGCCCTTCTTTAATACGACTAGTAATTATCTTACTAATACATTTATACAAAACATTACCGCAAGATATTGGTCGATAATTAGTAATACGAGAAGGAGTGGTAACCTTTGGAACGAGTGCAATGATCGTGTGAATCAAATCCTTAAGCAGTTTACCATTATCAAAAAAATCCAGCACCGCCCTACAAACATCATTACCAACAATATCCCAAGAGCTTTTAAAAAACTTAGACGTATACCCATCCGGACCCGGTGCCTTATCATTCCCAATGTCAAAAATTGCATCTTTTATATCATCACAAGTAACACTTCTTACCATTCGATCAGCTTTGACACCCGATAGTTTATTAACAAAAATATCACTTGGAGGGACTCTAGATATGTTTCCCGCTCTACCAAGAAAATTCTCATAATAAGACACAAAAGCCTTTGGCACCGAGCTTCCCTCTTGGATCCGACCACTCACATCAGTAATAGCCTCAACCCGACTCCTGTGATTCTTACTTTTAACCGAACTATGGAAAAAAGCGGAATTAGAATCACCCACCTGTAGCCATTGTGTCTTTGATTTTTGTTTCAGAAACAACTCCTCATCAATAGAAGCTTGATTAAACGCATTTGAGATTGCAACTTCATCTCCTCGCAAAACTTCATTTGAGGGATCCAGCTCAATAGCTTTCTGAACCTGGTCTAGCTCATTTCGAAGTTGAGTGACTCGTTTATAAATATTTCCTTGAGATTCCAGCAGCTTACGAAGAGGAGATTTTAACAACCTCAGCTTCTTAACAACCCGAAACATATTATGACCATCAACTTCTTCTTTCCAAGCTTTACTCACAGCCTCCATAAACCCATCCTTATCAACCAGAAAATTTGCAAATTTAAATGGTTTTGGCCGATCCCTCTTTATAGAAGGTAACTTAAGTATACATGGAGAATGATCAAACACTCGATACGGTTGAAATATTACATAAGCTGATGGAAAAGCATCAGTAAACTCAATGTTTCCCATAACCCTATCGATTTTCTTTAAAATACCCACACCCTTTTTCGGTTTTTGAGTCCAAGTATAGTGGAGTCCGGTGCTATTTATGTCCATTACTTCCACCTGTTCAACACAGTCTTTGAACTCCCTCATACCCGTATTGATTACCGACGAGCCAAAAAGGTTATCTTCCAAGTTCAGCGATGAATTAAAGTCACCAAGTATAACCCATGGTTTATCTCTTACAAACAGCTTATGTGTGTACAAAGTCTCCCACAGTTGCCTCCTATTCTTATAATGATTATCAGCATAAATAAAAGAGCAAAAAAGAGCTTTTTGATCAATTTTAAAAACAACCTGTGTGTGAATTACTTGGCTCGTTTGAGAGAGAACCATCACATCCACAAGCTCCGGATTCCAACCTACGATAATTCGAGTTCCTTTTGGACACAATGCACCATTCAATGTCCAGTCCCATCGCCCACACATCTTCTTACACGTACCCAAAAGGTTAGAAACATCCATGTGTGACTCCATAATTGCACATACAGTCAATTTGTTATCATTCACCACCTGTCGAACCTCTTTCTATTTGAGGGGTCGATTCAAACCCCTTATGTTCCACGCAGCGATACTACCCATTTGACACCTGACCACCGGGAGTGCTTGCCCCCTTTGAGCTAGGTGGTGTCGTATGCGAACCCATAAAAGTTGAGGTTTCATTTGGAATTTCAATAACTTCATCCACATCATTATCAAAATCATCCTCACTATTATCCTACCTGCTGCCATCACTTTGCCTATCTTGCCTTCTTTCCTGCTTATTAGTATCTTCTTCAATGTCATCATAATCTTGTAGAGCTGAAAATGAGTTACTAGAAGAGGAACTCGGCTTATTATTATTATTACCAGAAGGTCGAGTAACCGGACGATACTCAACTTTCTGCTTTTGTTTATTCAAATGGATTCCTTGTTTCTGACCTTTCCTACCCTTCCTTGCTACTGTTTTGAACCCATCAGCATCAATAGTAGGAGTTTTCTTATTTACACTCACCTGTTTAGGGCATTGTGCATCTAAGTGCCCAAACACGTTGCAAGTGGAACAACGTGGAGGCCTCCATTCATACTGAACTTTAATTTTTTCCTTAGAATACCCTTCACCATCCAAGTCCGGAACAGCCAATACGAAATCATCTATAAACTCCTTGTCCGACTTCATATCAATCAACGCACGAGCAAAATTACTCCTTCCCCATGATTCTAAGCACATAGTATTCGTATACGTATCTAGCATTTTAGGGTCACCCAGTTTAGATGCTAATAAACTAAGCCCATCTTCTGAGTATGCTGCCATTGGAACACCATGCAACCGCACCCACACCGGTATGGACCTGATGTCCTCCTTTTTCAGATTAATAGTTGGGTTCCACTCATTCAAAATGACAGGAACACTTCGAATCAACCAAGGTCCACCTTTAACACTCTGCATCAAATATTAATAAAAGACATATATATGCATGGTTATATAAATGAGTTCATTAAAAAATTTAAATATATAAAACACACCACATGCATAAATATCAACTAACCAATAAGCAAGCAACTAGTTCTTACACTTCTTACACCTTACCCTCATGTGTACACTCTAGTACACACCCATAAATATATAAATACATATATATACATGGCATGAGCATGCATCTAGCCTTCAATCGATCCAAGTGCATCACCAAGCACCACCACCAAACCATGGTTAGTCTTTTACTACTCTTGTCAACCAATGAGCAAACACCTAGCCCACTTTCTCCCCCTCCCTTTCTTTTGAACGACTACACACACACACACACACACACACTTCACTCTTTTACTCTTATTTCTCTCAAACACAACCCATACACACATATTTCCTCTTACACTCCTCTCTCTCTCACACACACACCCTCTCTCTCTCTCTTGTTCTCTCTTCTCGTGGACAGCAAAAGGAAGGCAGAAAAATGCCTTTGAATACCCCAAAAAACAATCAATAAACATCATCTTTGCAACTCCTTGTTGTAACAAATCTATACCATAATCAACCCCACATGAAATGGATGATATTGGAGCTCAAGAAGGCTGCCAAAACAGCTCCTATAGCTGCTGATTTCGGGCCACATACAAGCCAAAATGGAGGTTTAAATCTTTAACTATCAACTATAATAATAAGAGTTTTAGGCTAGATTATTAAAGAGTTAATTCAAATAAGGTTTAAGGGTTATTGCAAGCTTGGATTAAGGGTTATATGGAGTCTAGAAAGCCATGAAAATCTGAACCTTTTCTTCATCAAAACCAAGTTCATCAAGGGTATAAACCTCTATCTCTTTGTTTAATCTATCATGTTTTTGTATATACTAAAAGATCATTATCAAAAGTCTATGTTTTCTCTTGATTATTTGAAAAACACACTTGATGAAGGCATGTTAATAGAATCTTTCCTTTAATGCCATTGCATGTCAAGATCTAGGGAAAAGATTCAAGGATTTAACTCAAATAAGACCCAAAAGTGTTGTTTTATGTTAATGTCTAGTGAAAGTGACTTTTTGCTTGAAGAAAATAAAGATATATTTGCATATACTCATAAATATATTTCTGTATATTTTCATGGATAAACTCATTTTGATGTTAAAAGTAAGATTTAATAAAGGTTTTGTTGTTAACAAGGTTAGATCTTGTCATGCAAGTACATAAGTTGTGATAAATTAGTTGTTAAGAGCTTGGACTTGAGATGGATCTTTGAAGGATGATTGCTGAACTTGAAATTGATTGAAATCTGTATATTTGATGTTAAGAGATACAAAATAAAGTAATAATCTTGTTAGTGGTAATCTAGAGGCTAAAACAAGCAACCAACACCATTGGTGAGTTGATATAACCGATAAACATTCTGACAGAATTAATCTTCTGTCTTAGAATGGGAAAACTGAATAAGTGAGGGCATTTTCATGCAAAATTTCCAAAATAAAAGTTGTAGAGGAGCGAGTTAAGTTTAACCTCCAATTGAAATTACTCAAAAACACTAAACCAAACGAAAGATATGGTTTTTCTACTGAAACTGGTCAAAACTGTAATTTTATTTGAATATTTTATAAACTTTAACAATTTTTATCTCCTAAACCAAAAGGCTCCAGGAGGTCATACTTGGTGGAAAGTAATTTCAATGTGACTTGAACTTAAATTAAAATCATGGGATTTTTCCAACAATCAAAACCCCGAGAACTTTTATAAAACTTCTGATGTCGCAAGCAGTGCCCATTCGGGACAGTTTTTGTTTGGATAATTTTTAAGGACACCAAACATTATCTAAAAATTCACCAAAATACTAGATACATATAAGTCATTGTTTAAAAATCATGAAGGTCCAAACAATTCGTCTTGACCCCAAAATAGTAGCCAATATTTCATAAAAATGTGAAGTATAAACAGATAATTCTGAAGTGAACTAATAATTTGTGTAATGGGCCATGTAATGAACCAAAGAGTTAATGGGCTAGCCTGGCCCAATTAGTGAACGCAAAAAGGACCATAAATCTGTAGGCCCAATTGGCCCAATAACCCATATAGCGCAATAATCAATATGACCCATTAAGCACATAACCCAAATAAGGTCAAGCCCAATAACTAAATTAAGCCCAATTAAATCACTTAAAAGCCCATAACACTTGGCCCAATTGATAATGGCCCATAACATTTAAACGAATTTCATAAACCAAGTAATCGTAAGACAAATCGAGAAATATGCGAGTTGAAGACACGTGTAATCAAAATAAAACAAAGATGATTAAGTGAGATAGACATAAGTAATTATGTTAACCAAACTATATATTGATATCACAAATGCTAATTCGTGTTAAAATCGGTTACACATCAAATGATGAATAAGGATAATATAACCTAATATGACATTTCTATATGATAACCTAATATATCAAGTGAAACCACAAATGAAGCCAAGTTACCGAAAATCTAACAACTTATAACTACGCATGTAATGAAAGTAACCTTTTACACCATCAATCTATACAACCAAAACGATGCGAATGTTAGCATTATACTTGGATCCCACCATTTATAGCAACATAATGAAAGTGACATTTCTAAGTGATGGCTTAAGGTAGGAACTTATGTATATTAGTCCTCTCGTAGGGATAAGTTTGGCTTTGATATACGAATGAGGAGCATAAGGAATATATGATCAAGGAAGCTATAGATGGGAAGTACCCATTTTGGATATATGAATATAATGCGTGGCATATCAAGGTAAGTCATAGCCCCCTTTCAAAACTATTTTATGTGTTTAACTTTCGGGGTGAAAAGCATGATAAATAAATAAAATTCCTTTCTATATAAGAAATGATTCTTGATAGTATGTTTATGATAAGGAATATATGTTGTATGTTCAATGTGATCTATGTTATATGATGAGCTTGATTACTGTCAAAGTCTAGTCCCCGCTACACTACTATTAACTTATTGAGGCGTGTAGTTAGAGAGTTGCACAACTAGGATTCGTCCCCTCACCACGAAGATGGTGACAGGTTGATTGGCCGCCTACGTTTCCGCCCTCAACGGCTGCCAACCTAGGGGTGATCTAATCTACTTTTTATTATTGGTCGTCTCCATGGCACGACCCAATTATGGTTAACGCACGTGATTGACAGCATGTGCTTTATGGTTATATCGATGGGATATAATATGTTGGTTTGCGACGTGAAAGGGACTTAGTAGTGGCTCAAGCTAAACTCATCTAAAATATCAATGTGAATGTTACTAATGACAGATTTGGGACATCCTTTGGTTATTATGGAATGAACATATGGTTTGGGCATTGGACCTTATATGGAATATTGAAAGTTGTTGAAATTGGCGATATTGAAATCTTGATGACCGAATAGTTTTGAGGTGATATATGATTAATCGTTTGACACATTTTTCTCTCATGATGATTTGAAAAATGAGAACTTTGTAATTTACCATGGATTCCCACACTTTGAAATGACACTATGGTATTCGGAAAACGTGATAATATGATATGAGAATTTTGTCAATCATATGGTTTGGTTATTTCGAAATGTAATAGTAATGTGTTTTCTAAGTATTAAAATAGTTATGTACAAAGATTTATATAAAACCTATGCACTCACCTACTACGTTTTCGTAGTTGACACTTTTTCTTCATGCTTTTTAGGAATTAGCATAAGCTTTTAGGATTTATATGCATCATGATTGTTTGCATTGCACTTTGGAGTCAAAGATCAAACCTTGTGATGGGCAATGGAATCCGCCTTGATCATTGTAGTATACTATTTCATGTGCTTGTTATTTATTTCGTGGACTTAATATCCAAGTTCGGTAGATGTATTGTACTTGGGGATTGGTTCACATGTTTGAATACTCGAATTTCTGTACATCTCATCGTTCCACTTTAGTTGGGGTGTTACAGTAAAGCTCCATATACGATATTGATGATATACCCTATACGGAGCTTTAGCTTCGTACCCGAAACAGATATGAAAACACCTTCGTACAGGTAAATTTACTTACTCAGAACAGAGCCTAACCTCCATTCGATATAATCATTCCGGAGCTCCTATGGTAACAAATACCCAGCTCCGAAGAAAGATACCAAGAAGGTCGGATATAGATCCTTTCCATGATTATCCAAAAAAATAATATATTTGAGGTCCAACAACTTCGGACGCGGCTCGTCAAAGAGATCAATACGAATCTTCTAAAAAGGATGAAAGATATCCCTAAAAGAGGAAGAGATTTACCCTAATTCAAGAAACTCTCACCTCCAAGTTTTCTACCCTCTATATAAAGAGGAGGTATCATACGACACAGATCATCTAAAAACCACCTTAAACCCTTATCATCAATACTTTTGACCTCCATAAACAAACCCTCAGCCTCGTTAACGGCTGAGAGTAAACAATCATAGGCGTAAAGCGGCCTTCGGCCCTCTGACCGAAAGGGAATCGCCAACCTACATCCCTAAAACCCTACTCACATCTTCGGTTGAGCCATAGTGCAATCATTTGATCAATCAGATATATCATCAATATGGTAAATAATGGTGGCTGGACTTGGCTAACTGCATGGTGATAGGAAAGATGTGATATACAATGCTTCTTAAACCTGGAATTCCATCCGCTCTCACCAGCAAAATGTCCCATGGGTTGAATTGGTATGGTTTTCTTATTGCATCCCAGATACTCGTTTCTTGTTTGGTTATTTATGTAGAAGAAACTGAAAACACAAGATAAACTTAAGCAATGGGATGTTAGTGGATCGAATAACTTAAACCTGCTCTGTTGTTTGTTATGCAAGCGTGGCCCGGACTCACATGAACATCTTTTCTTTGAGTGCTCCTATGCGGCGCAGGTTTGGAACCAGGTTAAACATTTGGCAAAGTTGCATAATGTTTCTTGCTGTTGGGATGATATTGTAACTATTTTACTGAAGAAAGGTAGACCAAAGCTGGCGAGGACGGTGATCGGCAAGCTCCTAGTCGCCACTACGGCTTATTATATTTGGCGAGAGAAATACCAGATTTTTTACTCCTCAAGAACGGCTGGTTTCACAATTGCGAGATATCATAGTTACCACAATGTGCCTTAAGCTTGCAACTATGAAGTTCAAAAAGAAGAGTAAAGGCTTGAGTATTCTTGATGATTGGAAGCTCCCAGAGACGTAGCCGCTGGAAGTGTGTCGTTTAGTTTCATATTAGTGTGTCGTTTAACAATTGAGTCCTTTAGTTGCATATTAGTGTGTCATTTTGTATTTTGTTTTTTTTTTGTTGCTAGTATGCGTAGTGTTTCTAGGCATGTTTTGCTTTTTAGCTAGTTCCATATATATATATATGGGCTTGTCCTATGTATGAATTAATGCCTTAAACTTGTCTAGGTACCTAAAAATGTCTTTAGGGTTATCACATGTTATTTAAGATCATTATAGGCCCTATTTTGTTCCTCTGTGCTCCCTTGATAGGAATCTCCAAGCAAGAATATCCTTATTTGAGAGAGGATATTCTGAGTATCGTAAGCAATTTTTACCAGAGCTTGATAATCTTAAGGGAACGTCATTCGCCATTGAATGAAAGTCTTCTTTTCACCATCTCCGGGGAGATTTTCAATATAATTTACCTTTTGTTGCTTTGATGTCCATACCATGTGTGGGTTATCTATTACCTTAAGAGTAACAGATTCCCATCTTGCAATCACCTTTTCATATAGCCCTACATCCATTGGTAGGACCAGCATCACTCCTTGGTTTACTTTTGCTGTGGGGAGATTCCACATACCATAACCAAGAGTATCTTCGGTCTTAACCTTAGATAACTTAGTTTTTACTCCATAGAGATCAAAACTTGGAATCTGTCCTAGCCTGGTGGCTAGTGGATAACCAACCTGACCCATTAATGGCTCAGTGGGTGGTTTATAGCCAGAGGTTACACTACTATAACCCCGTTCTTGTTTTGCCCCAAGCTTTTCTGCTACTTGTATGAATTTCTGTAATGAGGGGTAATCCCAGTTGGGTTCTTCACCAAGAACGTAACCTGCTTGAGTGCTATCTGGCTCACTTTCTTCATACTGGTTACATAATATACTATGAGAGCCCTGCTTTCTTGAGCAGTTACTACACCTTCTATTTCCTTTTGATCTCCCGTACTTTTGTTTCCTGAATTTTGTTACCAGGTCTCGATTTGCATCAAAACAAGGAGTATCGGAGGTTTGATTATTTTCATACTTTTCCTCATAGTTCTCCTTTAAAACATATGGTAACGAGCATTCACCACTGTTGTATGTTTGCACAGGTGTGGGACTCCAGTTAACAGGAGTATTATCAGGTTCAAATTGATCCTGAGAATATCCTACTAATGTAACACCCGTCATTTTAAAACCTGGATTTTCAAAAACTTTGCCAAACGGCGTTTTAACGTAGCGAAAAAGGATCATTTTAAAACTGCTTCATCCATAACGGATGGTACCTTTAATTAAAGTTTGGTGTTACTAATAGCATCATCGTAATAGTCAAAGTAAAATCCAAGTTATGACATTAACATAATTGCCATCAACACTACAAGAGACACGAGTCAAATAAAGTAGCCGAACATATGGCAATGGGTAAAGTCTAATCATAGGGAGACTAATGCTAATCTTCCTTTATTCTTCTACCTATCTCACGATCCACACACTTCACTAGCTTATACCTGCTTATCCTGAAGAACACAACATTTTCATAAAAGCAAGTGTTAGCTAATAAATTAGCTAAGTAAGATACACACATTTAATAAAACGTTCTTCATTTTACTTTCATAAAACTTCTTCGTATTTTACATATCAAAACATGATCACTTTACATATTATCCACAAACGTCGTAAGATAATCCCATTTTTACTTGTTCCCACATCCCATCACATTACGTATTATATTAACATACGTATCATCATATCATATCAACATATACTTACAAGGCAATCGTATCATCATATCATATCATCAAATACTTACAATGCAATCGTATCTTCATATCATACCATCATATACTTACAACTTAATCAACATCTCATATCTTTGCATAACACACATAAACATATCCCACGTATACATATTAGCACATAAAGAGTATATACTCCTAATTATGCCTATCAACGATAAATCATACTTATAATCAACTTAATCAACGTAAGAAACTTATCATCTTTGATCAGCTTTAATCAACGTATCGACTTATCAGCATGTCAACTTATCGTCTTATCAACTTATCAACTTTAATCAACGTATCAACTTATCAACTTTAATTAACGTATCAACTTATCAACTTTAATCAACTTTAAGCATTCCGTTAAGCTTTTAACATTGGTGGTTAGTCACTCCACCCAGAATTACTAGATCAACGTAACTATGTCGCAAGAAATTACTCAAGCGACCACTTTCTAGTATTCCGTCTTGATGGTTAGTCACTCCACCCGGAAATACTAGATCAACATAATTATGCAAAAAGGAGCCACTCAAGCGACCACGTACGCACTAGCTTTACAACTAGCACGGGTTAAGCTTTGTTAGAACTAAAAATGGTGTTAAAATGTAAATGTTTTAGAGGTGGAAAGGGCATTAGTGAAACTTAGATTGATGATATAAATAGTCCCCTTCCACACATTAATTGTAAGCCTTTTCCCACATTTATCCTAATCATTCCATTTCACTCTAATTATTCTCTCTCCATCTCCAACTTCAACCTCCATACACACACAAACACATTTTCACACACTAACCTTAATTTCTCCATTTTTTGCACAAATCAAGCTCAAATTTCTATTTTACATTTGGTATCAGAGCACAATCAGTTAATCTGAACGATCCATAGCTTAATTTTGTGCAATTCTCATACAATTCTCGAATTTTTATTCAAAACCGTTTTTTTTTAAATGATCTTCATTGTTCTTCATTTTTTCACCTCTCAAATCACATAAAATCATAGATATTTGTTCACCAATAGATTCGTGATAGTTAATAACATAATCCTGTCAAGTTTCAAGTTCCAATTCGATCTAAATCTCGAGTTTGAATTTTTGGATTTTGGCTCAAAATTTGGGTTTGTAATCTGTTGTGTTTTGTGTTGAATTTTGTTAATCTGTGTGTTGCTAAGGTGAAAACAAACATTTTGCAAGTGATTTCAAGTTCTAACTCCTAGTAAATGAAAAGTTATTGAAGCTTTTTGAAGTTATTAATGGAGTTCATGTTCAAAACTGTTTTGATGAAGAAGATGATGAACCTAGGACGATTTTGCACTAGGACGATCTTGCAAAGATCTTCCTAGCCTCTGAACTTTTCATTCTTTCCTTCTAGTGCTTTGTGTCTTGTAGGACGATCCTCACAAGATCGTTCTGACAAGTGTTTGTGTGTGCTGAAGTGTTTGTTGTGGCTAATTAATCCTTACGGATTGGTTTGGTCAATTCAAACACTTGGAAAGTGTTTGATACTTGAAGATTCTAAGCCAGAACCTAGGACGATCTTACCAAGATCGTCCCAGCACATTGAAGGCTAGGACGATCCTGACCAGATCGTCTCAGCATTGTGACACTAGGACGATCCTGACCAAGATCGTCCCAGTTCATTTCAAGACCCTCCCAGTTCCATTGAAGACCGTCCTACCTTTCTTTCTTTCATACTTAGAATATTTTCAACCCAATTCTTAGGATGATCTTCACAAGATCGTTCCAATTCCAAAAATCCAAAAAAAAAAAGTCTTTTGGCGGGAAATATAATTTTTGCCCAGGTTCTTAAAAAGGGATAATTCATGAAGATTTAAAATTTGATAGCATTAAAAAATTTTAGGCCGATTTTCATCCGTTATTGACGCGGTTTTGGCGAAAATTTTTAGAAATTATCAAAATTTTCCTATGATCATGATATCCAAAGTTTACATGAAATTCAAAGTTTCATGAGAACATATTTCGGCGGCAAAAATTTGGAGGGAAACCTGAAGTACAAAATTTCCAAATTTCAATTTTAATTCTTTCACTTCAATTTCAATCAAAATTACCTTTCATTTCATTTCACCTTTGCTCAACAAAATGTCAAGTCCAAGTATCTCAAATTCAGTCAAAAATGATTTCATCTTCAATTTGTGGTTAACTTCCTCACCCAAGACACCTACTTCATCTGAAGTAAAACAGATAAAGATGGACTATGTTCATGTTGTTCGTCGAAACCTTATCCAAATCCTTGTCAAGTGATGAAGATATTGATTCATTCGGCTGCAACTGAAAATGTAAAGTTTCAAGAGGAAGTAGTCACGTTCCAAGTTGAGAATGTCAAACTGAAAGAACAAATGAGCTACTTTCGAGCTGGGAATGTGAGGCTTAAAAATGAGATGAAAGAACTTCAAGTTGAATTTGGAAACCTTGTAGTTTGGAATGAAATTGACAAACAAACTTTGAAGAAGAATGATGTGTTGATGTCACAAATGCTGAGATAAAAGAACTTCAACAAGAATTGGAAACTTCCAACAAGAAGCTGAATGATAGTATCTTGGAAAGCAAATCAAGAGAACTTTCAAGTTTTCAATCTCAGTTGAAAAATGAGACATCCATATTCTTAACCATGGAGAGCAAGTTCATTGATGAGATGAACAAAGTTGAGAAAGAGAGACAAGATGGTTGCAACAAAATCAAGACTTGAAGAGAATTGTTTGCAATTTCAATCAAATGAAACATCTCTACAAAAGAGAATCTCTGAACTTGAGATGGAATTGCAAACACAATTAACATCTTATGACACTCAAAGTGATGATGGCTCAGTTTATCATGATACAAGTCCAATATTTCCAACTGAACTTGATGTTTCAAAGAAAGTTTCCATTGAGTCCATCCCAAAGAGCTCCAATGTCAATGGTTCACCAACCCCTGCCCGAAAGATGTCTTAGTTTACCAATTACTCATTGGAGAAGAGTAAGAAGTATTCAACATCATCTACAGTTGATGGATCAGTATCTTCAGTCTCATTCCTATCTTTTGAAGACAATACAGCTTTCATCTTACAAGCCAAAGCTCAGTTGCCTAAGCTCACATGGAAATCAGTTTACAAACAAAAGTCAACTGAGAAAAAGACAATCAAATACTCATTTTGGCAACTCTTCAATCTTGCACCTAAAACAATTCATATGCCAAAAGTGAATGTCTTATCCTCTCCACTGCGTCCATGAAAACTCAACTTTTCAACGACTTCGAGTTTTCACCCTCCATGGACTTCAGACTCAATTCACCGGATTGATGATACTTACATTTGGAATGTGAAGACAAAAACCATTGGGCCTCAGCAAAAATGGGTTCCAAAGGTTGTTGTTAAGTGATCTGGTGAATATGGTTTATACACATATCAGTGTATAACCCGGGCTAAAGATGTTGTTTTGTTGGACTACTACTTCATAATGCTTGATTCCCCAGTTTCGACTTCAAAGAGACATGATGAACATGTAGCCACACATTCATCATGAGGGGAAGAAAGAGGATAATGAAGTCGAACAAGTCTTTATGATTTCTTGAAAGTTGATGGGGAGAAAGAAGAATTCATCAGTTGAGGGGAAGAAAGATAAATTGTTGACTAAAGTGATCCCTCGGTTGAGGGGAAGAAAGATGTTGACTAAAGTGATCCCCAAATTATTATTTGAAGATAGTTATCGCCAACATGGTGGGTACGCCGCGGGTACACCCTATACATAAGCGTTGGTGGTATGCAAATATGATTGTTTGATCGAGGGGAAGTTTGTGATGAAAATGATGTTTTTCCAAATGCTTCAAGAGAAAGATTCATTAATTAAGGGGAAGTGTGACAAAGTCAAGATTGTCAAGAAGAGGCTTTCATGTTCAAACCTAAAGAGCCAAGATCAAGTTTCTGCAATGCTTATACTCTGAGAAGATTCAAGACTTAAAAATACATCTTTAAGATAAGTGTGAAGATTAAAGACGTAAAGCCAAGTTTGATGGAAGATCTTGAAGACAATGAGAAAGCTTCGAAGACCTTCATCAACAAATTCATATTTAAAGATGATGTCATGCATGTATTACATTTCAACACCAAGGGGAAGAATGTTAGAACTAAAAATGGTGTTAAAATGTAAATGTTTTAGATGTGGAAAGGGCATTAGTCAAACTTAGATCTATGATATAAATAGCCCCCTTCCACACATTAATTGTAAGCCTTTTCCCACATTTATCCTAATCATTCCATTTCACTCTAATTATTCTCTCCCCATCTCCATCTTCAACCTCCATACACACACAAACACCTTTTCACACACTAACCTTAATTTCTCCATTTTTTGCACAAATCAAGCTCAAATTTCTATTTTACAAGCTTAACACAACATATGCTCGAGACTCCTTATCTTTATTAGCTTAGGCTACACTTTCACCTAAACCAATCACTTATCAACATCTTTACTTTTACTTTATATTAGCTTAGGCTACACTTTCACCTAAACTAATCACATATCAACATCTTTACTTTACTTTATATTAGCTTAGGCTACACTTTCATCTAAACTAATCACATATTTCTGTACTTTACTTTAACTTTAGGTATAATCATTACCTAATGAGTTTCACACCTACTTCAACGTGTAATCACATTAACGTTCACATCTCATAACATTTCTTCGTGTATCTAGTGAACTAGACATTTCATACTTAAGTGCCCATATAAGCCATCACATATCAACATTTAGCATATCAACGACTTTATCAACATCACATCACATATTATAAACATATCATGGCAACGTAATTATAAGCATCATACTTTATATGCACATTTGACTCTAAACGTCAACATATCAACATAAATCATTTCAACAACACCTATCATAAACACTTCATGGAAACATCATTGTAATCATCAAACTACACATGCAATTAACTACCTTTACTTTAACCGTCATCATATCAACATGCAAACATTCCCATATAACCATGTATCTTACCTAGTGACGAGCACAACGATCAATAAGCAACTTTAAAGTATCTTGTTCGAGTTCCGGGCTACCTATCACACACATAATCGACATGTAACATAAACGGGACCTTAAAGAACATCTCCAAGCTCCCTAAACATCAACATAACTTAACATTTGCTCATTATACTATTCATTGATACTCATTTAGTTTTAATTCATCTTTAAAGAGCTTTAGCATTGGAAATCACATTCCACAATTTCGTGGATAGCTTACTTATCAAAAACGGAGTTACGGTTTGAAAGTTACGACTTTTCAAATACTAAGTAGTTTGCATTCTGGACTCGTGATGCGACATGACCACCACGGTCATGACATGACCTCTAACCAAAAACCCAATTCTTTCAATCTGTAATTTGGATGCAACATGACCATTTTGGTCATGACATGACCACCTACAGGTTTATTCAATTTTGCATGTTTTCCACTCCAAAACAATCCAAACACATCCAAGGTTAACCTCATGACTTATACACTTAAAATTGACATTATAAACATGTTTCCCATGACCAAATAATGTCATCAAAAGATCCGGAAATCAATTGCATCAAATCTATTACCGGTTGATTACCGAAAACCTAATAAACGATAATAATTTGAAATCCGTCATGCCCAACCCTTAAGATCCGAATTGATTCGGTAAAAACCATTCAAATGACTCAACAATTGATCAATAAATCATAACTTGGAAAGAAGATTAAAGGATCGAAATCGATGCAAAATCACTCTCGAATCGACCTAAAATTGCTCTAAACTTGAAGGAAAGGCCTAGGGTTTTGTGTGTGAAAGATTTCTAGGGTTTTGATCTGATTTCTCTGCCTTAGGGTCGTGACTTATGCCCTATATATGCTGGAACAACTTTCAAAACTTTACATCTAGGCTTTCGCACTTCGTTACAACTCGTTTCGGCCCTTAACGGCTCTTTTAACTCCTACAGGAACGCTTATCGACCCTTATATCTTATCGGGAACATTAATTAACTTTATTAATCATTATCTACTTTAATTTCATTACTTTAATCACTTTAACACATATCTCACGTTAATCATTTGATTCAGATTAACACATACAAAACACATAGTGACTAATGGTCGCTAACGACAAGTTAACGGTCAACGTCAAAAAGTTTAGGGATGTTACAATTCTCCCCTCCTTAAAAGGATTCTGTCCTCAGAATCATTTCACGATATCAGCACCTCCATTTCTCTTCTCACTACTTTCCTTCACACTTATAAGGTTGAGTATAACTCATCAAATCACCACATTTACCACTTTAAATTCAACCAAACTTTCAACCAATCCCTTTTTATCACCTTTCATCTCATCTCTTACATTAATCAATGTGAATACCGTTAAATGAACACGCCCGCATCATGATATATTTACAATTATGTTTCGGACCATAATTCTAACTATATCATTCCTCACACGTGTACCTTTAACTATACTCACACATCATAATGTTCAACATTTCCTTAACCCATCATGGTAACATTATACTAACTACAAACACATAATAATCACAAATTATAGACACAACACATATACACATATACCACAAAATGAAACACTACGTACTACTTACGCTGCATACCACATTCGTGTATCATAATATCTTGTACCCTTCTTATAGATGACCACCTATTCCACCAATGTACATTTCATTACTTACATAACATCCATCATAATCAAATCTGAATTGATCTCACGTTATCATCGTATTCTTGCAACGTATAAATTGAGAAAAATAGAGGATTAAAGGCTACCAACATAATTTACTTCAACAAACACTTCTCACCTTGAATCACTACAACTTGCATCACATATATCACGTAAGGATGTAATACCACATAGCATATCACTCCGTTCATGAAAATCCGTATATTCATGTATCTCCGAGCTCTTTATCACATAAGACATCATCAAGTTTCAACATTTAATAATACTACAAGCATATTCTACATAATTCTTTAATAACATATCGTCTTACCATTAAGCATCAATATTTAGCAACGGGTTCAACAAGAGGTAAAAAAATTAAGGCAAATCAACCTTCTTTATGTATAATCCACAAACAACTTGTAATACCTTAATCTTAGACTCTCACTCTTCCCAACCCGTCCTAAAAGCACTTTCATCATAAAGCTAAAGCATTACTACTTGATCCTATCATTTCTCGTGCCGTTTAAGTCCAAAATCCTAAGGTCTTGGTCGAATTTCGGTTCACTTGAACCATTGCTCTGATACCAACTTATAACACCCGTCATTTTAAAACCTGTATTTTCAAAAACTTTGCGAAATGGTGTTTAAACATAGAGGAAAAGGATCATTTAAAAATTGCTTCATCCGTAACGGATGGTACCTTTCATTAAAGTTTAATGTTACTAATAGCAGCATCGTAATAGTCAAACTAAAATCCAAGTTATGACATTAACATAATTGCCATCAACACTACAAGAGACATGAGTCATAAATAAAGTAGTCGAACATATGACTATGGGTAAAGTCTAATCATAGGGAGACTAATGCTAATCTTCCTTTATTCTTCTACCCATCTCACGATCCACACACTTCACTAGCTTATACCTGCTTATCCTGAAGAACACAACATCTTCATAAAAGCAAGTAAGTGTTAGCTAATAAATTAGCTAAGTAAGATACACACATTTAATAAAACGTTCTTCATTTTACTTTCATAAAACTTCTTCGTATTTTACATATCAAAACATGATCACATTACATATTATCCACAAACATCGTAAGATAATCCAATTTTTACTTGTTCCCATATCCCATCACATTACGTATCATATTAACATATACTTGCAACACATATGTATCATCATATCATATCAATATATACTTACAAGGCAATCGTATCATCATATCATATCATCATATACTTACAATGCAATCGTATAGTGGTGCTGCGTCGAGGCCACCTGTTAGGATTTTAAAACCTGGTGAAGGGAATGAATTTAGTTTTCCTTCACAGGTTGCTTGTTCGGTAGCGTCTGGTTCTAGCGTGAATGCTGGGGTATGGAGTGTAGGTGTTGAAGATCCTAAGGCTAATTCGAATATGTTTGGTGGGGATAAAACTGGAGATTTGGGTACTGATGCGTTAGGGAATACGAATGTGAATGTCCAGACCCAAAGAGATGATAAATTGAAGGGACCTGTGTCGTATGCTTCTGCTGTGAAAAAACCTACAGTTCAGAACAAGGTTAACTTTCGTCATATGTCATCTGTTTCAGAGATCGAGGGAGTTGATTTGGTTATCCCGTTGGAGACTGTTAAACAGGTACAAAGCCGATTTCTGAATTCTCTATATGGTTATTTTCTAGGAGATCGTTTGGCTTATCCAGTTGTGGAGACTTATGTTAAAAATGCTTGGGCGAAGTTTGGTTTAAAGAAAGTTATGATGAATAGTGTGGGTTTCTTCTTCTTTCAATTTGAGACTGAAGATGGTATGAAACAAGTTTTAGAGAGAGGTCCCTAGATGATTCGATCTACACCCATTTTTCTAAATGAATGGACACCTAATACTTGTTTGACAAAGCATGAGCTATCTAAGGTTCCTGTTTGGGTTAAGCTATATGACGTGCTTTTGGTTGCGTATACGGAGGATGGTTTGAGTTTGATTGCTTCAAAATTGGGAAAGCCTATGCTGCTTGATTCATATACAAGTCAAATGTGCTTGAATTCCTGGGGGCGACATAGTTATGCAAGAGCTTTAATAGAACTGGATGCTTCGATTGAATGGAAAGATGAGTTGGTTATTGGGATACCGAATGTTAATGGGGAAGGAATAACAAAAGAAATTGTGGGAGTTGAGTGTGAATGGGAACCACCACCTTGCTACCATTGTAAGATTTTTGGGTATAGTGATAGTGGTTATCCATTACAAGTTCAAGCGAATAAGAATGTTGATAAGAAGAAGTCAATTAACGATGATGGGTTTACTATGGTGAATCGAAAGAAAGGGAAAGGGAAGTATAATACGGAAGTCCATATTGAAGGGGTGAAATTGACGAAACCGAGACCGAATTGGAAGTACCAGCGAAAACAAAGCTCTACTCAGGTGGCTAGTAACAATGCAAAATCACAAGCACCAGATAATGGGCAGCAACAAAAACAAGCTTCTGTGAATACTAGTGCTGGTGCAAGTACGTCGAAGAGTGGTGAGGTTAAAACTAGTAATCCGTTTTCTGTTTTGGATGATTTTACTGATGATGCTGGTGATGATTTGGATGGGAATTTGCGAAGAGACCCTAAACAAATGAATGTTACTCCTGATAGTGATGATGAGGTGGTGGAGAATATTTTTGATGAATCTGAGCATACTAAATCGAATCTTGGTGGTACTACAGGGGCAAGCACTCCTGCTGATAAGGTACCTAATGTCTAATATCACAGCTTGGAACATAAGGGGGATGAACCAACCTCCGAAACAGAAAGAGGTTTGACAGGTACTTACGGATAATCAATTGTCTATTTGTGCTATTCTGGAGTCTCACGTTCCTTTTGATAAAGTTGCTAGTTTATGTTCGAGAATTTTTTATGGTTGGGATTGGTGTTCGAATGGGAATATGTGTATCAAAAGTCCTAGGATTATCCTAGGATGCCACTTGCATGATCATCCAAACTCAAAGTAGCATTAAAATCACCCATTAAACACCAAGCAGCACTACCCACCACATGTTTATGCATACCAAGATCTTTTTATCAGCTTTAAAAGAACACATAAGGACTTTTTGTCAGCTTTAAAAACAATCTGAGTATGAATCACTTGATCAGTTTGCTTTAATACCAAAAGATCTACGTCATTGGGGTGGTTCTTCAAAAATTGATATAGCAATGCGAGAGTTTAATGAATGTGTAAATGAAATTGAGGTGAATGATGTCAATCGTATTGGGTTACAGTTTACATCGAATCAGAAACCTCAGAGTAATCAGGGAGTTCTTGGAAAGTTGGATCGTATTTTGGCTAATTCTAATTTTGAGAACTTATTTTCTGGGGCGATTGCTTTATTTCAGCCGTATCGTATTTCTGACCATTCTCCTGCTATTTTAAAGCTTCCGGCTGCGATTAAGTTTCGACCTAAATCTTTTAAGTTTGCAAATCTGCTTGTTCATCATACTAAATTTAAAGATGTGGTGTCGAACTGGTGGGGTAGTGAGGTTTGTGGATATCCAATGTATCGGGTGGTACAAAAGTTGAAAAGTCTGAAAAAATCGCTACGAAAACTTCTTTATGAGAAAGGCAATCTTCATGACACGGTTGTGAAACTTAGGGCTGAATTGGATGAGGTTCAGATGGCTTTGGATCGTGATCCTTTTAATAATGACTTAAAGGAAGAAGCGACTGTTTATCTTCAAGCTTATTGTAAGTTCCTTAGCCACCGGATCTAACAAGATTAAGTATCTAATGTATAAGTGCGGAAATTCTTATACAAAAGCAATCAACAACACGAACACGAATATGAATAAACTGGAACCGTATGTTACTTCAGTAAATGCAATTACAAGTAAATACCAAGTTCCTAAATGCGAGAATATGAAAGAAACCAAAGCTAGAAGATTCACCTTAAACATAAGGTTTAATCTCTATTTATACTAAATGTAACAGACTTAAACGGACCTAGTATGTAATAGGCCAAAGCCTTGACTTGACCTTGACCTCGACCTGGTCAAAGGTCGAGCTCGACCGGGTCAAAGGTCGAGCTTGACTTGGTCAACAGTCAAGGTTGACTTTATTAAACACATGATTAATATTCGACTTTACATAAACGAAAGATTCAAACTACTTTTCACGAATGCTGTTGTCACTAGGAAATGCACCAACAAACTCCCCCTTGACATCAGCATCTTGAAATCTTCAGCAGTCTTCAAAATCTTTAAAATCTTCAGCAGCAGCAATATTCCAATCTTCAAACAATCTTGGCATAAGACTTGTCTTTTAACAACTGCTTCACCATTAGTTCATACTATTGAACTAATCTAAGACTGCAACCTATAGTCTTCATTCTTTCCTTCCTTAACATCACAAGATCTTCCTTTCACAGATTGGCTAGATGATATGCTTCATAGATTCTGAGAAGCTCATTTGAATCATCATCTTCAACCACAGCTTCAAAAGATTTTACGTCCATCTTCCAAGATTTCATTTTTAACAAAATATTCGGCTCAAACTTCTTCATCGGAACTTCTTTTAAGCATTGAACTTCGTTAAAAACGATTCTACCTTTCGGCTTCTTAGTAACAAGCTCGACTTCATTCGGTTTAATCAACAGTTGACCCTTCTGAGGACGAAAATTCTTAAAATAACCAGTACTTACTTCATATTTCATCAGATCAACAAAATGATCAGCATGTGGACTTTTACCGTAATTAAAGAAAGGAGCCTTTGCAACATCAACAAAATCCCTTTTTGGTAGAGTACTCAATGCTATTTTACTTGATCTGAAATACATTACCCCAGAAGTTCTTTTCACAGCAAACGCAAATATTTCATTATCCCAAAAGAAACTCAATATACGTCCACCAGTATTTGGTAAAGAAGAATCTTTAAACTTGCTTATATAAAGAATCTTAGAAACTTTCTTAATCTTCTTTTCACAACATTCTTCTTCTCCATCAGAAATTCCTTCACAAAAAACTTTCTTTCGTGCTTTTCTACTCAGAGAATCCTTAGTTGTCTTTATCGATTTAGATTTTTGATAGACAACTTCAACAACATCAGCATCAACATCTTCAGTACCAACGATCTCATCATTAGAAATGATTTGATCTAAGTCCACTTCCTTATCAACGGGAAGGTCTTCAGATACACTTTCACTTCCTACTACTTTCGAAGTCTCAACCTCATCATCAAGAATGACAACATGAGATTTTCCAGAGCTCCTTTTGCTTCCAGATGCATCACACTCCCCCTGAGTGGTAGCAACACCTTGAGCATGAGATGTCGAGCACTTTGGCATCTCACCACCTCTAGATTCATTAGGATCATCATCTTTATCATTCGACCGTACATTACCAGAAGAACTCCCAACCTTACAAGCATCAGAAGGGATCACTACTCTCCCCCTAGATGCCAAAGTCGCGAGGCGATCTTCAAAATACTTGATCCAGCTAGAGACCTTATCAAGAGTATCCCAATGACTGTTGATCGATTGTTGATGAGCAACCAGTGTGTCATTCAATTTACCCAGCAACGTCTTCGCATCTTTAACTCTATCATCCATAGAATTCTGAAGATTATCAGCTTTATGAAAAAGTTGTGCCCAATTCTTATCAGAAGCCGCCAACTGTGTACTCAGATCTGTAATAGTCGAGGACAATCCACTAGCAAGAGTTTGCACATCACTAATCGTCCTGTCATGGCTAGCTTGATTTTTCTCCATTTCATCAGCTAGTTTACGAATTTGACCATCAGAATGTTCTTTCAAAGCAACATTGGCGGATTCACTAGCAGCCAGTTGCTTAAGCACCATTCCATAATCATGTTCGAGCTTAGTAAGACGATCATTTTCAGATGACAAAGCAGCAACAAGTTGAGCTTGATCGTTAATAACCTTATCCTGTTCAACAACTTTCTTCATCATAATATCCATCATGTTCTCCAAGCGAAGAATCCGCTGAGAAGCATCCATCTCAGACACATGAGGCATAGAAGAAGTTTGCGGAGGTGAAGAATCTGTACCTATCTCAGTAAACGACACAGAAGTAACAACAGTAGATTCCACAGCATCAGAAGAAACAACTGCAGGAGTAAAAATGGGAGTAGAAACAACTGTAGCAGGGATCTCGGAAGACGTAACACCAATAGAAGTCACAGAAGCACAAGAAACAACCGGTGTATCAATAACAACCGCACCAGGTTTACGAAATACACCTTGTTTCCGACGCTTTCGAGGAACCAACTTAGCTTTTGCTTTCCCTTTCTCATAAGTCTTTTCAGCCAAAGCAAGTTCATCAGATCTGGCTCATAATTTTCATCTTCTTCTCCAGAATCCTTGCGTTTGCGCTTTCCTACTGTTGAAACTGAATCACTCCCCCCATATACATATTCCGAAGGCGGGTCATCATCAGTTGAAAAGGAAGTAGAAACTGAATATGGAACTATACCAGGATGACCATCAGACGGTCCAATACTACTAGAAGGTCCAACAGAAGAATCAAGACCAGCAGTAGAAAAATCAAGCCCCAAAAAGCCTGTACCAGAACCCCAATCAAAGGATTCATCCAAGCCAGTACTATCAGCAACGAAATCATCATCCGGTATAGATAAGTGTGACATATCAGGAAGTGGACCATCATCCTCAAGAACATGATCAAGAAAAACATCTACAGGATCAGATGGTCTATGCACTGGATGATCTCGATGAACAACATGTACCTCGGGAACAACAACCGCCGGATCAGGTAGCTGAATCTGAGGATCAACAATAGCAGGATCTGGTATACGACCCTGAGGAGCAACAAAATCATCATCCTCACAACCATCATCAACAGGCGCAACATAATGCTTATCCACCAAATGACCAAACAACGGCACCCGTAGTTCTTCATCAGGTCTACCAGTATCATGAGAAGTCATAGTATGAAAGATACGTGACCCAACAACATTAACCTTCAACAATTTGCCGACAAGCACCAAATCAGGCAATCGATCATTAATGATAGCAGTGATAAATCTCGGATACATCAAAAATCGACTATCAAGAGCTGTAGAAATGTTTGACCGAAGATTTTCCCATAAAAACTTAGCAAAGCTGTATGGTTTATTGTAAGTGAGAGCTATCATCATGGAGAACTCTCGTCCATTCAAAGAATCAAAACCACTCTTCTTCTGTCCAAAACAAGAAACAATAATGTGAGCGAAAAACCTCCGCTGTTCAAAGAAACCAGGTTTTTTGATACCCTTATTCTTAGGAAACGAAGAGAGATATCCCATCCTATCCGCAACACCATTTCACAAAGTCAAAGGAAATTCAATTCTTTCATCAAACTGAGCCGCATCTCCAAGCTGTAGTGCTGTACACATTTCTTGCATAGTAAAGGTGAGCTCTCTTCCATGTACAATCGCCCGAATGTAAGCCTGATTACCATCTCGAGCTGGATGATATGTAACACTAGTCCAGAAATCATTAACATGACGTTCACAAATAACTGGATTCAGAGAAATCAGATGGCGTATGCGTGAACGTTGTAAGAACCGCATCAACGGATGATATGCTTCAGGAGTCTGATCTTCCATAAAAGGATCGTACACACAATTATGAATAGTCGCAAATCGTAGTGCCACTCCAAAACAAACACAGGACAAACAAAAATGCACCAAGACGAAAATATGAGAAACATAATTCAACTCATTCTTCAAAAACTCATAGTTTTCACAAAAGAATAAAAAGAGCAGCAAATATACAATTAAATGACTATCACAATCCATTTATATTCTAGACTGACGAAAAGATGCAAGACAAATATTTTTCATGACAAAATCCCAGTTTTACCTTGATTGTAAGTCAGAACCTAAAATTATTCAAGTCTACAAATCTCAAACTTGATTGACCCAATTCAAACCAAAACTCAAGTGAGTTTTCAAGTTTAAAATTAGTACAAGTCTAGATCTAAACTTAAATAAAATTACAAGTTCCTTACAAAAACAAAACCTAAAGTTGTTCAAATTTACAAGTCGCAAACTTGATTGACATAACATGAACCAAAACCCAAATGAGTTTTCAAGTTCAAAATTAATACAAGTCACAACCTAAACTTGACCAACTTTACAAGTTTTGTTTTTGTTTTTTTTATACAAACCACAACCTGTCCAAGTCAATATAATCATAGGAAAACATGAATAAGGTCAAGTTGAACACAACTCATCAGACCTAATCAAAATGGGTCAATGTCAGGTGAAACAAAACCCTAACGAAGGTTGAGTCAAAGCAAGTCAACCATTGCCAAATCATTGGATTGGTCGAGCTCGAGTACATACAAACCCTAACGAAGGTCGAGCTCGAGTGCTATCAAAACCCTAAAAAAAGTCGAGTTAGAGAACAAACAAAACCCTAGGTCGAGTTCGAGTGAAACAGGAACCTTAAAGAAGGTCGAGCTTAGTAAACATATGGCCGATTGGGTCGAGCTCGACTAGAACCCTCAAATAAGTTGAGCCTGAATAAGCCAAGGATGATCGAGCTCGAGTCTAACCAAAACCCTAACAACCAAAACCCTAACAACCAAAACCCTAATGATGGTCGAGCTCAGGTCGAGCCCCATTAAACTCGAGTGAGCGACACAAAAACCCTAAATAGAAGATTTCGTCGAGCTCCATTATGCAAGAGCTAGGTCGAGCCTTAATACAAAAGCTAGGTCGAGCTCGAGTGAAAAAGCGGGTTGATATAAGTCAAGCTAGAGAATAGACTAACCTTAGGTCGAGCCTAGGTCGAGGCATCATTAAGTGGAGCCTAGGTCGAGGTCGAGCCAAAATTCAAACAATTTACTATTCATCATCTTCAACCTCAAGAATCCAAGAATATTAAAAAAAATACTTACTTGATGATGGACCGAAAAGAAGACAAAAGCAAAACACTTTAAGTTCCAAACCCTTTATTGTGGATTGAAGCAAAACCGAAACTCCAACACCCCCTGGTCGATCTGCTGGTCACGTGTTTGTATGTGATCGAGTGTGTGTGTTTGAGTTCGAGGTCGAGAGAAAGAGAAGAGAGGATTGTAAGGTTAAAAAGGTTTTGAAGGTGTATTTTATAGAAATTAGGTTAAACGGGCCCACTTAGGTCAAACGAACCCGCTCAAGCCCAAAAACAGTTCTCTTTCGAATGTGTGTGTGTGTGGTCGAATGTGTGGGTGTGTGTGATTTAGGTCGAGCTCGTGTGTGTGTATGTGTTAGGTTGAGCTCGTGTGTTTGTGTGTGTTAGGTCGAGCTCGTGTGTGTGTGTATTAGGTCGAGCTCATGTGTGTGTGTATTAGGTCGAGCTCATGTGTTTGTGTGTGTTAGGTCGAGCTCGTGTGTGTGTGTCTTAGGTCGAGCTCATGTGTGTGTGTGTGAATGGATTGACTGTGTGTGTGTGAGGTTGAGGTCGTGTTCAAGAAGAAGGAGGGAGAGGTATGGTGAGAATTTAGGTGAAGAGGGTTTTATGTTTTAAAAGCTTTTATGGTTAATGTATGGTAACTAGGTTAAATTGGCCCAATTAGGTCAAACCGGCCCATTTAATCCCAAAATCAGCCCAAACCTAGGTCGAGGTCGAGCTCGAGTCACTCGAGCTCCAGATTAATTCATGATACCATTTTTTACGAAAAAATACATGTGCAAAACAAAATTTCAAAACCAATTAAAAAATTTAATTCAAGTTTTTCAGAAAGTTAAAAAGAAAACCAATTTCAAAACTAATTAAAAAGTTTAATTAAAAACCTTTTAACTTGACAAGTTTTATCAGAAATTAAAGAAAAATTCTAATTTCAACACTAATTAAAAAGTTTAATTAAAAAACCTTTTAATTTGACAAGTTTTTCAGAAATCAATATATAGCACCTTCATTTTTAGACAAGATCAGTCTTTCAACACCGATATAATATATCTTACCTCTTGCTTAACAAAGAATGATGTTCATCCGTAACGATCTTTTGCAGCACAAGAAACACCAAATGTACTTATTATTATCTAACGACATAAATAACCAAACACAAACAAATAAACGAACTTAGGTTAGAGTTACTACGAAAACAATCAGATTAGCACTTTAAGCCAAGTTTGCACCGAGAAATACAATTCTCTTCATTATTATTCGTATGACCAATAATCCAAGACGATTACCAATATGTTTATCCTCTTAAACACTAGGCACTTCCAGCTCCCACGGACACTTTCGATATACCCGGGCCAAGGATCTACCCATGTAACCAAGGTAACTTACTAATGACCAAATTATTATTTGCGTACTCGTGTGTCCCACAACCAGATATACCCTTATAATCTAGGGATGAGTTCGAATTTCCATATTAAAAGAATATATGAGTATTACATCCTTGCAACAAAAGACATCCTTAATAATTAAAGCACTTACTTTAATTAAGGTCAGAGTAGTACACCAACTTAGTCAAGCGCTGAAGTAGTGCTGGTTGCCAAAGACAGAGGTGAACAGGTCGAGGCATCACACCCCGCAGAGACACATAACTTTGACAGTGCTCCTTTAGTGAAACCCAACACTACTCCAGAAGGATTGCATGAATGCTCACACATTACTACTCCTTCATGGATGTAAAAGCACGAGCCCTGATAGAGAGCATAGGCGAGGACACCCCCGGATGGCCCAAATACCCAATTAACACAAAAATCAAACTCAATCTATTTCGTAAGAATTAAGGACCAGTCTCGCTTAATGAGCTGGCATTCTAGGCCATATACCTAGCATGTTCCCCACAAGTACATTGTTAAATTCGAACGATATTAATTAAGTGGAAAACCTTGGTGCTTTGTGCCTACCGATACATCATATGATGAAGTCATTGGTCAAATCAACTTAAAATTTATATATTAAGGTGCAAACCAGCCGCTAATATCTCGTCATCTTGTTCTCACAAACAGTAGTAACCCCTTATTATATATATATTTTTTTATATGTATGACTGAAAGTAAAAGACATAAAAGTAAAGAACAGGAAACTAAGACACATACGATACATGTTTCTTATGCAAGATCCGTTACTCGGGATTCCTCATTCCGTTTGCTTGAAGCAAAAAGTCAAAACGTGATCTGTCAAAAGCCTTAGTGAAAAGATCAGCATAGTTGTAATCAGACTGAACTTTAACCATATGAATCAAACGTTTTTCAGCACAATCACGAATAAAATGGTGTTTGATTTCAATAGGAGTGTTAGTGATGGAGATTGTGGATTCATTATCAACCATAATAGGAGTGTTAGTGAAATTCAAACCATAGTCCCGCAACTGCTGTTGAATCCAGAGAACCTGAGAACAACAATTGCCAGCATCACATATTCAGCTTCACACGTCGAATTAGCAACAGACGTTTGCTTCTTGCACTGCCAGGACACGATCCTTCCTCTTAAAAATTGACAACCTCCAGAAGTAGACTTTCTCATCAGATTACAGCCTCCATAGTCAGCATCAGAATAAGCTACAAAATCCAAATCACCCTTCGAAGGATACCAAATTCCCAGTTTTGGTCGTCCTTTGAGGTATCGAAAGATACGCTTCACCGCTGATAGGTGTGATGCTCGTGGATCAGCCTGAAATCGAGAACAAATACAAACAGCAAACATAATGTCAGGGCGAGAAGGTGTTAGATACATAAGAGAACCTATCATCGCTATATAAACATGGGATCAACAAGCTCATCACTATCTACAACAGCTCCAAGTTGATGATTGACCGGTATAGGAATAGCAATTGATTTTGCATCAGTCATCTTGAACCTTTCTAAGATATCATTCACATACTTAGTCTGATGGATAAAAATGCCATCCTTTTTCTGAACAACTTGCAACCCCAAGAAGAAACTTAATTCCCCCATTGCACTCATTTCAAACTCACTTTTCATCACCTTTTCAAAATCTCTGCACATGCTTACATCAGATGAACCAAATATGATATCATCGACATATACTTGAACTAATAGAAAATCCTTATTCTTCCACTTAATGAATAAGGTGCTATCAATCTATCCTTTTTCAAAACCATTATCCAGAAGGTGTTTTGACAGCTTTTCATACCAAGCCCTAGGTGCCTGATGCAATCCATACAAAGCCTTATCTAATCGATAAACCCTATCCGGATATTCGGGATCAGCAAACCCTGGTGGTGGTTCTACATACACTTGTTCTTGGACTTCACCATAAAGAAAAGCACTTTTTACGTCAAGTTGAAAAACCTTGAAGCCCTTATTCGATGCAAAAGCTAAGAACAGACGAATAGCTTCCAACCTAGCAAACGGTGCAAAAACTTCATCAAAATCAATCCCTGGTAATTGTGCACAACCTTTCACAACTAACCTTGCTTTATTTCTCACTACAACACCTCGGTCATCTCTTTTACACTTAAAAACCCATTTAGTACCTATCAGATATTGGCCGTCAGGCAAATCAACTAAATGCCACACACCTAACTTTTCAAATTGAGATAACTCTTCTTGCATAGCTTCCACCCACGAATTGTCTTTCAAAGCCATTTGTACATTCTTCGGCTCGACTTGTGAAATGAAACAACTATACATGCATTCACTGAAATCACCTTTCTCCTTAACTTCAGCAAACAAGCTAGTCTGCCTAGTTAGACTTGATCGAGTTTGCATTCCTCCGTCCAAACTACCAATTACATTGGAGAGTGGATGATCCTTATGTACGCGAAAATCCCATAATCCTCAAACGGAACCTCACCTTCAAATTCATCTTCATTCTCCATAGTTTCAACTGAAAGAGATCCAACAGCATCAGAAGGTCTAGGAGTCCCACTTGAAGATGAACCATCATGTACCAGCGGAGGAGATCCAATTTCAGAGGTGTCAGATACAAAACTCGGTATGCTTGATCTTGGTGTAACGCCATCATCTTCATTCTGCAAAAGACACTCTGGATCAATTCCTGTAGTAACTGCATCCACAGACATATAACCAGTAAACGGGGTAAAAACAGCATCATAATCAAATAATGCCTCGTGTCCTTCATGACCTTCAGGTTTATAAACTTGAAACAACAATGTCAAAAACCCATTGAATCTCACGATCTCTTTTGTTCCAAGCTCGCTTTATCGGTGAACCAGACTTATAACTAAGAAAATAACCTTCGTCAACTTTCTCGCCAAACTTAGGTTGATATCTAGTTTTCAACAATGTACATGGGACGCCGAACGGTTCAAACCCTGTCAAATTTGGTTTACAGTTATTCAAGAGTTCATAACTAGTCTTATTAAAACGCTTAACCGTCAAAACCCGATTTAAGACATGACACGCAGTATTTACTGCCTCCCCCCAAAATATAGCAGGAAGTTTTGAATCTGCCAGCATCGTCCTTGCTGCCTCTATTAGTGTCCTATTCTTCCTTTCAGCAACTCCATTTTGTTGTGGTGTGTAGGGTGCACTAAACTGATGTTGAATTCCCTTACTCAGGCAATAAACTTCCATAGCATGATTCTTAAATTCCGTACCATTATCACTCCTTATCCTCTTGATTCTTGTATTATACACATTCTCAGCTTCAGTGAAAAAGTTGATCAAAACACCTACCATCTCACTTTTCAAAGCTAAGAAAAATACCCAAGAGTATCCATATGTAGAAGTTCAAACGTAGATTCAATTGAATTTACAGTCTTCAATTTATGAGGCTTCCTATGTTGCTTCCCTTTCAAACACGAAACACACATATCCTCAGACATAAAATTCTTCAATGGCACACCTTGCACTAAACCATTTCTCGTTATGTAGTTCATTTTTCTATAATGCAAGTGAGCCATCCTACTATGCCAAAGAACTGAATCAGACTCAGAAGCTTTAGATAACAAACATGTAGCATCCATATCTGGATCGTCAACACTTATATCCATGATGTAAGTGTCTTTTAGCCGTGGTGCTCGCATAACAATCCAATCTTCAGGTATCACAAATCCCGGTTTGAGTACCACTGCTTCAGTCACATTAAAATGTACCGCATTTCCTTTATCACAAATTTGAGAGATGCTCATTAAATTGTGATTGAGTTGCTCAACAAAGTTCACTTTTTCCAACGTAATCTTGCCATTAGAAACATTCCTTATCCCAGTAATGCTTCCACCATTTTCTCCGGCAAATTTCACATGACCACCCTGAATTGTTACAAATTTACACAGTAACCCCCTTTCCCCTGTCATGTGCCGAGAACAGCCACTATCTACATAACACTTACTGATAGCCCTCATTAGCTATTCCTGCACAATCAAACAAAGGATCACTTCTTATTAGGGATCCAAGCCACTATGGTCTTGGGTCTTCCATCCTCCATTACAATAATCTCCCTCAGTTCCCCATCATATTGACTCGGAACAGAAGATCTTGTAACAGAATGCGTATTCGATCCTGAAGGCCTCCAAACTGAAGGATTTACTGGCCTTCGTAATGGTGGACTGGTATCTATACGCAATTCAGGGACATAGTTAGTAGAAGTTCTTAAGTCACTAAGTTGACTTCTAATTTGATGAGGCAAAGGGGCACTTGTCACATAGTGATGTACGGGAGGTCGATTCTGAACCATTGTTGGAGGACGAAGTTGTTGAGAAGTTCTCCCTCTTAACGGTGTTATAGATCTGCTTGTGCTAGGTCCAACTGACACATTACCCTTAGTAGAAACTTGCGGTTGATTTTTTATAGTGACTCCATGATTCAAATTTTTACCCAAACCATTAGTTAACCCATCAATTTTCTTTTTGGATTCTACTTTCGCAGATGGTGAAACATTCACAGATTGGTCTAGTGGGTCACTACTTTTCTTGTAAGGACAAATACTTGCAACATGTCCTTTCTCACGACACTTAAAACAAATCATTTGCTCAACTGGTTTCTTTTGAATAATCTTTGGCTCATCAGTTGAGCCAGACGATGAAGAGTTCGATGTCTCAAGATTTTCAATGTGTGCAACTTTGTTACTACTTTCATCAAAATGTACCTTTCTAGGTAACTTTGACGGCGGAGTTAAGTACAAAACATCATTTTCTTCAACACACCATACCTTATCAATTTTGTCAGGATTAAAACTATCCAAACTGAATTCTTTTTCAGTAAACACTTGAGACTTTCCTTTTAAAGTAAAAACTGTTATCATTTTAGGTTTTTCTAAATTTGAAAACGAACTCTTCACAATTTCATGAATCTCACTTGGGATTGAGTGAGATTTAACCAGCTTATTATCTTCAGCTGACTTATCACTTATTGGATTTGTCTCTCCCAGAACCACTGTCGTTGACTCATCAGACTTAACTTCCTCAGAAGTCGGAACTTCAGGAAGTTCAGTAGTTCTAACTATCTTAGAAAAATCATCAGGCTTAACTGGATTCAACTCTATTTCATCAGTTTTGAGAAAAGAATAATTATTATTAAAAGGAGTTTCTACTTCACCATAACCCAACCCATTCTTCCCCTTTTTGTTAGGTAATGGTTCAAAAGCATCTATTTTCTTTTGTTTCAAATGAAGATCATCTATTTTAAGTTTTAAAGCAGTAATTTGAGCATTTGCCTCAACTAATTCCTTTTGAGTTGTGCTCAATTCTTTAACTTTGTTTTCAAAAGTTGTTGTAGCCAGATCGATGCTTTGACCTTGCTCACAAACTTTAGCTATCAAAACAGTACGATCTTTTTCATCTTCTCTCATTTTCGACTTTAAATCTTTAATTCTTTCTCGAAAAATAGAGTTTTCTTCTTGTAAATTATGAATAGCTTGCATTCCCAAAGCATATTCATCATTGAGTCTTGTCAAGCCCTCATTTCTTTTAGGCAGATTAACATACATGGCACAGATATCAGCAATAAAGTTAAAGTTGAAAGATACCTTTTGGTCTTCTGGAGCAGAAACTCGAGCCATATAGCCAATGGCTTCTATAATTTTTAATCCTTCAGCAATATTGAGCTTAAAGACTTCTCCTCCACCATTCCTTTCATTAGTACTTTCAATAACTTTATTTTCAGAGGAAGATTCTAATTCTGTCGACTTAGGTGCCTCTTCTTCAGCTGATGTCACATGATCAACAATTTCGGCCATAAAAGCGTTGGCTGAGTTTCCCGATTCATCTACGAAAGTACTCCAATCAAATTTCTCAGCCTTTTCTTGCGCAACCAAAGCTTTAGATCCAGTAGAGAACCCAAAATTTTGATTTCCAGTAATTTGATTTGGTTTCGAGAAACTAGTGGTTGCCTCTTGTTTCGGTCGATGACGTTCTCTAGCAAAGTGACCGAATCTATTGCAGTTATAGCACTTAACCTTAGTTTTATCAAACTTTACTTTTCCATTTGTCAAGTCTCTTCCAGTACGCCCCATAAATCTTCTAGCTCTATGAGCAACCATTGCCAGTTGCCATTTGAGATCCATTTCTTCAAGATCATCAGGATCCAATTGCTCATACTCTAGATCAGCCAATTCCGGGTCTATCAGATTTCCAGAAACCAATGCCTCGTAGGATGTCATAAAAGTAGCCAATAAACTAACATGACTTTCAGCGGATTTGACACTTAGAGGCATAGACTTTAGAGTCCTTTGAGAACTTCCGACTAAATCTGATGAACCGTGATTTTTCTCCGTCGAAGCAGCGACGAAGCAATAACTATTCTCATCTCCCAACATCTCAGTTTGCTCAACAGAATTTGAAAAGAAAGCACTTGCTCTTGACCAAGATGGTTCAACTGTATTTGGCTTCTTTGCTCGATAAATCTCCGAATTTTGTATGACATCAGTTTGAGTTTCACGTTTCTTAATATTCAACTCAAACCCCCTCAAGTGCGCTATCACTGTATCGAGAGTCATTTGAGCATATGTAGGATCACGTTTGATCAAAACCGAATAAAAATCCCACTGTGATGGTAGGGCATCCAGGAATTTCTCATTCTTTTCAGCGTTCGTTAGAGTCACTGTATGATTTTGTCATCTCCATCATGAGATGGTAATACCTATTTACCAACTTATCAAGTGTCTCATTCTTCATCGCCTTGAAAACTAAGTGCTGAGCTTTCAGAAGTTCTTGTTTTCCCTTTTTTACTACGTCATATCCTTCATACCTATTAGCCAAGGCATCCCAAAGTTCCTTTGACGTAGAGTATGATTCTTGCTCAAAAGTGTGTAGAATATCCTCTGGCAGACACATAGTAATACAACCATATGCCTTATGTTCGGCCTCGAACATCCTTTTGTCATCATCCGAAAGAGCAGTCCATTTAGCCTTTTCTTTAACATCTGCAAAACTTACAATTGCTTGATTGAAGCCATCCTTAATGTAGATCAGCATTCGAACATCCGTCCATCTTAAATAGTTCTCAAATCGAGTTTTCCAAGATGGATATTCCTCAATCCTTAACAGTTTCGGAGGAGATGTGGATTTACCCACAACATGTTCCATCTCCATTAAATGACTCAACAACTTTTGATCCATATTAGAGATTAATGAACCTAAAATTGCTCAAGTTTTCAGATCCAAAGATTGAATTACAGAAATTGAACCAAAACTTCAAAAAAGTTTTCAAGTTCAAAGAACAAACAATTTCAGACCAAAATTTAAGCAAGATTAGAAGTTCAGAAAATCGTATGCAAGAACCAAAGATTATCCAAGCTTACAAGTTCAAAAACTTGATTAACAGAAACCAAACTTAAACTCAAGAGAGTCACAAGTTCAATATTCAGACAAGTTTCAAACCAAAACCTAAACAAAATTTCAAGTTCTTGAAAAAAAACAATGAGAAAAAGATAAGAATCCAAACTTGATCACGATTACAAGTCCAAAACTTGTACAACCGAAATCAAACTTAAACTCAAGAGAGTTATGTGTTCAAACTTCAGCCAATTCCAGACTTAAAAGTAAGCAAGTTGCAAATTCTCGAAAAAAGTTCTTTTTCTCAAACATATGATGCGTGTATTTATATAGGCACGTACCTTCGAACACCTTAAAATCACAAGTCAGATCGAGGTTGTGGTGAGGTCGAGCTCGACCTGTTCAAGGTCGAGCTTGGAGGTCAAGCTAGGATGATGGTCGAGCTCGAGCTAGGTGAGTGGTCGAGCTCGAGCTAGGAGATCGAGCTAGGATGATGGTCGAGCTCGAGCTAGGGGCTTGGTCGAGCTCAAGTTGGCTGATATGTTCCCAGGACCCGAAATAACTATCTTTATTGTAGTTAATACCTTAACCCCGAACCAAAAGAATCCCTCCAGTGGCTCTGATACCACTTGTAAGTCCCTTTGCCACCGGATCTAACAAGATTAACTATCTAATGTATAAGTGCGGAAATTCTTATACAAAAGCAATCAACAACACGAACACGAATATGAATAAACTGGAACCGTATGTTACTTCAGTAAATGCAATTACAAGTAAATACCAAGTTCCTAAACACGAGAATATGAAAGAAACCAAAGCTAGAAGATTCACCGTAAACATAAGGTTTAATCTCTATTTATACTAAATTTAACAGACTTAAACGGACCTAGTATGTAATGGGCCAAAGCCTTGACTTAACCTTGACCTCGACCTGGTCAAAGGTCGAGCTCGACCTGGTCAAAGGTCGAGCTTGACTTGGTCAACAGTCAAGGTTGACTTTATTAAACACATGATTAATATTCGACTTTACATAAACGAAAGATTCAAACTACTTTTCACGAATGCTGTTGTCACTAGGAAATGCACCAACAAACTCCCCCTTGACATCAGCATTTAGAAGTTTTCATCGATCTTCAAAGTCTTCACTTGTAATGCATGGAAATAGTAACAGAAATGCCCAATCAAGCACTCCTTGACAATCATTATGACAATCATTAGTTAAAAAATCTGCAATCAAAAAATTTTCGTTAACTAATAATATTATGTCTTCTTTTGGTAAGACTTGATCTTTATGCGCTGCACACTGATCTTCAAACTGCAAAATCTCTGTATCCTTATGACAATTAACAAATCCAATACTCAGATTGTAATTCTCCCCCTGAACAATAACATCCAAATTAAGCTCTAAGCAATATTATCATGCCAAACATCATCACTTCAAAGTAATACAGACATCATTGCCTCCTCATGCAATTCGGATATCATCACTCCAAATATTATGCAAAATAACATCGCTCAATCTATTTTAATCTTCAAGCTTAACCGACATATGATAAAGAAGTTGAATCTCCAACAATCAGCATCGAATTTAATCAGCTCTCACAACGATAAGAAATTCTGTAACTTGAATTTCATATATGCAGCACTCACAAGATCTATGTCTTCAACCAATAGTATCTGACTTTGTCTTATCTTCATGAATCCATCAATCACCTGAAGTCTTTCATATCAAATCTCCCCCTCAAGGTAAGCATCTCCAAAATACATAGAGAACCACTTAATCTGCAACCTCTTCACTAGTCACCGGATTAATCATCTATACATCATTGACATTAAATAAGGTTTGATTTTCAATTACTCGGCTACAAATGATTAACTTTATCACAAAAGCTTTTCGACAAAATCCCAAACACATGTTAAGCAAAGATCATGAACAATTTACTCGGATTTTCAATCACAGTCTTCAATCTTCATCTGATTCATTTGAATAACCTAATCTTAAATCAAGCGCCTTTGATCCAAAAACTAGGTCGGATACATGTCACACAGATTCAAAACCAAAAAGATACCATGACTAAACCCCGTCGAAACACCATGATCTTCATTGCTACGAACACCCAAGAATTTTGCATAGAAAACATGGAAGCTTTGATTTTTTATCCCCCCTTTTTCTCTACAAAATTCTTAAAACAGCCTATACGTTTGTTTTTGGTTTCAACACATCTCCCAATCTCATCTTCATCCCACGGTTGTTCACATATGCAATCTAGAGATAACACAATAGCTCATTGCCATAACAACATGATGACACAATTGTTCACATATACAATCAAGAGATAACACAGTAGCTCCTTGCCAAAACAACATCATGACATAACTATTCATATATTTCAATCAAGGGATAACCCAGTAGCTCCTTGTCAGAACAACCTTTTTGGCCTGGTCTTGAATTCCTTCTAAGATTTCTCAGAATCTTCTATAAAGGATAGAACTCTAGCCACCATTGATTCGAGTTGTCTAAATTTAGAACCTAAAGTTGATCAAGTTTTCAAGTCTATTGCTTTATTACAGAATTCGAACCAAAACTCAAAGAGATTACAAGTTCAATATTCCAACAAGCTTAGACCAAAACTAAATCAAGATTACAAGTTCTTGACAATTCGAAAAGTGATTAATCATAATCTAAATTTGATCAAGTTTACAAGTCCAAAACTCGATTAACAGATATCAAACCTAAACTCAAAAGAGTTTACAAGTTCAATATTTAGACAAGTTCAGAACCTAAACATAATCAAGATTGCAAATCACAAGATTAAGTATGATGCGTGTATTTATATAGGCACGTACCTTCGAACACCTTAAAATCACAAGTCAGATCGAGGTTGTGGTGAAGTCGAGCTCGACCTGTTCAAGATTAAGTATCTAATGTATAAGTGCGGAAATTCTTATACAAAAGCAATCAACAACACGAACACGAATATGAATAAACTGGAACTGTATGTTACTTCAGTAAATGCAATTACAAGTAAATACCAAGTTCCTAAACGCGAGAATATGAAAGAAACCAAAGCTAGAAGATTCACCTTAAACATAAGGTTTAATCTCTATTTATACTAAACGTAACAGACTTAAACGGACCTAGTATGTAATAGGCCAAAGCCTTGACTTGACCTTGACCTCGACCTGGTCAAAGGTCGAGCTCGACCTGGTCAAAGGTCGAGCTTGACTTGGTCAACAGTCAAGGTTGACTTTATTAAACACATGATTAATATTCGACTTTACATAAACGAAAGATTCAAACTACTTTTCACGAATGTTGTTGTCACTAGGAAATGCACCAACACTTATAATGCAGCAGTGTTGGATGAGGAAAGATTTCTCAAGCAAAAAGCCAAAATTGAATGGCTTCAAGTGGGCGATGCTAATTCTACTTATTTTCATAAGGTGGTGCAAGCGAGAAAGGCTAGAAGTAGGATCGATATGGTTTTTAATGCTAGTGGATCTATTTGTGATGGCGATCAGGTTCCTTTGGCATTTCTGGAGCATTATGTGCGAATCCTTGGACAAGCTGATTCGGTTAGTACTTTGAATGTTTCTGATTTATTTACCAATGTATTACCTGCTGATCAAGCTTTAGATATGATTCGTCCGGTTAGTGAGGAAGAGGTTAAACAGGCTATATTTTCCATGGGGGATGATAAATCCCCTGGTCCGGATGGTTTTTCTGCATGTTTTTTTAAGAATGCTTGGGACGTGGTGGGTGGAGATGTAGTTACTGCTATTCAGGATTTTTTTATTTCAGGGAAATTGTTGAAAGAAGTGAATCATACAGTTGTTGCCCTTATTCCTAAGGTGGATACCCCGTCTAGAGTTACTAACTATCGACCTATCTCGTTAAGCAATGTTCTTTTCAAGTGTCTTACGAAAATTATTGCAAATAGGATCAAGGGTTGTCTTCATCAATTGGTTGGTATTAATCAATCTGCGTTTGTTCCTGAAAGAAGTATTACCGATAATATTCTATTAACTCAGGAACTTATGCATAATTATCATTTGGATAGAGGTCTGCCGAGATGTGCACTTAAGGTGGATATCCAGAAGGCCTATGATACAGTAAATTGGGAGTTTTTGAGATGTATTCTAGTAGGATTCGGTTTCCATGCTGAAATGGTTAAGTGGATGATGGAATGCGTCACGACTACTTCTTTCTCCTTGAATATCAATGGGAATCTACACGGTTTTTTTAAAGGATGCAGAGGACTTCGGCAAGGGGATCCGTTATCTCCTTACTTGTTTACTTTGGTGATGGAAATTTTAACTCTTATTCTAAAACGTCGGGTTCGTGATTCTGATGGGTTTTCCTTCCATCATCAATGTGATGCTCATGAGGTTATTAACTTGTGCTTTGCTGACGATTTGCTTATTTTTATGTGGGGTGATGCTCAATCGGCAAAGGTTATTATGGATGCTCTGGATGAATTTAAACAGGTTTCTGGTCTTACTCCTAGTTTGCCTAAAAGCACGGCTTATTTTTGTAATGTGCTTAATCATGTTAAATTGGCTATTTTAAATACGCTTCCATTTGAAGAAGGTTCGCTGCCGGTTAAATATCTAGGAGTTCCTTTGATTTCTTCTAGATTAAAGGCATTGGTCTTCTGTGTTTATGCTGCCTAGTAGTATTCTTCTTGATATTGAGCAAATTTTGAGGGGGTTCCTGTGGTGTCAAGGAGAACTTCAAAAAGGTAATGCGAAAGTTGCACAGGATGATGTTTGTCTACCTAAAGCTGAAGGTGGTCTTGGACTTCGAAGGTTAGAGCAGTTCAATATTGCCCTTTTAACTACTCATGTTCGAAATTTGCTGATTTGTAAAGAGCCTTTATGGGTAAAATGGATGCACACGTATAAACTTCGGGGAAAAAGCTTCTGGGAAATTCCTTGCCAAGGTAATATGTCTTGGAGTTGGCGTAAACTTCTCCAGATTCGCCCTATTATTAGATCATTTTTCTGGTTTGAGCTCGGGAATGGTGAGTGTGTCTCGGCTTGGTATGATAATTGGAATCCTCACAGTCCGCTTGCAAATCATTTATCTCTACGATTAATTACAAGGTCTGGTCTTAGTTTGAATGCTAAAGTTTCTGATATTGTTGCTCAAGGGAATTGGAATTGGCCGGATTCTTGGATGTCTAAATTTCCTGGTTTGGTTGTTCCGAATTTAGTAGAGGGTAGAAAAGATATCTCGGTTACTAGTGTTTGGAATTCGACAACCTCATGCAAAGGTGGATTGGTCTTATATTGTTTGGCACTCATATCAAATTCCGAAACATTCCTTTATCTTATGGTTGGCATTTAGAGGCAAGCTGAAAACGCAAGATGTTCTTGCTACTTGGGATTTACATGCATTGTCGGCTACATCTCATGTGTGCTCCTTGTGTGGAGCTGTTCCGGATTCACGTAACCATCTTTTTTATAATGTTCTTTTTCTAATCAGGTTTGGAATTCAGTTCGTGCAAGGGCTGGAATTAATACCCAGTCAGTTATTTGGAATGATATTGCAGCCGAGATTCTATTATTTGCTAAGAAGAATTCGGTCCTGAGTATGGTGGCAAAGCTTGTTTTTGCAAGTGCTGTGTATTTTATATGGCAGGAAAAAAACGCTAGATTATTTAAAAACAAGGGAAGATCTGTTAGTCAAGTTGTGGAGGTGATTACTTCTACTGTTCGGTTAAAGATGTCAACATGTCGATACAAGAGAACGAAACGAGTGGAGCACTTCCTTACCTCCTATGATTTACCGTTTTTGTTAATTAAGTAGCCGTAATCTTTTGTTTTCTTTTATTTGGTTATGAGGAATATGTACTGAAAGTGGCATGTCACTTTCATTTTGGACGTTGCACATTGGTATATACTCCTAATTGTGCCTATCAACGATAAATCATACTTATTGTAGATGCAGATTTGTGTGACAATAGCAACATAGATTTGATTATCGTTTATGTTTTAAGAACTATGTTTGTAATCATTCAAATAAGAACTTTAGTTGGTATTTAATGATTACGTTTGAACTTCAATATTATATCTGTTTATGTTTTGTTTTGTGTTTGTGTGTTATATATTGTTTTGCAGGTACAAGAACATAGAACCAAGGTTTATAAGTGATGTAGAACACTTAAACGATGGTTGGATGTTATGTACAGGTCAAACAAAGTCAAACGAGAACCAAAGGGATGACCCTCGTGTTGACGTCATTGGCATGAAGGATTGCCCTCGTACTGACGTCAGCACAAGGCCGATTGGTCGTTGTTAATTAGGCTTATGGACTTCAATTAAGGCCTAAGCCCACACGAACCAAAACCCTATTAGTGTAAATACAACACTAATTCACAAAATTTAGTAACGAACTTTTGACGAATTTACGAATTAAGTTGATTTGTTGTTCGTATGTTCTCCTACACTTCTTCGTGTGAGACCTTAGGTTGGTTAATTGCTCATTAATCAACAAAAGGCAATAGCAATCTAGTTATCTCAAGAGGATTCCGCACTCTTGACATAACGAATCACGTCTTATTACGATCCACGCAACCATAGGACCTTACAAATGGTATCAGAGCCCTAAGGATGATTACCAGAAGGTGTAAGACTGTTTGATTTGCTATTGATTGCAAAAACGATTCGAAATTCGTGTTTTTTTGAAGTTTTAAATCGTACTTCGTGCGACCTTGTGCTTACGTCAGCACGAGGTGATCTTCGTCTTCGTGCATGCGTCATATCAGTTGACTTCATGTCATCCTCATGCCACGTCTGCATGAACTGCTCTTCGTGCCTAAGTTCGTGACATGTGTCCTTCGTGTCACGTGCACTTCGTGTGACCTCGTGTGACTTCGTGCCGCACGAATTACTTGTTATTTCGTTTGATTTAATATTAAAAGATTCGAAATGACTACCGTACCAGCTGCTGCAAACTCTCCAAATGCCTTACTTATCAGTCAGATGATCATGCACGATCATGAAGTTGGTCATGGGAACAAACCTCCAAAGCTGTTCCGTATGGAGAACTATTGGATGTGGAAAAGACGATTTGAAGATTACATTCGTCTAACTGATATTTATATGTGGGTTGTGATAACTCATGGTTTTGATTGGCTTACTTATGAGAAGAATGGAGTAATCGGTAGATATACATATATCGATATGCCGATTGAAGAAAGGAAGAGGTATGCTATTGAGGGAAAGGCTTTATCTACTCTTACTATGGCCTTACCTCAGGTAAGTGTACACTTGTTTAAAAAGTACTCTACTTCAAAGGACTTATGGGACGCCCTCGAAAGATATTGTGAGGGTGATGTAACTTTGAAGAAAAATCGTATCAAACTTCTGAAACGCTAATATGAAGCCTTTAATGGACTGAAAGGAGAATCTCTTGATGAGATTATTACTCGATTCAGTCATTTGACCACTGAGTTGTCATATTTTGAGGTTGTTTATCCTCAGACTGAGTTAGTTGATAAGTTTCTGGACTCACTACCTAAATCATAGACTGATTATGTTCATCATCTACAAGATGATAAGGAATATAGTTCGTGGGATTTTGAAATGGTAGTATCCAAACTTAAGAACAGAGATATGAAGAGAAGAGTTAAGGATACTCACTCAGATTTTTCTCAAGATCCGTCTCTATATCATGCCAATTCTGTTCATTTGTCAAGTACTAGCTCAGGGAATAATGCATTTCTAAGTCGTGCTGAAGCTACACCAATAGTAGATGCAGAAGGTCTTACTGGAAATGTTGCTTATGATAATACAAAATTCGAATGTCAAGAGCAATGCACAATCCTTCCATTCTATGCCAATGAGTATGAGTTCTGCAGAAGGTAGAATGAGTGTTTACTCAGCTTTTTGTACTGCTCATGAAGCATTCATTGGAGGAAAGGTTACTGATTCTGCATTGATCAATGAGGACTACAATCAAATAGATCCTGATGATTTGGAAGAAATGGATCTACAATGGTAGCTAGCTATGCTTACCATTAAGGTCAGGAGATTCACTCAGAGAACAGGGAGATTTGTTGGAAATGGCACTAAAGGTTTTGACAAATCCAAGGTAAAGTGTTATAATTGCGATGGATTTGGTCATTTTGCTAGAGAGTGTTAACGATCTAAGAGAAATGATAATACCGTTGCTGGTAGACAAAACTACAATCAAGGCGGTATTACTCCTTCAAACAGTCAGAAAACTCAAGCCATGATAACATTACCTGCTTCTCAACAACAAGCAAGTACTCCTCATTTTATGGAGTCAAAGGCAGTTGTTGTAGAAAATCCGGATGGCACTTATCAATGGGATACACAATCAGAAGATACCTCAAATCATGCTTACATGGTTGAAGTTTATGATAAGGTAGCCGCAACAATTGACTATGTTGTGTACTTAAGTGAAGAGAATGCATCTGAGATAGTGAAGCAAAATGTTCAAAAAGTTGTTGAGACTGTGAGATCTGAGAGTGAAGCTGTGACTGCTGTTAAGACATCTAATGAAAAGATGGAGTCAACTAAGCCAGTTGATGACATGTCTAATAAGAGCATTGAAGATCAAAAGAAGAATTTTCATACACCAGTAAGTTGATCAAAGGAAGGATGGATTTTTCATACACCAGTCTAAGTATGTCGATGACATCTTGGAGAGGTTTCAAATGTTAGAATCCAAGACATATGGTACTCCTATTCAGCGGAATCATGGCTTAGGAGTTCCTGATCCGAAAGATGAACTTGTGGATGCAACTAATTATCGTGCTATTATTGGCTCATTGATGTATCTGACTGCTTCGCGTCCAGATATTATGTTTGCTGTTTGTCTATGTGTTAGATTTCAAGCTATTCCAAAAGAGTCACATTTGGTTGCAGCAAAACGTATTCTACATTATCTTAAGGGAAACTAAGGGCTTGGTCTATGGTATCCTATGGGTGGAACGTTTGATTTTGTTGCATATACTGATTCGGACTTTGGCGGTTGTAACAATGACAGGAAGTCTATGACTGGAGGTTGTCAGTTTTTATGAGGAATATTAGTATCGTGGCAATGCAAGAAGCAGACATGTGTTGCTCAGTCTTCATGTGAGGCAGAGTATATGGCTGTGGGTAGTTGTTGTTCCCAGGTATTGTGGATTCAGCAACAACTTCGTGACTACGGTATGGATTTTCTTAATACTCCTATTAGAATAGACAATAAGTCAGCTATAGGTATTACTAAGAACCCTGTCATGCTCACCAAGCATATTCATATTAGACATCATTTCTTGCGTGACTGTGCCCAAAAGAAGTTAATTCATTTGGAAAATGTTATAACTGATGATAATTTAGCTGATCTGTATACCAAAGCATTTGATAAGACTCGATTTGAGAAATTAATTCTTCTCAATGGGATGAAGAATGTTGATTCATATTAAATCTGTCAAAGAACTGATTTTGTAAGTTTGTGTCTGTAAATAGCTAGAGTCATAAAAATACAAAAAGATTTCTTAGTGTCATAAAAAAACCATAAAAATGTGAAAAATCAGAAAATCAAAAGAAATATGACAGAGATTTAAGTTGATGCTTTAAGGCAATTAGACGTGAGGATACTTAGCTTTTTAGTCTGCTTAATCGTAATATAACTGATTAGTTCAATGATTACAATTTGGGATATATTGGTAGACACGAAGTAGCAAGGTTTCCTTAATCTGAACTTAATTTATACAATGTTCTTGTGGGAAACATATTCAGATATATGGCTGAGAATGCTTGCTTTTCAGTAATGAATTGATCTAGTCCTTAAATTTTGTGAAAGATCTAGCATTACTATAGGATTTGTTCAATGTATAGGCAAAAACCTCTACAAATCATGAGCATGAAAGTTAAATATGATATTGTTTATGCAAATGAAATGAATGTTAATTAAGGGGCTAATGTGGTCTTTGAGATTCGGACAAGTATGTCCTTGGGGTGTCTTTGTATACCTATCCTACCTAAAGCTTCCAACTTGGGATAGGTTGTCAGAAAGTTCGCTACATGGGTCTCATAGAAAATCACAGGTTCCTTATAAATAATGAAACGTCAAAGCAAATAATGTAAAATCACAAAGTAATTAAATTTTGTTATCTAAAAAGTGTCTCATGGTTTGTTTAAGGATGTTTTTGAACATATATTGAATAAGTGTTATCTTAGTGCTTGTATCGATTACGGAAGTATATCTGAATGTGGGTCACATAAGTTCGCAAACTATTCAGTGGCATATTTGGCTACTCGGGTTACATGGTGACTGTCCTTGGCCAGGGTATGTTGAAAATGTCACAACTCAGAGGAAACTGGAAGTACCGAGTGTTTAAGAGGACTAATATACCAGTAATCGTGGTTGGGTCATTGTTCATAACTAATAATAAGAGAATTATTTCTCACTTGCAGACTTATGTAAATGCTAATCTGATCTAATTCGCAGAAACTGAAAATTTCTTGTAATTGAATAAAGTAGTTCAGTTTTTATTTTGTTTATTTTATTTTTATTTTTATTTTATTTTGAATAATAAGTGTCAGTTTGTGTGTTAAACTAGTTCTTATTGCACGAGAGATTTGATAAGCATCTGATGATTCCATAGAAAATTATGATTCTTAGTGAATTGTGTGAATCTTGTTTCTTATGGTATATGTGTTTAAAGGATGGATTTTCTAATATAGACATAAGTTGTTTAAGTTTAGAAAATGAAATTGTTTTGAAAATTATCAAGTCAAAATTTTTGTGGATGTGTTTCAAGTAAAATTTTGAAATTTCAATTGTTTTTGGTTGATTAGTATGCTTGACAAAGATTGGACTTGCATTGGACTTTTGATCCATAGGTTAAGATTTTGATTGTTTTGCATATTTATGTTATTTATGTTGTTTTTGATGCATTGATTAAGTTTGTTAAGTGTGCAGGTTATAGATTTCATATGACGAACAACAATCTATACACAAAATGTGCTACAAGGATAACTAGCCTTGTTTCTAATAGCCTAGAACTTAGTGTGATAGGTTATAATTGTATTGTAAAGATCACAACCTAAGACTTATTGTGATAGGTTGTTGATATGATACATGAAATTGTAATGCATTATACATTGAATGTGTTTTGATGTAAGTTTGCATTTGTTGAGTTAAACATCAATGGAGAAATGATTTATTTCATGTCAAGATTATAATGTAAGATTCATTTGATACATTATTTTGATGACAAGTTAGTACGGATGATTTACAATTGCATATTCAAGTAGATACAGGTTTTTAGTAACGAATATCTATAGGTTTATGTTTTCTGGAAATTTTGAAATTTTTTCTATGATAAGTTTTCTGGAAAAATTGACAAAATTTGACTAAGGAATAAAGCTTGTGTGGATTTGAATTTGAAAATTCGAAGTCCTTCGTGCTGACGTCAGCAAGCTCGTGCTGATGTCATCACATAGCCCACGAACTTGGTGTTCGACCTGGCCCACGAAGCTCCGAATAAAAATATGGGTTTTTACACTTCATTAATTAACTTTAATCGAAATTTAACCCTAAGTAAATCACACGAACTCGTCTACCTCGTACGCACTATTCATCCGACACTAATTCGATCGATTTCATCTCCTTTTCGTGTTATTTATCCAGATTTGTTGGTAAATCTATGATCTAGGATAGATTATTGATGTTCTAACTTCGAAAATCATCGATTACAAGTCGTTATAATGCCCAATTTTTTTTCTCCTTCGCGTGAACAGTGATTTTGTGTTTCGGTCACTATTCACACGAAGAACACAAACTACTTCGTGTTCATCGAATTCGTTTCGAAAATTGTAATTCTGGGCATAAATTCATATAAACAAGTTCAAAATCATGTTAAAATTGAGTTTTAATTCGTTTTAATCATGATATGAAGATGTTTGAATTGGATTTCTGGGTACACGAGGTGGAGCTCGTGCTGACGTCATCATGAAGAGGTTTCAACCTCGTGCTGACATCACCACGAACCAAGTCGTGACACTTAGAAAATTTTACATTTTTTTAACTTTTATTTTCTTGTCGTTTTTCGTTTGTTTTGTGCAGGTATGCAAGGACAAGGTACTAATGCTCGAGTGTTCGTCAAGGAGCACAATGTTGCGATTGATCTCAGCATTACTCAATCGGGATGCACACCAGAGTTTCACGGTGTCCTTCAGTATCTAGCACGCTCTCGTGTTCGCTTTGCATTGACCGAGAATCCTCCGTTGGTCATAAGTATCATTACTTAATTCTGGAACTCAGCCAGATTGGTGCAAGTTGGTGATCATACTATGATTCGCACTACTGTTGCTGGATGTAACAGTCAGTTTACTGCTGGAGACTTAAGGACTATTTTGGACTTAGGTATTGCAAGGACCTGTTGAGTTTGAAGAAAGCTTTTGTGATGGTGCTCTCAGGCGTATGGGATATGTTGGTGATATTACTCATCCTTATCGCAAGAATCGTCTTCTAGGCAAATGGAGATTGCTTGCTTACTACTTATTGAGGTCCATTAGTCATCGGATTGCAGGTCATGATCAGTTGAACATTTTTACTACTTCTCAGATGGTTGCTCTTGTGCTGAACAAGCCTTACAACTTTTCTCAGTACATATATGATAATTTTGTTAAGCAGTTGAGAGCTTTTGGAAACGATAAGAAATTCTTTCTGTTTCCAAGATTTGTGATGATAATCATTTGGCATAGGATAGCAACTTTATCATTTGATGGTCCTACGTTCAATTTAGGACGTCTGACTAATAAAGTGTTTGTTGAGAGTATGAAACGCTTTGCAGGTCATGGTGTTCCTGACAATGTTGTCAATCCACATTTGTTCGGACATCTTATCAATCCTGACTATGTTGCTCCCAGACAAGGTTGGGAAGATGATGAACCTGTTGCTACTGCTGCTGATGATCAGGCTCAAGATAATCCTCAAGAAGAGCATGTTGATCAGTTTGAGGGACTCAATGATGTTCCTCTGTATGTTGGAGATCTGGAGAATGATCCAGCTATGGATGCTTTTAAGCCGGATGTTGATGATCCCACAAATCTTGTTCCACCAACTACTGGAGTTTCTACTTCTACTTCTGCTCCAGTTGGTGATGTTGTTGGTCCTTCTGAATTGCCAGTTACTGTTAATGCTGGTGATGATTCAGAAGATGACAAAGTAGAAGAGGCCAGAAAGATTGCCAAAGAGAAGAAGAAGACAAGGAAAAGGAGTTGACGCTGTTGAGCGATTACAACAATCTCAGACTGAAGTTGATAGAGATTATGCTACGTATCAAGCTGTTATGGAGAGGTCTCATGCACCTAATGTTGATGATACTCCATCAGTTGCTGCTTTAAAAGCTTCTGTTTCTTAGATTCCGGTTTCTTTGTCTACTACTTCTACTAGTGTTGTTGTTGGAGAGAAAAGGCCGAGAACCAGGTTTGTAATATAAGAAATTGGTTCTCAACCTCAAATTGTCCCTGAGGCTACAACTGTTACGATTCCTACTGCTCCGGAGTCTACAGTTTGTCAAGAGCCAGAGCCGACAGTTACTGCTCCTAGGCCTTCTTCTACTTCTATTCAGGCTACAGTTCATGTTTCTATAGTCATGGGTCATCTATTGGCTCCGTTGTAATAGCCTCAGATGCCTCCCACAGGAACGGTTAGTGCTCGTATGCCTTCATTTGAAGCTACGATGCCACCTCATGCCTCTACATCTGAAGTTGCTTCTACTTCACGTCTACTTGTTCCTGTTCAAGTGCAGCTGAGTCGTATGTTTTTAGAGAAGAAGATGTTAGAGATGAGGGTTACAGCTTTAGAGAGTCAACTTAAGCTCCAAGCTGCTAAGCATCAAGAAGAGATGGACTTGATGATAGCACTTGTTCATTCTCTTGGTTCTAGACTTGACCAATTCTTGGATCAAGGGGGAGAAAAAGATGGTTGTAAGGATGATGAGTTTGCAAAGAAGACAAGAGATGATGATCATGAAGATCAAGATCCAGCTCAATGTCCAAACCAAGGACAACCAACAGATGGTGAGCCAGAGAATAGAGATCAAGGTCAAGATCAAGATACTGATGCTGCTATGGATCCAGAGACTGCAAATATTCAGGGGGAGTCGCCAAGACAGACAGAGTCAGAGATTGCTGGTACAGCTGGTGCTAGTACTTCTGGGACTTAAGATAAAGGTAAAGCTTTAGTGGTTGCTCCAGATGCAGATCCTGATGATCCAAATGATAATGATAATGATGAGTAAGATTCCAATTCAGGTAACTCCAATTTTAATTTTGATAGAATAGAAAGGTAGATTCGAGAAAAGTCACCTAAGACCGATTCTACTACCAATGCTTCTACAGAGTCAGCTTTGCACCCATTGATTGTGCATAGACTAGAAAAGAGATTGGGTTATGATCCACAGGCTAATATAAGAGCTAGAGCAGAGATTATGGATTATGATGATTATTATGATCCAGGATCACTTAGGGATCAAATGAAAGAGTGGTTAGGGTTAACTCATACTCCTTCAAAGTCAGAGTCAGATTCGGATTCGGATTCGGATTCGGATTCTGAACCTTAATGTTAATGATTTGTGTACTTTAGATGATAATAATGATTATAAGATAAATATGAATGTATTAAGTAGTTACATTATATTTATGATATAATATTTTTCTTGATAAAGATTATAAGATAAGTATTAATGTAATTGTTACATTATAATTATGATATAGTATTATTTATTTTAATTTCTTTTATGTATTTATACTATTTATTATATCTTGACTTATGTTTTATGTTCTTTGTCTTTGCATATTTGAATTGTTAAAATTCCAGATAAGCTTCAAAGGATTGGTGCATTGGATGATCTTGATGCTACGGATGACTTAGACAGTATTAATGATGGGGATCTGGAAGAAGGAGAGTTCATTACTTCGGAAGTTAATAGGAGAAGGATGCTTGATATACCTTATGACTTTGATCGTGTCTTTAATGAAGATGAAGTCTTTCAAGTTGAACCGATAGCTGAAGTAGAACATCTCAATCTTAATCTAATCAGAGACAGTCTAGATGAACCTAGGAATGCAACAAATTTGAGGTTTGCTGTATCTGCAAATATAGTAGATGAAGGACATGATAATGTATTTGATCTATTCTGGAATATAGATGCTACACGAGAGGTTGATCTTCGAAGATTTAATATACCTCCGATGCAGCAAGATCCTAAGTTTATTATCAATAGACTGATTCTAGGTTATAGAGGACATACTGGTTTGGTAATGCGTGATACGTATAAGCCATCAATGTTTTGGGAGTTTATCTCAGACAAGGATGCACCCAAGTATTTCTCAGTGATACAAAGTTGGTTCTATGATCAAAGAATCGAGTTATTTGTTATCTATAGAAAAGAAGGATGCCAGTATATGTTAATGAGTCAAAGACATTTCCACTCTCTCGGTGATTCTGATTTGTTAGACTTGGGATGAAGATGGTTCGTTAATCTTCAACAAAACGTACTTGCAGAATTTTACTGGAATAGATTCAGAGATGAAAGAATTTGGAATTTCAGTGATAGAGGTCTGAAGCCAAAAGATAGGTTGATTAAGCCTATGCCGAAGAAGAAGATTAAGAATCCAGATGACACATTTCGGTTTGTCCATAAAAGGATTAAATGTGTTAAGAAGGTTCGCGCTATCAAATGGGATCAAGATATGCTGACAACAATGACATTTTGGTAGATAGATATCTAGTCAGGCGAAGCACAAATGTTTGTTGATGATTCAAAGAAACAAATGTTGCTACGCATGTATGATCCGATGCAGGTTGTCAACTTGTCAAGAGGTGATCAGATAAGACTTTTGAATACACCTTGTTCAGCAGTGGAGTTTTGGAGAGTTGAAGAAAGGCGCTATCGCAACATTCTCGCTCATTGTTTACAAGAGAGAATTCATGCGAATAACACAAGACTTTTGTTTAATGGATAACTTTGAAGTTCAAAGATTTTAAAGAAATCTAGTTGCAACTGTCAAGGGGGAGTATGTAGATGCAGATTTGTGTGAGAATAGCAGCATAGATTTGATTATCGTTTATGTTTTAGGAACTATGTTTGTAATCATTTAAATAAGAACTTTTGTTGGTATTTAATGATTACGTTTGAACTTCAATATTATATATGTTTATGTTTTGTTTTGTTTTTGTGTGTTATATATTGTTTTGCAGGTACAAGAACATAGAACCAAAGTTTATAAGTGTCGTAGAACACTTAAATGATGGTTGGATGTTATGTACAGGTCAAACAAAGTCAAACGAAAACCAAAGAGATGACCCTCGTGCTGACGTCATCAGCATGAAGGCCGATTGGTCTTTGTTAATTAGGTTTATGGACTTCAATTAAGGCCTAAGCCCACACGAACCAAAATCCTATTAGTATAAATACAACACTAATTCACGAAAATTAGTCATGAACTTTTGACGAATTTACAAATTAAGTTGATTTGTTGTTCGTGTGTTCTCCTACACGAATTACCACTTCGTGTGTGACCTTAGGTTGGTTAATTGCTCATTAATTGACAAAAGGCAATAGCAATCTAGTTATCTCAAGAGGATTCCGCACTCTTGACATAAAGAATCACGTCTTATTACGATCCATGCAACCATAGGACCTTACACTTATAATCAACTTATCAACTTTGATCAACTTTAATCAACGTATCGACTTATCAGCATGTCAACTTATCGTCTTATCAACTTATCAACTTTAATCAACGTATTAACTTTAATCAACTTTAAGCATTCCGTTATGCTTTTAACATTGGTGGTTAGTCACTCCACCCGGAAATACTAGATCAACGTAACTATGCCGCAAGAAATTACTCAAGCGACCACTTTCTAGTATTCCGTCTTGATGGTTAGTCACTCCACCCAGAAATACTAGATCAACATAACTATGCCGCAAGGAGCCACTCAAGCGACCACATATGCACTAGCTTTACAACTAGCACAGGTTAAGCTTAACACAACATAAGCTCGAGACTTCTTATCTTTATTAGCTTAGGCTACACTTTCACCTAAACCAATCACTTATCAACATCTTTACTTTACTTTATATTAGCTTAGGCTACACTTTCACCTAAACTAATCACATATCAACATCTTTACTTTACTTTATATTAACTTAGGCTACACTTTTACCTAAACTAATCACATATCAACATCTTTACTTTACTTTAACTTTAGGTATATTCATTACCTAATGAGTTTCACACCTACTTCAACGTGTAACCACGTTAACATGCACATCTCATAACATTTCTTCGTGTATCTAGTGACCTAGACATTCACTTAAGTGCACATATAAGCCATCACATATCAACATTTAGGCATATCAATGACTTTATCAACATCACATCGCATATCATAAACATATCATGGCAACTTAATTATAAGCATCATACTTTATATGCACATAATTAGACTTTAAATGTCAACATATCAACATAAATCATTTCAACAACACATATCATAAACACTTCATGGAAACATCATTGTAATCATCAAACTATACATGCAATTAACTATATTTACTTTAAACGTCATCATATCAACATGCAAACATTCCCATATAACCTCCCACATAACCCGGAAAACCCACACATATAAGATAATTCGATTAAGAGGTTAATTATACAAAACTACATTTTGTTGTGCCTCCAGCGTGATGTATCTAGCCTGATGACGAGCACAACGATCAATAAGCAACTTTAAAGTATCTTGTTCGAGTTCCCGATTACCTATCACACACATATAATTGACATGTAACATAAACGGGACCTTAAAGAACATCTCCAAGCTCCCTAAACTCAACATAACTTAACATTTGCTCATTATACTATTCATTGATACTCTTTTGTTTTGATTCATCTTTAAAGAGCATTAGCATTGAAAAATACACTCTTCCACAATTTTGTGGATAGCTTATTTATCAAAAACGGAGTTACGATTTGAAAGTTACGACTTTTCAAATACTAAGTAGTTTGCATTCTGGACTCGTGATGTGACATGACCACCATGGTCACGACATGACCTCTAACCAAAAACCCAATTCTTTCAATCTGTAATTTGGATGCGACATGACCATTTTGGTCATGACATGACCACCTGCGGGTTTATTCAATTTTGCATGTTTTCCACTCCAAAACGAATCCAAACACATCCAAGGTTAACCCCACGACTTATACACTTAAAATTGACATTATAAACATGTTTCCAATGACCAAATAATGTTATCAACGGATCCGGAAATCAATTGTATCAAATCTATTACCGGTTGATTAACGAAAACCTAATAAACGATAATAATTTGAAATCCGACATGCCCAACCCTTAAGATCCGAATTGATTATCTTATCGTTAACATTAATTGACTTTATTAATCATTATCAACTTTAATTTCATAACTTTAATCACTTTAACACATATCTCACGTTAATCATTTGATTCAGATAAGCACATATAAAACACATAGTGACTAATGGTCGCTAACGACAAGTTAACGGTCAAAGTCAAAAAGTTTTGGGATGGTACAATTCTCCCCTCCTTAAAAGGATTCTGTCCTTAGAATTATTTCACGATATCAACACCTCCATTTCTCTTCTCACTACTTTCCTTCATACGTATAAGGTTGAGTATAACTCATCAATTCACCACATTTACCACTTTAAATTCAACCGAACTTTCAACCAATCCCTTTTTATCACCTTTCATCTCATCTCTTACATTAATTAATGTGAATACCGTTAAATGAACACGCCCGCATCATGATATATTTACAATTATGTTCCGGACCATAATTCTAACTATATTATTCCTCACACGTGTACCTTTAACTATATTCACACATCATAATATCCAACACTTTCTTAACCCATCATGGCAACATTATACTAACTACAAACACATAATAAACACACATTATACACATAACACATATAACACAAAATGAAACACTACGTACTACTTACGCCGCATACCACATTCATGTATCACAATATCTTGTACCCTTCTTATAGATGACCACCTATTTCATCAATGTACATTTCCTTACGTAAATAACATCCATCATAATCAAATCTGAATTGATTTCACGTTATCATAGTAATCTTGCAACGGATAAATCGAGAAAAATAGAGGATTAAAGGCTACCAACATAATTTACTTCAACAAACACTTCTAACGTTGAACCACTACAACTTGCATCACATATATCACGTAAGGATGTAATACCACATAGCATATCACTTTGTTCATGATAGTATATTCATGTATCTCCGAGCTCTTTATCACATAAGACATCATCAAGTTTCAACATTTAATAATACTACAAGCATATTCTACATAATTCTTTAATAACATATCGTCTTATCATTAAGCATCAATATTTAGCAACAGGTTTAACAAGAGGTAAAATTAAGGCAAATCAACCTTCTTTATGTATAATCCACAAAAAACTTGTAATACCTTAATCTTAGACTCTCACTCTTCCCAACCAGTTCGAAAAGCACTTTCATCATAAAGCTAAAGCATTAATACTTGAGCATATCATTTCTCATACGGTTTAAGTCCAAAATCCTAAGGTCTTGGTCGAATTTCGGTTCACTTAAACCATTGCTCTGATACCAACTTGTAACACCCGTCATTTTAAAAACTGTATTTTCAAAAACTTTGCCAAATGGTGTTTAAACGTAGCGGAAAATGATCATTTAAAAACTACTTCATCTGTAATGGATGGTACCTTTCATTAAAGTTTGGTGTTACTAATAACATCATCATAATAGTCAAAGTAAAATCCAAGTTATGACGTTAACATAATTGCCATCAACATTACAAGAGACATGAGTCATAAATAAAGTAGCCTAACATATGGCTATGGGTAAAGTCTAATCATAGGGAGACTAATGCTAATCTTCCTTTATTCTTCTACCCATCTCACAATCCACATACTTCACTAGCTTATACCTGCTTATCCTGAGGAAAACAACATTTTCATAAAAGCAAGTGTTAGCTAATAAATTAGCTAAGTAAGATACACACATTTAATAAAACGTTCTTCATTTTACTTTCATAAAACTTCTTCGTATTTTACATGTCAAAACATGATCACATTACATATTATCCACAAACGTCATAAGATAATCCAATTTTTACTTGTTCCCATATCCCATCACATTACGTATCATATTAACATATACTTGCAACACATACGTATCATCATATCATATCAATATAGACTTACAAGGAAATCGTATCATCATATCATATCATCATATACTTACAATGCAATCATATCATACCAACATATACTTACAACTTAATCAACATTCATATCTTTGCATAACACACATAAACATATCCCACGTATACATATTAGCACATATAGAGTATATACTCTTAATTGTGCCTATCAATGATAAATCATACTTAAAATCAACGTAAGAAACTTAATCAACTTATCATCTTATGAACTTTGATCAACTTTAATCAACGTATCGACTTATCAGCATGTCAACTTATCGCTTATCAACTTATCAACTTTAATCAACGTATCAACTTATCAACTTTAATCAACTTTAAGCATTCCGTTATGCTTTTAACATTGGTGGTTAGTCACTCCATGGGGAAATACTAGATCAACGTAACTATGCCGCAAGAAATTACTCAAGCGACCACTTTCTAGTATTCTGTCTTGATGGTTAGTCACTCCACCCAGAAATACTAGATCAACATAACTATGCCGCAAGGAGCCACTCAAGCGACCACATATGCACTAGCTTTACAACTAGCACGGGTTAAGCTTAACACAACATATGCTCGAGACTTCTTATCTTTATTAGCTTAGGCTATACTTTCACCTAAACCAGTTAATGGTCAATGTCAAAAAGTTTTGGGATGTTACAACTAAATAATCTCCATTTTCAGATTCCATACCTTGCATCAATTCCTCATTTTGGTAGGATACTGAGGATTCTGCTCCTTGCATAAGTTGAGACTGATAGGACGCAACCGAATTATCCTCACCTTGCACCATATTTTGAATAACATGTGATAATCCTAAAGATATTTTCAGGTACCTAGACCAGTTTAAGGCGTTAGCTGCAAAGTCCGGAAGAATGTATTTTGAAGAAACAATTGAGAAGCTTCTTCGAAAAATGCCTCCACTACTAGGGAATGATATAAGAAAGAAGTGGTATGAAAAGCATCCATAAAAAAAACGGAAATAGTGCCTATAATATGGTTTACATATAGTTACCTAAAGGAGATCTGCAGTCAAGCTGCTCTTCAAAGAATCTTAAAAGATCTCTCCTTTTGTGGCCAAATAAAAAGTTCTGGCCAATACTCAACAGATAAGAAGTATGGCCTAAGGAAGGCAACAAAGTACAAAGGCAAACCTCGTAACTCTCATCTTAGAGTCTTCAAAACAAAGCATGCTGACCGGATGAGAACTCGCAAATGCAAATGTTTCATTTGTGGATAAGAAGACCATTTTACAAGGGAGTGCAAAAGCTCAAGAGGAAATATGACAAGAGCTGCCATGCTAAAAGAAATAGAGCTACCTGATGACTATGATGTTGTTTCTGTAGATATGGGCGATGAAGATTCTGATGTAATTTACAGCCTCTCTAATGGGGAGCCGACTGGATAAACTAAAGAGTATATAGCTAATGCTCTCACAACAGAGCTTCCTGAAGAATGGGGATATACAAAAAAAACTTAAAGCTATGAAGTCCGAAATGAGAAAACTCTTATTTGAACAAGGCAATTTGCATGACAAAGTTATTTTATTACGAAAAGAGCTTGATCAGCTGCAAAAAAGTATTGACACTAATCCTAATGATGCTCTTTTACGTGAAGAAGAAGCCAAATGTTTGAAAGAGTTTGAGCAAGCCACATATGATGAAGTGTCTTTTCTCAAACAAAAGGCCAAAATCGAATGGTTAGTGGTGATTCTAATACCGCTTTTTTTCATAAGTCATTGAACAGCAAGAATCATAGATGTTGAATTGATATTATTAAAGATGTACAAGGGAGCGTTTATGAAGGGGCTGCGGTTGTAGATGCTCTAGTTAACCACTACCAACAATTTTTAGGGGTGGAATGTCCTAATAGCACTCTCCAATATGATGGTCTTTTTACGAATACACATGATCCCCAGAAGGCAAATTATATGGTAAGAAGTGTCACAGACTCGGAAATTAAAGAGGCTATGTTTTCCATTGGTGATAATAAAGCACCCAGATCAGATGGAATCTCTTCAGCTTTCTTTAAAGGTACATGGGATATAGTAGGGGAAGAGGTTTTCATGGCTATTCGTGATTTCTTTAATTATGGACGGCTTCTTAAGGAGATTGATCATAATTTTCTTGCTCTCATTCCAAAGGTTGCAACCCCTTCTCTTGTTACTGATTATCGTCTTATCTCCTGTTGCAATCTGCTGTATAAATGTATTAATAAAATCATAACCAATAGGATAAAAGGGGCTTTGGGAGATATTGTAAGCATAAACCAATCGGCATTTGTTCCTGGTAGGAAAATATCGGATAATATTTTAATCACTTAGGAATTTATGCACAATTATCATTTGGCAAAGGGACCCCCCCAGATGTGCTTTCAAAATTTATATTCAGAAGGCCTATGACATTGTTAATTGGAGCTTTATGCGTGATGTTCTTGTGGGATTTGGGTTTCACGATAAGATGGTGAATTGGATTATGGAATGTGTTACATCTGCCTCATTTTCATTATCCATAAATGGTAATGTTCATGGATATTTTAAAGGTAAACGGGGGTTAAGACAAGGGGATCCAATGTCACCATATTTGTTTACGCTAGTCTTGGAGGTCCTATCGCTATACTTTCAAAAAGCTGTTAGGGGAAGTAGTGACTTTCGATTTCATGCTCTATGTGAAAAGCAGAAAATTATTAATGTTTGCTTTGCAAATGATCTTTTCTTGTTTGCACGTGGAGAAGCTAGGTCGGTGAAAGTTCTTAAAGAGGCGTTGGATGAGTTTACTAAGTGGTCGGGGCTGGTTCCAAGTGGTATGAAAAGCACCGCCTTCTTCAACAATGTACCGGTCCATACAAAGAATGCAATTCTCTTGATTATACCTTTTCATGAAGGGAAGCTACTGGTACATTATCTTGGTGTACCCTTGATATCTACTAAGTTGATATATAAAGATTGTGAGGTTTTAGTAGAAAGAATGGAGAAAAGAATTGATGATTGGAAATCTGTATGTATACCTAAGTTTGAAGGGGGTCTGGGTATTCGCCGTATTAGTGATGTTAATAGATCATTTATGGCGAGACATATATGGAGCATTCTTACCAGAAGATCATCTTTATGGGTTGATTGGGTGTACTCGTATAAGATTAAAGATACAAACTTTTGGGATGTAGTACCAAAGGGAAGTATGAGCTGGGGATGGAGGAAGATTCTTAAGCTGCGTGATGCTATTCGACCATTCATTTGGAATGTGATAGGTGATGGAAGGAATACTTATGCATGGAGTGATACATGGTGTACCCAAAGTCCTCTATCTCGCTTTGTGTCTAATCGTAATATTGGAAGAGCTGGGCTAACTAGCAACAGGAAGGTGGTAGATATTGTTTACAATGGTGAATGGGTTTGGCCCCAAGCCTGGTATATATGATATTTACCCGGTGCTAATTAATATACAGGTCCCTCATCTTGATCAAAATAAGAGTGATAGGTTTGGCACGATCATGAAGGGAAAAAATGCAATTTTTCCCCGAGTACTGTTTGGAATACTATTAGATATAGACAGGAAGAGGTGCCATGGGTTAGCATTGTTTGGTTCCCGCAATGTATCCCTAAACATGCGTTTCATCTTTGGATGGTGTTTAAGAACAAACATTAACCCAAGACCGTATGAAATATTGGGATGTTGGGAGCTTGTATAACATGAATTTGTTGTGCTGTCCTCTATGTAAAACGGGAATGGATTCTCATACTCACCTATTTTTTGAGTGTTCGTTTTCTACACAGGTTTGGAATCTTGTTCGACCTTTGGCAAATATGCAAGCTGTGAATGGGAGATGGGAAAATATTGTACAACACCTTCCTCCTCTGTCCAAAAACGTAATGCAGAGAGCATAACAGGTAAAATATTGGTAACGGCCGCCACATACTTTATTTGGCAAGAACGTAATGCAAGGTTATTCACAAATGAAGTTAGGAATGCAAATCAGCTGCGTGATGTGATAGTCTCTACCACGAGACTGAGATTAATAACCATCAAGTTTAAGGATCGGCTGCGCAACAACTAATTCTTGGATAAATGGAAAAAGCAACATTGTATTTTGCTAAACAATAATTCTGATCAAGGCTAGCTGGATGGAGCGGTTCCAATTTACATTATTACATAATTGTCTCACCTTTATGTAATATTGATATAATTTTTGATAGGTTCACTAGCTTGCTAGGTGATTACATGTATACAACATGTTGTATGTATGAACTAATGTGACATCCAAAAGCATTACTTGTACTCAAACGTTTTGTTGTTATAATAGAATCACCAGGGTATCCTGTTTACACCATAAAAAAAAATGGGGATATGAATTCGTGGAAGGAGATCGAATTCCTACGAAATCACCAAATGCAAATTGGAGATCATCATTGCCATTAAATGATGAGCAGAAGAAGTGTATCAAGCATGAGTTGGCAACAAACTCTGAAGTAGCCAAAGAAAATGAGGGATGCTCTTACTGCGGATTAAAAACTACAAAAAGGGCCAGAAGTCATTGTACAAAATGCTTACTAACAGCATGTAAGTTACGCTCAAAGTATTACTTACAGCTAGAAGTAACCCCAGACCCACCAGAAGAAGAGATTTATCACAGTAAAGATGAGTTCCTTAACGAGTTGCTCAGATACTGTATACATCTTTCAAATGAAAATGAAAGGCTTAAGAAACAGATGGAGAAGAGCCTTGAGCAAGATGCAGGAGACCTTAAAGGAAAAGGCGTCTTTAAGGAAAATGAGAAGGAAGAACTGGTAAAAGAATGAGAGGAATTGGTTAAAAGGCAAAATCAAAACAAAAATGAAGAAGAAGGTCCCAGCGGAGTAAAAAAGAACACAGGACTGCTTGATCCTAATAATGAAAAGGATAAGGCAGTCTTGAAAAGAAGAGGGCAGGACCCTTATAACCTGAAAAGTCACGTTGATAGTGACCCAGAAGCAGATGAGGAGCATGCACTGGTTATTGTTGAGCAAGCTAACCTTTATGCAAGAATTATAAACTATTAAATTGGGTCTTAAAAAGAAAAGAGTGATCAAAAGGTTATTCAACCTGTTGGTTACATTTAACATTCCTGGTGTTGAAAGATTCACTGTTAAAGCAATTCTTGACACAGGTTGTACTACGTGTTGTGTAGACAAAAATGTTGTTCTGGTGAAGGCCATCGATAGATGCCTTTACTCTGTCAAGTTCTCAGGAATTAACTTCGTCCAATAAGTTGATAAAAAGATCAAGGGTAGACAGATGGAGATAGGAGAATACAAATTCAGAATCCCTTTTACATATTGTTTCCCTATGGAAATGAGGGAACGTGATGGCATAGAAATGTTGATTGGCTGTAACTTTCTTAAAAGCCAACAAGGAGGGGTCCGTTTAGAAGGTAATACAGTTACTTTCTACAAGGGTATAACAACAATCCAGACAAGCCCAGAAGCGGAGATATGTAGATGCAGATTCGTTGTGACAATCCCAACATAGATTTGATTATCGTTTACGTTTTAGGAACTATGTTTGTAATCATTTAAATAATAACTTGTGTTGATATTTAATGATTACGTTTGAACTTCAATATTATATATGTTTATGTTTTGAATTGTGTTTGTGTGTTATATATTGTTTTGCATGTACAAGAACATAGAATCAAGGTTTATAAGTGTCGTAGAACACTTAAACGATGATTGGATGTTATGTACGAGCCAAACGAAGCCAAACAAAGAGTCAAAGGCACGTCCCTCGTGCTGACGTCATCAACATGAAGGATTACCCTCGTGTTGACGTCAGCACGAGGTAAATTGACTTATTGTTAATTCGGGCCTAATACATGATTAAGGCCTAAGCCCACACGATCCAATACTTAACTAGTATAAATACAAGACCTAATCTATGGAATTAGGTTAATCGTTGTTAATTGTTTTCGAATTATTCACGAATTCACGAGTCAAGGTTATTTGTTCCTTCGTGTGATCTCCTACACGAACCACAAGCCTTGTGCATCTCCTTGGGTTGGTTAATTACTTATTAATCAACAAAAGGCAATAGCAATCTAGTTATCTCAAGAGGATTCCGCACTCTTGACATAACGAATCACGTCTTATTACGATTTACGCAACAATAGGGCACCTTTCAAGTGGTATCAGAGCCAGGTTGATTACCAGAAGGTTTAAGATCGTTTGATTAGCTATTGATTGCAATTTCATTCGAAATTCGTGTTAATTTGCAGTTTCGTGCTCTTCTTCGTGTTACTTCATGCATACGTCAGCACGAAGTGAACTTCGTGTTCGTGCTTACGTCACCCAGCAGACTTCGTGTCCACTTCGTGCCACGTCAGTACGAATTGCTCTTCGTGCGCCAGTACGTGACAAGAGTCCTTCATGTCACGTGTTCCTCGTGTGACTTTGTGCCACGCGAACTATATTGTTATTTCGTTTGATTTGATCATAAAAGATTCGAAATGACTACCATACCAGCTGCTGCAAATTCACCAAATGCCCTACTCATCAGCCAGATGATCATGCACGATCATGAGGTTGGTCGGGGTAATATACCTCCAAAGCTTTTCCGTATGGAAAATTATTGGATGTGGAACAAATGTTTTGAAGACTACATTCGTCTCACTGACATGGAAATGTGGCTTGTGATAACTCAAGGTTTTGATTGGCCTTCATATGAAAAGAATGGAGTGATCGGTAGGTATACTTATGTTGATATGCCTATTGAAGAACGTAAAAGATACGTTGTTGAGGGAAAGGCATTGTCCACTCTTACTATGGCCTTGCCTCAAGATGGTGTACATCTGTTTAAAAAGTACACTACTTCAAAGGATTTATGGGACGCTCTTGAAAGATATTGTGAGGGCAACGTAACTTTGAAGAAGAATCGTATCAAGCTTCTGAAGCGCCAGTATGAAGCCTTTCATGGACTGAAAGGAGAATCCCTTGACGAGATTATTATTCGATTCAGTCATTTGACCACTGAGTTGTCGTACTTTGAAGTTGTTTATCCTCAAACTGAGCTAGTTGATAAGTTTTTGGATTCACTGCCTAAGACATGGACTGATTATGTTCATCAACTTCAAGATGATCAAGAATACAGTACATGGGACTTTGAAAAGGTAGTCTCCAAGCTAAAGAACAGAGACATGAAGAGAAGGATTAAAGATACTCACTCGGATTTTACACAAGATCCATCTTTATATCATGCTAAGTCTGTTCATTTAGCATGTTCTAGCCCAGGAAACAATGCATTTCTAAGTGGTGCAGAAGCTACACCAATAGTAGATGCTGAAGGTATTGCTGGATATATTGCTTATGACAATACACATTCGAATGTTAAGAGCAATGTACAATCTTTCCACTCTATGCCAATGAGTATGAGTTATGCAGATGGTAGAATGAGTGTTTACTCAGCCTTTTGTAATGCTCACGAAGCATTTATTGGAGGAAAGGTTACTGATCCTGCAGTAATTGATGAGGATTACAATCAAATAGATCCTGATGATTTGGAAGAAATGGATCTACAATGGCAGCTTGCTATGCTTACTATTAAGGTCAGAAGATTCACTCAGAGAACTGGGAGACCTATAGGTAATGGCACTAAAGGCTTTGATAAATCCAAGGTGAAATGTTATAACTGCGATGGATTTGGTCATTTTGCAAGAGAGTGTCAACGACCTAAGAGGATTGATAATACCGTTGCTGGTCGTTAAAATTACAATCAAGGCGGTATTACTCCAAGTAATCATAAGACGCAAGCAATGATTACATATCCTGCTACTCCACAACAGCCAGTGTCGTCACCATTTTCGAAGTCAAAGGCTGTTGTTGTTCAAAATCCAGATGGTACTTATCAATGGGATACACAATTTGATGATACCTCGAATCATGCCTACATGGTAGAATTATATGATGAGGTAGCTACAACAATTGATTATGCTGTGTACTCAAGTGAAGAAAGTGCATCTGAGATAGTTCAGAAGAATATATGTAATGTTGCTGAAACCGTAAGATCTGAGAGTGAACAAATGACAGCAGTAAAAGCATCTGAAGAAAAGGAAGAGTCATCAAGTCCTGTTGATGACATTTCCATGAAGAGCATTGAAGAACAGATGAAGAACTTCGTGATACCTGAAGGTGTGACAACTGAAGACTTTGTTGCATACATGGCAGATTGCAAGGCTGCAGATCAGAAGGTATCTTGTTCTTTATCTTCTATAATTGACGTGTGTAAAATGGTGTCAGATTTAAAACTTGAGGTGTTTATTTTGAATAAGTCAGTTATTAACTTAACTAGTCAGAACAACATGTTTAAGAAGGAAAACGACTCTTTGTTTGCCAAAAATTCTGGTTTGGTAAAACAAGAAAGTCTTTATCAAGATAAGATTCGTGCATCTGATAAGGATATTCTTGCATTAAAAGAAAAACTAAAGGAGTCAGTTCTGATGGAAAAAGTGGGAAATGAACAATATGCTCAACTAACTGAAGACTTTTCTAAACAGGAGAAAGAATTAGTTGATGCAAACTTGGAGATAGTTAAGCTTAATACAAGACTAGATCAAATTGGGGGATCTGATTTAATAAGATCAATGCAGATGCAAAAACCTGTACCACAGGATTCAAAAGATAAAAGTGGTTTGGGTATGAGTTATAATGAGGTTAGAGGTCCGTTCAATGATAATTATACAGAGTCTCTAACACAGCTTACTGAAAAGATTGATAGTGGTGAAATTGATCCAATCGGTTCAGAAAAACAAAATGTTGATCCAAAGACCCCTAAAAGCTCTAAAAACTCGATTGATAAAATTAAAGAGCTTAACAAGAAACATAAGCTTGAAAGTTCATTTGTTAAACCAGTGGATCCTAAGAATGGAGTTTATGATGCTAGTGCTTCTAAAGGATCTAGTCAAGTAAAGTCAACTTGTCATGTAGATAAGAACATTAAGTGTTTTACAATGAAAGGATGTGATACTATTTTTACATTAAATGAAATTGATTTTGAAAAGATCGATCATGACAAGATTGATAAAGTATGGAATAAGGATGAATCTACATCTAGTGAAGTCCCCTTAACTCCATACAAGACTCATAAAAATTCTCAAAAGAAGGTACATTTTTCGGGTAAAAATGAGTCAACTGGTTTATCAAAAGAGGAGTCAGCCACAATTGAACTTAAGGAATGTTTAGGAACGACTTCAGCTGAGTTTGATGTTAAAGCTAAGAAAGCAAGAGCTAAAAAATCTTGTTTCTATTGTTATGAAGTAGGACATGTTTATAGTTGCTATCCAAATAGGAAACGGAGATGTCCTGAAAAGGGTATGTCTTCTGGAGGATCTAGTGACTCAGATATTGTTGATCATAATAATAGATCTAAGACTCCAAAACGACAGGGACCTTCACAGAATACTACTTCTAGTAGTGTAAGTGCGAGTCGTTCTCGTACACCTCAAAGGTGTAATTCACCTAGGAAGATGGCTCAACAAAATCGATCTACTCCTTTTAGAATTAATAGTTTGTCTAAATTCTATGATCGATTAGGAAGTCAACCTAGATTTGATACTCACTCACCAAGGAATTCACCTCCTAAGATTCGTTTCACTTCACCTAAGAAACAATCTGTGACACCATCTTCATCCAAGGCTCCATTACAGAGCAATGGATATTGAACCGAATTGATCATTAGAGATGAATTCGGCAAACGTAAACCTCAAAAGGTTTGGGTTCCCTTCAAAAACTAACTATCTTATCGTCTGACGTGCAGGGAGAACCAAGGAAGCCTATCAGTCTTTGGTATGTTGACAGTGGATGCTCTCGGCACATGACAGGGGACAAGAACGTTTTGTCCAATTATGAAGATGTAAATGGTTCGTATGTTAGTTTCGCTGGTCCCAAGGGCGGCAACATCTCGGGCCAAGGTGATGTTGTCAATGGGAAGATTACGCTGGAAAAAGTCAATTATATGGAACAGTTATCACATAATTTATTAAGTGTTTCTCAGATTTGTGACAAGGGTAACACTGTCCATTTTAATGAGAAAGAAGCACTTATTTTGAAACCAGGATATGTTATTCCTGAAGACTGGATCCTGCCGAAAGCTCCTAGGAAGAGAGACATCTATGGCCTTGTGTTAGGTGTTGATAATCCAAAGTAGTCTGTTTGCTTGTTATCAAAAGCAAACGAATCTGAATCTTTACTATGGCATAGAAGAATGGGACATATCAATTTCCAAAAGATGAATGACATTGTCAAACATGGTTTGGTTGACGGCGTTCCCATGAAGCGGTTTGGAATGGAAGACAAATGTGTACCTTGTCTGAAAGGTAAACAGCAAAAGTCTGCACATAAACCGAAACAAGAAAATTCTATTGCCAATTCTTTCGAGTTACTTCACATGGATTTATTTGGTCCAGTAAATGTAAGAAGTATTGGTGGGATGTATTACTGTTTGGTGGTTACTGATGATTACTCGAGATTCTCATGGGTTTTCTTTCTTAAATCGAAAGATGAAACTCCGCAGATTTTGATAAATTTCTTTGTCGAAACTGAAAACATTTATGGAGTTCGTATTAAGAGAATCAGGAGTGACAACGGAACTGAATTCAAGAATAATGTGATGGATGTCTTTTGTTTGTCAAAGGGAATCCAACATCAATAAAGTTCTCCTTATGAACCACAACAAAATGGAGTTGCTGAAAGAAAGAATAGGGATCTAATCGAGACAGCCAGAACTATGCTTGCAGATTCAGGGTTTCCTACTATGTTTTAGGCGGAAGCGGTGAATACAGCTTGTCATATTTTAAATAGGGTTACTGTAGTTAAGCGTCATAATAAGACATGTTATGAGCTTCTACATAAGAAGAAACCGAATTTACAGAATGTTGAACCATTTGGTGTACCGTGTACTTTCTTGAAGTATCTACCTCAGTCAAAGTTTGATTCAAAGGTTGAAGAGGGATTTCTCATGGGTTATAAACCGGGAACATCAATTCGACGGGTTTACAACAAACAGACCAGCAAAGTTGATTTGGGAACAAATGTCAAGATTGTAAGTCATAAGCCCGCTATTCATTCTGGAAGTGGCAAAAACTTCGATTACGATAGTGTGTTTAGTTCACTACATGGTCCTGATTCTTATTCAGATCCTGAGACAGTTAATGATGTGATTATTTTAAGAGATCACATGGATAATACTCCTATATCTCCGCCTACTCGAAATGTCGATACTACTCCAACCAACGTTCAGTCTACTACTGATGTTGATGAAAGTAGTAAAGACAAGAATAAGACACCAGATTCAGATAATAGTGAACCCGCGAACACTACACCACTTACTCCATCGAAGGTTACACTGCCTGATGATGATCTTATATCTGAAGAATCGGAAGATGATTTTAGCTATCTTGAGTTTCAGATCAGAACAAATTTAGGAGAAAGTCTGAATGTTGATTCGGTACCTCAATATCGAATTAATAAGGATCATCCAGTTGAGAATATTCTTGGAAATGCTACAAAACCTGTTCGAACTAGAATCAGTTGAATAAGGATCTAACTAATTTGTTTTGTGAAGTGAAAGACACAGGATTGATAACTGAGTGTTTATATTCTAGTTTCATTTCACAAGTAGAACCTAAGAATGTTAAGGCAGCACTTCAAGATCCATGTTGGGTTGAAGCAATTTAAGAAGAATTAGCTCAATTTCAAAAACTTGGATTTGGGAGTTAGTAGATGTGCCTAGAGGTAAAGAACCGATTGGAACTCGTTGGGTATATAAATGCAAACGAGATGACAAAGGGAGCGTTACTAGAAATAAAGCACGTTTGGTTGTTCAGGGGTTTGTACAACGAGAAGGATATGACTATAACGAAACTTTTGCACCAGTTGCTAGGATTGAAGCTATAAGGTTATTTTTAGCCTATGCAAGTTTCAAAGGTATAAAGGTGTATCAGTTAGACGTTAAGAGTGTCTTCTTATATGGTGAAGTCAAAGAAGAAGTGTATGTTCACCAACCACCGGGGTTTGAAGATCCGAATTATCCAAGAAGAGCATATCGATTGGATAAGGCTCTTTATGGATTGCATCAAGCACCCAGAGTGTGGTATGAAAAGTTGTCAGACGCATTTGTTGACAAATGGATTTACAAGAGGATCGATAGACAGCACATTGTTTATCAAGTGGAAGAAGCGAGATAAACTAATTGTACAAGTTTACGTAGATGATATCATTTTTGGTTCATCTAATATAAAGATGTGCAAAGAGTTTGAAATGCGCATGAAAAATGTGTTTGAAATGAGTGCTATGGGGGAATTACAATTTTTCCTCGGACTACAAGTAGATCAAAGGAAAGATGGATTCTTTATTCACCAGTCTAAGTATGTCGATGACATCTTGGAAAGGTTTCAAATGTTAGAGTCCAAGACATATGGTACTCCTATCAAGCAAAATCATGGTTTAGGGGTTCTTGATCCGAAAGATGAACTTGTGGATGCAACTTATTATCGTGCTATTATTGGCTCATTGATGTATCTGACTGCTTCGCGTCCAGATATTATGTTCGCTGTTTGTCTTTGCGCTAGATTACAAGCTAGTCCGAAAGAGTCACATTTGACTGCAGCAAATAGTATTCTACGTTATCTTAAGGGAAACCAAGGGCTTGGTCTATGGTATCCAATGGGAGGAACGTTTGATTTTGTTGCATATACTGATTTGGACTTTGGCGGTTGTAACAATTACAGAAAGTCTACGACTGGAGGTTGTTAGTTGTTAGGAGGAAGATTAGTATCGTGGCAATACAAGAAGCAGACATGTGTTTCTCAGTCTTCATGTGAGGCAGAGTATATGGCTGCTGGTAGCTGCTGTTCCCAGGTATTGTGGATTCAGCAACAACTTCGTGACTACGGTATGGATTTTCTTGATACTCCTATTAGAATAGACAATAACTCAGCTATAGACATTACAAATAACCCTGTCATGCATAAGGTTACCAAGCATATTGATATTAGACATCATTTCTTGCGTGATTGTGCCCAAAAGAAGTTAATTCATTTGGAAAAAGTTATAACCGATGATAATTTAGCTTATTTGTATACCAAAGCATTTGATAAGACTCGATTTGAGAAGTTAATTCTTCTCAATGGGATGAAGAATGCTGATTCATATTAAATATCTCAAAGAACTAATTTTGTAAGTTTGTGTTTGTAAATAGCTAGAGTCATAAAAATACAAAAAGAGTTCTTAGTGTCATGAAAATCATAAAAATGTGAAAAATGAGAAAATGACAAAAATATGGGGGAGATTTAAGTTAATGCTGTTAGATGATTAGAAGTGAGGATACTTAGCTTTTAAGTCTGCTTAATCGTAATATAACTGTTTAGTTCAGTGATTACAATTTGGGATATATTGGTAGACACAAAGTAGCAAGGTTTCCTTAATCTGAACTTAATTATACAATGTTCTTGTGGGAAACATATTCAGATATATGGCTGAGAATGTTTGTTTTTCAGTAATGAATTGATCTAGTCCTTAAATTTTGTGACAGATCTAGCATCACTATAAGATTTGTTCAATATATACGCAAAAACCTCTACCAATCGTGAGCATGAAAGTTAAATGTGATATTGTTTATAAATGAAAATTAAGGGGCTAATGTGGTCTTTGAGATTCGGACAAGTATGTCCTCGGGGTGTCTTTGTATACCTAGCCTACCTAAAGCTTCCAACTTGGGATAGGTTGTCAGAAAGTTCTCTACATGGGTCTCATAGAAAATCACGGGTTCCTTATAAATAATGAAATGCAAAAGCAAATACGTTAAATCACAACGTAATTAAATTCTGTTATCTAAAAAGTGTCTCATGATTTGTTAAGGATGTTTTTGAATATACATTGAATATTTGTTATCTTAGTGCTTGTATCGATTACGGAAGTATATCTGAATGTGGGTCACATAAGTTCGCAAACTATTCAATGGCATATTAGGCTACTCGGGTTACATGGTGACTGTCCTTGGCTAGGGTATGTCGAAAGTGTCATAACTCAAAGGAAACTGGAAGTACCGAGTGTTTAAGAGGACAAATATACCGGTAATCGTGGTTGAATCACTGTTCATAACTAATAATAAGAGAATTATTTCTCACTTGCAGACTTATGTAAATGCTAATCTGATCTAATCTGCAAAAACTTAAAATTTCTTGTAAATAAATAAAGTAGTTCAGTTTTTATTTTATTTTATTTTATTTTATTTTATTTTGTTTTCATTTTTATTTTTTATTTTTATTCTTGTAATAAGTGTCAGTTTGTGTGTCAAACTAGTTCTTATTGCACGAGAGATTTGATAAGCATTAAAAGTTATAATTCTTAGTGAATTATATAAGTCTTGTTGCTTACGGTATAAATGTTTAAAAGATGGATTTTCTAATTAATACATAAGTTGTTTAATGTAGAAAGTGAAATGATTTTGAAAATTGAAAAGTCAAAATATTTTTGAATATGTTTCAAGTAAATTTTTGAAATTTCAATTGTTTTTGGTTGATAAGTATGCTTGACAAAGATTGAACTTGCCTTAGATCTTGTAATGAGTGCTAGGTTAAGATTTTGGTTGTTTTGCATATTTATGATATTTTTTTTTTGTTTTTGATGCATTGATGAAGTTTGTTAAGTGTGCAGATTATAGATATCAAATTTCATTTGTATACCATGTTGAAACAAGTCGGATTGGATATATCACGATAAATCTACTTGCGGAATGCATCATTGCCTTTTTGTTAACCTACGACTTAGTGATAGGTTAAAATTTTCTTATCAAGATCACAACCTAAGATGTAATGTGATAGGTTGTTGATATGATATTTTGATGTATTGTACATTAAATATGTTTTAATGTAAGTTTGCATTGTTGAGTTAAACATCAATGAAGAAATGATCGATTTTATGTCAAGATAATAATGTAAGATTTATTTGATACATTATTGTAATGACGAGTTAGTATGGATGATTTTTGATTGCATATTCGAGTAGATACAGGTTTTTCGTAACAAGTATCTACAAGTTTATGTTTCTGAAATTTCTGGAATTTTTCCTTGTTTAAATTTCTGGAAAATTCGCGAAATTTGGCTAAGGAATTCGCGAATTTTTCCTTGTTTAAACCTCTTGCTAACGTCAGCATGCCTCGCGCTGACGTTATCACGAAGCCCACGAACTAAGAGTTTGGCCCGGCCCATGTGGATTCGAATATATATATGGGTTATTACTATTCATTAATTACCATTAATCGAAAATTAACCCTAAATAACCACACAAACTTCGTCTTCCTCGTGTACACTATTCATCCATTCCCTTTTCGATCGATTTCATCTACTTTTCGTGTTTCTTATCCAGATTTGTTGGTAAATTCATGATCTAGGATAGCTTTTTGGTGTTTTGACTATGAAATTTGACGATTACAAGTCGTTATAATGCCCAATGATTGACTTGTTCTTCGCGTGAACAGTACCACGAACGAACTAAGGATTGAATCTTTGGACTGAAATTGGACATAAAATTAGATTAACTGATGTTTGTACACTTTAAATCTATTAACAGTTCACATTAACATGTTTAAAATCAAGATTAATCGAAGAATCTTGGCTCGTTTACTATTCACACGAAGAACATCCACTTCGTGTTCATCTAACTTGAATTTGTTTCGATTTTTAGTTTTTCCTTGCATACACGAACCATAAACAAGTCCACGATGATGTTTTAGATTAATTTTAACATCATATGGAGATGTTTTGTCTTTCGTGTTCTGGGTTCTTGCTTGGTTCGTGCTGACGTCACGACGAAGGAGATCCTCCTTGTGATGACGTCATCACGAAGCAGACGAGCCAAAACCCTAATTTTTTAATTTCGTTTATTCTAACTTTCGTTTTCTTGTCGTTTTTGTTTGATTTTATGCAGGTATGGCAGGACAAGGTGCTCGCGTGTTCGTCAAGGAACATAATGCTGCAATTGACCTCAGCATTACGCAATCGGGATGCACACCAGAGTTTCATGGTGTCCTTCAGTACTTAGCATGCTCTCGTATTCGTTTTGCTTTGACCGAGAATCCTCCGCTGGTCATAAGTCTTATTACTGAATTCTGGAACTCAGCCAGACTGGTGCAAGTTGGTGAACACACTATGATTCGCACTACTGTTGCTGGACGTAACATTCGGTTTACTGCTGGAGACTTAAGGACTATTTTGGACTTAGGAACTGATGATATGGAGCAAGGTCCTGTTGAGTTTGAAGAAATCTTTTGTGACGATGCTCTCAGGCGTATGGGATATGTTGGTGATATTACTCATCCTTATCGCAAGAATCGTCTTCTAGGCAAATGGAGATTGCTTGCCTACTACTTATTGAGGTCTCTTAGTCATCGGAGTGCAGGTCATGATCAGTTGAACATTTTTACTGCTTATCAGGTGGTTGCTTTTGTGCTGAACAAGCCCTACAGCTTTTCCCAGTACATATATGACAATTTTGTAAAGCAGTTGAGAGCATTTGGAAACGATAAGAAATTCTTCTTATTTCCAAGATTTGTAATGATAATCATTCGGCACAGAATAGCAGATTTACCGTTTGATGGTCCTACTTTCAATTTGGGTCGTCTAACTCATAAGGTGTTTGTTGAGAGTATGAAGCGCTTTGCAGGTCATGGTGTTCCTGATAATGTTGCCAATCCACCATTGTTCGGACATCTCATAAATCCTGACTATGTTGCTCCTCGACAAGGTTAGGAAGATGAAGCGCCTGTTGCTGCTGCTAATGATCAGGCTCAAGAAGATCCTCAAGAAGAGCGAGCTGATTAGTTTGAGGGACTAAATGATGTTCCTCTGTATGCTGGAGATCTGGAGAATGATCCAGATATGGACGCTCTTATGCAAGATGTTGATGATCCCGCAAATCTTGTACCACCATCTACTGGAGTTTCTGCTTCTACCTCTGCTCCAGTTGATGTTGATGTTGGTCCTTCTGAAGTCCCGGTTAACGTTGTTGAGGATTCGGAAGATGAAGAAGAGGAAGAAAGACTGCCAAAGCGAAGAAGAAGACATGCAAGATCTCAAGCTAAAGTTGATAGAGAGTTTGCTGCTTATAATGAAGCCATGGAGAAGTCTCATGCACCTACTGTTGGTGATACTCCATTGGTTGCTGCTTTAAGAGCTTCAGTTTCTGATGTTCCTGTTTTTGTGTCTGATGCTTCTGCTTCTGTTGTTGTTGGGGAGAGAAGGTCGAGACCAAAGTTTATTATTCGAGGAATTGGTTCTTGCGCACAAGTTGTTACTGATGCTACAACTGTTACGATTCCTACTGCTCCGGAGTCTACAGTTCGTCAAGAGCCAAAGCCGACACTTGTTGCTCCTAGGCCTTCGTCTGCTCCTATTCAGGCGACAGTTCCTATTTTGACAATGATGGGACGTCTGTTGGCTCCTCTGCAAAGACCACAGATGCCTCCCACAGGAACTTTTAGTGCTCGTATGCCTTCATTTGAAGCTATGATGCCACCTCAGGCCTCTACATCTGATGTTGCTTCTACGTCACGTCCAGTTGCTCCGGTTCAAGTGCAGCTGAGTCAACCAAGACTGATTCTACTACCAATGCCTCTACAGAGTAAGATTTGCACCCTTTAATTGTGCATAGACTAGAAAAGAGTTTGGGATATGATCCACAAGCTCATATGAGAGCTAGAGCAGAGATTATGGATTATGATGATTATTATGATCCAGGATCACTTAGGGATCAAATGAAAGAACAGTCAGGGTTAACTCATACATCTTCAGAGTCAGAGTCGGATTCAAATTCAGATTCGGATTATGAACCTTAGTGCTAATGATTTTTATTTTTGTTTTTGTAATAATTATAAGATAAATATGAATGTATTTGTTACATTATATTTATGATATAATATTATTGTTGTAAGTTAAAATAGATAAAGATTATAAGATAAATATTAATGTAATTGTTATATTATATTTATGATATAGTATTATTTATTTTAATTTCTTTTATGTATTTATACTATTTTATTATGTCTTGACTTATGATTTATGTTCTTTATCTTTGTATATGTAATTGTTTGAATTGCAGATAAGCTTCAAAGGATAGGTGCATTGGACGATCTTGATGCTGAAGAAGATCTAGAAAGTATCGATGATGAAGATTTGGAAGAAGGAGAGTTCATTACTTCAGAAGCTGATAGAAAAAGGTTGCTTGAGACACCTTATGACTTTGATCGTGTCTTTAATGAAGATGAAGTCATTCAAGTTGAACCAATAGCTGAAGTAGAACATCTCAATCTCAATCCAATCAGAGATAGTCTAGATGAACCTAAGAATGCTGCAAGTTTGAGATTTGCTGTATATGCAAACATAGTTGATGAAGGACATGATAATATTTTTGATCTATACTGGAATATAGATGCTACACGAGAGGTTGATCTTGGAAGATTTAATATACCTCCGGTGCAGCAAGATCATGAGTTTATTGTTAATAGACTAGATCCAGGTTATAGAGGACTTACTGGTTTGATGATACGTGATACGTATAAACCATCAATGTTTTGGGAATATATCTCAGACAAGGATGCACCCAAATACTTCTCAGTGATACAAAGTTGGTTCTATGATCACAGAATCAAATTGTTTATTATCAAGAGAAAGGAGGGATGCCAGTATATGTCGATGAGTCAAAGACACTTCCACTCTCTCAGTGATTCTGACATGATAGATTTGGGAAGACGCTGGTTCGTTAATCTTCAGAGCAATGGACTTGCAGATTTCTACTGGAATAGATTCAGAGATGAAAGAATTAAGTATTTTAGTGCTAGAGGTCTGAAGCCAGAATAAAGGTTGATTAAGCCAACACCTATGAAGAAGATTAAGAATCCAGATGGCACATTTCGTTTTAAACAACGAAGGATTAAATGTGTTAAGAAGGTTCCTGCTATCAGATGGGATCAAGATATGCTGACAGAGATGACATTTTGGCAGATAGATATCAAGTCAGGTGAAGCACAGATGTTTGTTTATGATTCACAAAAACAGATGTTGCTACGCATGTATGATCCGATGCAAGTTGTCAATTTGTCAAGAGGTGATCAAAGAAGACTTTTGGATACACCTTGCTCAGCTGTGGATTTTTGGAGAGTAGAGGAAAGGCACTATCGCAACATTCTCGCACATTGTTTACAAGAGAGAATTCATGCGAATAGCATCAGACTTTTGTTTAATGGATAGCTTTGAAGTTCAAGTTCGAAGACTTTAAAGAGATCTAGTTGCAATCGTCAAGGGGGAGTCTGTAGATGCAGATTCGTTGTGACAATCGCAACATAGATTTGATTATCGTTTACGTTTTAGGAACTATGTTTGTAATCATTTAAATAATAACTTGTGTTGATATTTAATGATTACGTTTGAACTTCAATATTATATCTGTTTATGTTTTGTATTGTGTTTGTGTGTTATATATTGTTTTGCAGGTACAAGAACATAGAATCAAGGTTTATAAGTGTCGTAGAACACTTAAACGATGATTGGATGTTATGTACGAGCCAAACGAAGCCAAACAAAGAGTCAAAGGCACGTCCCTCGTGCTGACGTCATCAGCAAGAAGGATTACCCTCATGCTGACGTCAGCACGAGGTAGATTGACTTATTGTTAATTCGGGCCTAATACGTGATTAAGGCCTAAGCCCACACAATCCAATACTTAACTAGTATAAATACAAGACCTAATCTACGGAATTAGGTTAATCGTTGTTAATTGTTTTCGAATTATTGATGAATTCACGAGTCAAGGTTATTTGTTCCTTCGTGTGATCTCCTACACGAACCACAAGCCTTGTGCATCTCCTTGGGTTGGTTAATTACTTATTAATCAACAAAAAGCAATAGCAATCTAGTTATCTCAAGAGGATTTCACACTCTTGACATAACGAATCGCGTCTTATTACGATCCACGCAACAATAGGGCACCTTTCAAGATACAAGGATGTGCTATACAAGAAATGGAGCTGGAAGAAGATGAGTTTTTGACCATAAGTGAAGTTGTGTTCTTCAATATTGGTCACACAAGTATAACATTCCAACAAAAGTTTAAACCTTTATTAGAAAGGTTAAATTAACAAGGTTATATTGGGGAGGAACCATTGAAGCATTCGCGAAAGAACCAGATCAAGTGCAAGTTGGATATCATTAATCCTGATATCAGTGGCATTATAAAGCCTTGCTAACACTGGGAGTTATCAGACCAAGCAAAAGCCGTCATAGAACCATGGCAATGATGGTCAATTCTGGAACATGGGTTGACCCTAAGACCTGGAAGGAGATAAAGGGAAAAGAAAGGATGGTGTTCAATTACAGAATGCTCAATGATAATACTTATAAAGATCAGTACTCCCTGCCCAGTATTAACACCATCTTATAAAATATTGGCAATTCAAAAATCTACTCTAAGTTTGATTTGAAGAGTGGGTTCCACCAGGTGGTTATGGAAGAGAGTTCAATTCCATGGACTGCTTTCATTACACCAGATGGGTTATATGAATGGCTTGTTATGTCGTTCGGTCTCAAGAATGCTCCAGCAATTTTTCAGCGAAAAATGGATCATTACTTCAAAGAATATGAAAACTGCATGGCAGTATATATTGATGATATACTCGTATTTTTAGATGATGAGAAAAGCCATGCGAAGCACCTAGAACAAATGTTAAAAATTTGAAAGGAGAATGGGTTAATCTTATCAGAAAATAAGATGAAAATCGTTGTTTGTGAGGTGGAGTTCCTTGGAGCAATAATTGGTAACAGAAGAATTAAGCTTCGACCTCACATTATCATGAAAATAGCTGGATTTGAGGAAGAAAACCTCAAGAATAAGAAGGGATTGCGTTCTTGGCTTGGAATTCTTAATTATGCCTGGGCATATATTCCAAAGCTAGGAACATTGTTGGGACCCTTATATGAAAAGACCAGTCCACACGTTGATAAAAGGATGAAGCCATCTGACTGGGAAATTGTCCGCAACATCAAATAGCAAGCGCGTAACTTACCAAATATGGAAATCCCTCCAAAAAACGCGTATATGATCATCGAGACAGATGGATGTATGGAAAGATGTGGAGCAGTCTGTAAATGGAAAAGCAAGAAGAATGATCCAAGGAAAGAAGAGAAAGTGTGTGCTTACGCTAGTGGAAAGTTTAATTCGATAAAATCCACAATAAATGCTGAAATTCATGCTGCCATGGAACATTGTTCGTTGCAATGGTGGTTGCTGGATCAAATATACTCCAAGTAATGTTCAGGGTCCTCACAACATTCCACCTCCAAATCATGAAGAAAACTTCCTTCCTCCTAATAGACCACCTGGAGATAATTGGTTTTGGCATCCAAACAAGATATGCCCAACACAAGATCCTGAAAATGTGTATTTTTGACAAATCAATACTAAGGGGGAGATTGTTAGAAATATAAATGTAATAGTTTTAATTTGTAATTCTTGTGTATTTTGTACTTACTTTGTAATGTTCTAAGTGTGGAAGGGGGTGAAGTGTAAATTGTATAAATAGTATATAAACCCCTTCCAACACAACAATTGTAACCTTTTCACCATTCATGCAATCCAATCTTTCCATTTCACACACTACAAAAAAAAGAGGATGGGGATGTGAGCATGGGGATCTGAACATACCCTAAAAATCTGTCAAGGAAACACACACACACACACACACACTCATAACCGCCATTAACACACACTAAAGCTCTATTTCACTTCATTGCATGGGGATCTGAACATACCCTAAAAATCTGTCAAGAAAACAAAAGTATTTGTTCCCTGTTAAACGCTCTAACATCTGGTCCATAAACGGTAAAGGGTAATGGTCTTTCCTAGTTTCCTCATTAAGCTTCCTATAATCGATGCAGACACGCCATCCCGTCACAGTCCTAGTTGCCATCATCTCATCCTTCTCGTTTGCTACCACCATCATTCCTCCTTTCTTAGGTACACAGTGAATCGGGCTTACCCATTCGCTATCCAAAATGGGAAATATAATCCCTGCATCTAATAACTTAATCACTTCCTTCTTCACTACATCCTTTATATAAGGGTTTAGGCGTCTTTGTCTCTGAACTATTGGCTTCGAGTTGGTCTCTAAGTGTATCCTATGGTTACAATATGAAGAATCTATACCTCTAACATCATCTATCTTCCAAGCAAACACCTTCTTATGTGACCTAACAACTTTCATCAAAGTTGCCTTCTCCATCTGACTCAGCTTCGATGAAATGATAACTGGGAGTTGTGCCTTCCCTTGAAGGTAAGCATACTCCAATCCTTGCGGCAGCGGTTTCATCTCAAGATCGGTTGGCGGTTCTCTAATGAGGTGATGAGGTTATTCGGTGTCTGCACCAAAGCTCCATTGAATTTATCTCCTTCTAGTTATCTTAAATCCCATGGATGGTACGGTGATCCTAATCCTAATACCTACTCAATTTATGGATTTGCTCTATTATCCGTGTCAACCAATTCAACTTCTTCAACACAAACTCCAATATCATCCTTGCCTAAATCTACCTTAAATACGCATCAAACGAATGGGGAAAAAGTCACAAATAAATTACTCATCAAGACCTTTTGTAACATCCCAAACTTTTCGTGTTTTGACTATTTGACCTTCCGTTAGTTAACGTTAGGTTATGTGTCCTATATGTGATTAAATGATTTAATGCTTATATGTTTAATTTGCAATAATATGAATGTGATATTTAATGAAAGTAATCAAAGCAACGTTAAGTAATTAGATGTTTGTTAGTGTGTTAAGACTCCCGATAGAAAGATAAGCTAAGAAAGTTAAGTTTAGAACTTGAGGGGTCCTAAGTGTAAGATTTGTAATGGGTGGCCAGGGATTAGAAGGGAATTAGGAAGCCCTAATTTCCACAAATCTGTTGTAACGTGTGTGTGAGAAAAGCCTTAGCCAATCCCCTTCCCTCTCCAAGCAAAGATCCATTCGTTTCGTGCCGTTTTGATCAAAGTTTTGCTTAGATCTTAGATCCCCATCATCAAGTGCAGGTAATATAGGTATAATCCTCTTTGAAATCTGATTATTTGAGTCATAGATGAGTATTCAACCCAGGCCATGGGGTGTGGGTTGGGTTATTTGGTTAAACGTTTACCGATTTCATGTATTCGGGTGATATAATGATTGGTTTATGTTGTAAGGAATTGAAGGATTGATTGGTGGATTAAAGTCATTAAAAGTGTTGTCAAAAAGGTCAATTTTGTGTCTCTAGCACGGACCAAAGGTTTGAGATCTAAGAGGAATCGTTTAGAGCAAGTTTGAAATTGAGTTTGATGGTCGACACCCCAGGTGCGACGCACCAGATGGGTGGTGCGACGCACCACAACCCAGTTTTGAAAATCAATTTTCGTTTGAAGCCCGTTATACGACGCACCAAGGGCAGGTGCGCCGCACTTGTAACTGACCTGACCTTCTGTTTGAAAATTGCGACGCACCTTCGAGAAGTTCAATTTCTCGGGCATGTCGTCTCTTCTGAAGGTATTAAAGTTGATCCCGCAAAGATTGAAGCTGTCTCTAAATGGGAACAGCCAAAGACCCCTACGGAAATCAAGAGTTTTCTTGGATTAGCAGGCTACTACCGAAGGTTCATTCAAGATTTCTAACGTATAGCTAAGCCCATGACCGAATTGACCAAGAAAGGGGTGAAGTTCGTGTGGGAGAAAAGGCTTTTCAAACGTTAAAGACCAAGTTATGTGAAGCTCCAATCCTCGCCGTACCCGAAGGTGCCGATGATCTTGTTGTTTATAGTGATGCTTCCATTTCAGGTTTGGGTTGTGTTCTCATGCAAAGGGACAAGGTTATTGCCTATGCTTCACGTCAGTTGAAGCCTCATGAAAAGAATTACCCGACCCATGATCTAGAGTTGGCTACTGTGGTGTTTGCTTTGAAGCTATGGAGGCATTACTTATATGGCACTAGGTGTACCTTATACACCGATCATAAAGTTTACAATATGTGTTCTCGCATAAGGAAATGAATGTAAGACAAAGAAGATGGATGGAACTTCTGAAAGATTATGATTGTGAGATCAAATATCATCCCGGTAAAGCTAATGTGGTGGCTGATGCATTAAGTAGAAAGGTGCAGAATTTTTCTTGTAGATTGATGAGCATGGTTGTTCAAGCTAAGTCGGGGTTACTTGATCGTATCAAGGAAGCTCAATTGAAGGCTTTGATGAAGGATAACATTGACAAGGAAAGTATTGGAAAGAAGAAACGTCTTGCCATGGAAACGAACAGCCGTGGTTTCCGAACATATAAGGGTCGAATTTGGGTACCATTGCTTGATGGTAACCGAGAATTGATCCTTAAAGAAGCTCATAGGTCACGATATTCAGTTCACCCCGGTGTTACAAAGATGTATGCTGATTTGAAACCTATTTATTGGTGGCCAGACATTAAGGGTGAAGTCGCACATTTTGTTGAAAGATGCTTGACTTGTGCAAGGGTAAAAGCTGATCACAAAAAGCCATATGGAATGTTGCACCAATTGGAGATTCCAGAATGGAAATGGGATCATATTACTATGGATTTTGTGACCAAGTTACCAAGAACTCCAAAAGGAAATGATATGGTATGGGTTATTGTGGATAGGTTGACGAAGAGTGCTCATTTCTTAGCAACACGTCAAGATGTACCATTGACCAAGATGGCAAAGATGTACATAGATGAAATTGTCGCCAAGCATGGTGTTCCTTTGTCTATTATTTCAGATCGAGACATGAGGTATGTATCTAGTTTTTGGAAAAGCCTTCAATGAGAATTAGGTACTAGAGTAAACTTGAGCACCGCCTATCATCCTCAAACTGATGGGAAAAGTGAAAGAACAATTCAAACGTTGGAGGATATGTTGAGGGCTTGTGTGTTAGAGTATGGTGGAGCATGGGATGATCATTTGAAGTTGATTGAATTTGCTTATAATAATAGCTATCATACAAGTATTGGGATGCCACCGTTTGAAATGCTTTATGGTAGAAGGTGTAGGACTCCAAGTTATTGGATGGAGCCCGGTGAAAAGCAAATTACAGGTCCCAAAATTATAGAAATCACAGCTAAAAAAGTTAATATTGCAAAGGAAGCACTTCGTGTACCTAGAGAACGACTGAAAACTTATGCCGACAAGAAAAGAAGACTGGTTGAGTTTGAAGTTGGTGATATGGTGATGCTGAAAGTTTTCCCTTGGAAAGGAGTTATTCGTTTTGGGAAGAAAGGAAAGTTAAGTCCAAGATTTATTGGACCATTTAAGATTCTTAAACGTATCAAAGATGTAGCATATCAATTGGAATTGCCTTCAGAATTGAATGAAATTCATAACACATTTCATGTCTCCTATTTAAAGAAGTGTTTAGCGGAGGAATCTAGTGTTATTCCCATTGAAGATGTGAGCATTGATCCGAGGAAAAGAATGATTGAAGAACCGGTAGCAATACTTGGAAGGAAGCAAAAGAAGCTACGCCGGAAAATAATTGATCTTGTGTTGATCAAATGGAAGCATAACCACAGTGAAAGTATGACCTGGGAAACCGAATCCGTGATGAAAGAGAAGTATCCAGAATTGTTCATTTCTGAGGTGATTCCGGGGACGGAATCCTCTTAAGGGGGAGGTAATTGTAACATCCTAAACTTTTCGTGTTTGACTATTTGATCTTCCGTTAGTTAACGTTAGGTTCGTTAGGTTATGTGTCCTATATGTAATTAAATGATTTAATGCTTATATGTTTAATGTGCAATAATGTGAATGTGATGTTGAATGAAAGTAATCAAAGCGACGTTTAAGTAATTAGGTGCTTGTTAGTGTGTTAAGACTCGGGGGTAGAAAGATAAGCTAAGAAAGTTAAGTTTAGAACTTGAGGGGTCCTAAGTGTAAGATTTGTAATGGATGGCCAGGGATTAGAGGGCAATTAAGAAGCCCTAATTTCCACAAATCTGCTGTATCGTGTGTGTGAAAAAAGCCCTAGCCAATCCCCTTCCCTCTCCAAGCAAAGATCCATTCGTTTCGTGCCGTTTTGATCAAAGTTTTGCTTATATTTTAGATCCCCATCATCAAGTGCAGGTAATATAGGTATAATCCTCTTTGAAATCTGATTATTTGAGTCATAGATGAGTATTCAACCCAGGCCATGGGGTGTGGGTTGGGTTATTTGGTTAAACGTTTATCGATTTCATGTATTCGGGTGATACAATGATTGATTTATGTTGTAAAGGATTGAAGGATTGATTGGTGGATTAAAGTCATTAAAAGTGTTGTCAAAAAGGTCAATTTTGTGTCTCCAGGTCGGACCAAAGGTTTGAGATCGAAGAGGAATCGTTTAGATCAAGTTTGAAATTGAGTTTGTTGGTCGACACCCCAGGTGCGACGCACCAGATGGGTGGTGCGACGCACCACAGCCCAGTTTTGAAAAATCGATTTTCGTTTGAAGCCCGATATGCGACGCACCAAGGGCAGGTACGCCGCATCTACAACTGACATGACATTTTGTTTGAAAAATGCGACGCACCCATAGGGTGGTGCGACGCACCAGTTGCCAGATTTCACAAAATGCTTTGTTTAGCTTATTTTTCGATCTTATACGCGTTCTAGGTTGTCGGGAGCACTTAGCGAGCACATTAAGATACTCTTAACTTGTTGGTAAGCTGTATTTAGGTAAGATACACTACTTTGACACGTTGAGGGTTCAACAAAAGATGGTTTTCATATATTAACTTTCCATTTGATATCTTGATCATTTATGGGTATTCGGGATACATGGGAGGTGACATGGGATATGTAAATGACCTTTGAGGCCTGATATGCTATAATATGAAATGATATTATATGAAATGAAATGGTATGCTATGTTTTGAGATGTATTGTATTGTGCATTTTTGTATGGCTTGTTCATCTAGTATACTAGACTCTTTAAGTTGCCATATCACGTGCATATTTAAGGGTCCAAACGTAAAAGATGTATATGTGCTAGTTGTTTAGGTTGTGTAAACACCTAAACCATATGATATTAAAATCGACCTCGTAATCTAGATGTGAAAGTGTAAAGCTTAACCCGTACTTGCCCTTGCCTGGCGGGTGTGTAGATGTGGTTGCTCGGGTGGCTCCTTGCAACATGGTCAAAGATGTGAAGAGTAATACGGGAGGTCTGACTCGCCCCATTTGTCATTGAACATACGGATTACTCCTGGATTGGCTTGCCATTCCTTAACGACATTGATGGACAGCCGTAAGGTTAATCTATCTAGGCGGGTGTGACTTATGTTACACTTAAAAGATGTTTAGATGTGATATGTGAAGATGTTAAATATGACTAGGCACCTTTAGGATGATTTATCCTAAATGAAAGATGATATATGCCAAGATGTGACGTTATGAGATGATATGTGCCTTGATGATGTAATACGACTTTTATATAATGTTTTAATTGGACAAATGTTTTCTAAACCTTATGTATTCTTACTTAGCTAATTCGTTAGCTAACACTTGTTTTTTTGAAATGTGTTGCTCCCTCAGGTTTAGCAAACTTATGATCGTTGATGAATAAAGAGCGAGGCATGGGTAGATAGCATTTGAAGATGACTATAGTTTACCCATAGTGGCTGCTCCTTTTAGACATTTGAATTATGTTTTGCTATTTAAGACTTGTAAAGACTTTGTTATCGGTTGTTTAATGTTGGGGAACCGATGAATTTCCATTTAGACTTGTTTCAATGATATGGCAAGTAACCTTTAATGAATAAACCAACTGAATTTATTGGTTTGGACTTTTAAATGTTTGATTCGCTTTCTTTGACACCGTTAGGTGAAAGTTTTTTGGAAATTCATGTTTTTAAATGATGGGTGTTACACCTTTGATGACAGAGATGGACTCAACGGAGATGAAAAGCCAGTCCATTGATGACATATATATGTGTGCTATTAGGGCTTGTTTGTTTTTTTAGCCATTAAGTGACTGAATTAATAAAGTGACTGATCGAATGGATAAATAATGTCTGTATGAATTAAGTCAGTACATTTATTTTTTGTTTATTAAGTAAAAAAACAAACACTTTTAATGACTTAATTAATTAAGTATTTGTTATTAAGTTACGACTTAATTATTAACCTATAAACAAACACCACTTAAGTGTGTTCGTATTTCTGGACATCCAAACATGTATAAAAAGTAAAAAAAATACAAAAAAAATTTCCATGTAAAATGTGAGCTAATAATATTCACTATCTTCTTCTTTTAAAAAAGTTTTTTTTTGTCATAATAATAATTATTGCTACAAAATCAATAAAATAATAAAAAATGAGAAACAAATAAAACACAAAGCAAATATAGGGTTGTTTAGATTATTAAAAAATCATTCCCTTAATTGTTATACACAAATGATTTAAAACATGCATTATATTATTCACATGACTTTATTATTATATTAATAAAAAATAAAGATGTAATAATTATTATAGTGAATAATAGTGATAATAACTTGAAAATTAACCTTACAAATACACACAATACAAGAATGTCTTGAGTATTCTTTGTATCTCATTTTTTAAATAGAATATTAATTTTTCAACTTTTACCTATCTTTCAACATAGATTTTGGAACATAATTAATAACTAATATAGAGGTTATATCATGAGAATCAAAGGATAACCAATCTTTACAAAATTTTCTTTCAATTGCACCAAACGTGCTTCATATCATACTACCACATCCAAAGCACGTTTGGTAGTTTATGGATGAAAAAAATGATTTCGGATCATCAACCTGATCAAAATCACCCTAATCAAAAACACCGTTGAATGGGACTTGGAGAAGAAGCAGAAATGGCCGCTTTAGAGTTACATCCTTTAAATGAGGAAGCCCTCAGAAGTGAAAGAACCGAAAAAACCATTGTCTTGACCTTAATCATAGCTTTTTTGAGCTTAATTTGGGTCTTCAATTTCTCTTTAGTTGCATACATAGAAAGGCTGTATCCTTGAAGAAAAATATGTCTACTTCTCGCGCGATCACGTTTATCATAAGCTGGTGACATGGTTGTAGCATATTTTCGAGTCTTAACTTGACCAAAAGCTATAGTCCTTCGTGTAGAAAAAGCCCTCCATCCACGAATCACTTTCAAAGTTTTCTCCAAGTGTTCGTATTCGTTGTAGCGGCGGCTTAGACGGCGGAGAGTTGTGGTTCTTACTATGGTGTTCATTGTTATTGTGGGGCTATGTGTGTGGTGACAAAGGTTTGGAGGATGATAATATATATTGAAATTATGGGTATATATATGTGGTTAAAAAAAGCAGCCACGATTGATTATGTTTTTTCCTCATTGGTGGGCGGGGTGTGTGTCTTCTCGGAAGATACTGTGTTAGAAAGGTCAAATTAGATCGGTCTAGAAGCTAATTTTATTGTTGTATACTATTTTTCAAGCCAAATCTATACTTCTATACTTATATATAAAAGAAATAGCCTATTTTATTTATAAAAATAGTACTCTATGCAATATGATTAATATATCCCTTATTCTTTATTTAAATCATCCTTTTTTTCACTAATTTATTTATTTCTACTAATTTACTTAAACTGCCCTTAATAAAATAAATTATATTCTTCAAGTATTAAAATAACTATACTAACCATTATATTAATTACATATACATTCACATCATTCGCCGCCGTCACCAGTCATCACCGCATTGTCGCCGCCACTGCTGCATTTGCACGGATACCATGCTAGTTATTTTTAAAGCTGGTTCGAATCATTTAAAAAATCTTACGTTTAAGCCTCGTTAGATATGATGTTAAAAATGACCGAATAATAGCTTCATGTCGAGTCCATCAGCCAATCGCTTACATCCATACTCTTACTTCCTCCCACATCACCCAAGAGATCGGCTCTCACTTCTTCCCAACTATACTTTTTTTTTCTTCTAATATTCACGTCACCTTCTACTCTTTTTTTTTTATTATTTCATTTTGCTTTTACACAAAATTAATAAAATTAGTACTTTATATTTAAAATTTTAACACATTGCATTTATCTATACTACATTTTAAAGCATTTGTTCCATTTAAAATTTTTTAATTTTTTCAACTTTTCAACAATGTACACCTATTGATACATAATGTACAATACATTTATATATTTTTTAACATTTTTCTCTCTTCTCAAATATCAACCACTCATTTTTCCCTCTCATTCATAAATCATTTTATTCCACTAATTTATTTAAAATCTTTTATCTTAAAAACCGTACATCGATAACTTATAAAAATTATCTGGGTGTTCTTAAAATTTCATGCTCTTTCATTAGAGATGTCATTAGATATACTTTCGACGAATTATCTGACTATCACACTTTATGACATATTACCTCCTATGACCTGTCACACTATATGACCTATCACCCTACCGTCTTATCGCCGCAACGCGTGGGTACTTTATCTAATATCTATATCTATATATAATTAAAAGTTCTATCATGGTAGTAGCAAAATTGACGCTTCCTTGACGTTTTATCGATGAGTACTTAATAGGGTTATTAAAATACTAAATAGAGTTAATTACTTTAGTAGGGTATATTTATGATTTTATTTATTTCATTATGTATTTTACACTCATATAATAGAGTGATTAATTATTAAGTATCTACATACATAATTAGTTAATGATAATTATTAATATATACTGATTATTAGTTTATTGCACATGCAATTATCGTGACTTAATAACAAGTTTATATTGTGTTATTATTGTGACAAGTTGTACATATATAAGAAAGCATGCAATAAAATCATATTGTAATTAAAATTTAATCAAGAACAAAAGTCCAGTAATCGAAATCAACAAGAACAAAAGCTCAGTTGATAAACCTATTACCCAAGCCAAATAATATCCATCCATTTTTTTAACCTTGTCGTTCGTTAAAAAAATAATCCCTTTTATTTCCTCTTTCTTTCTTTAGCTTAATTAAAATAAAAAAAACCTTTCATATCCTCTTCGTTTTTTTCCTTGATCGGGTGGTACGATCCATGGCTTTTTGCTTTCAAGTTCAATAAAACGGTCATTCAATCCTTTTAAGGGTAACCGGTTGCACTTTACAGCATATGAATGGTCCATTTTTATGATATTTAATTTAGGTCATGTTAGTTGTACATATCTTTCTTCCCCTTTCTATGTTATTTCAGATTTTCTCCGCCTTCCTATTTATAAAATTTTTCAACTTTTCATTTCACTTTATTTCATATTAAATGGGTTCCATTTTCAGGTAGGTTGATGATGATGAAGACGTGATTTGGCTTGCAACAAAGTTTGTTTAATCTATTTTTCTTTTAGAGGTATTTTTCTTTGACCTACAATTATATTATGGGTTAAATGGTTTGTAGGTGTTTGTTGCTTCATAACTTGATAAATATTATGGGCACTAATCTTATTTAAGAAGTCAATCATGATTATATTTGATTATTATTGATGATATAAAGTTTTGATATTTGATTATTCTTACAATTTGTGCAAGCTTTTTTGAAGAAAACATTTGTTGATCACTCTCTATCTCAAATCATTCACGGATATTTTCATACTGTCATCCGGTTGTATCTCTTGGGGTATTTTATTTTCTTCTTTGTTAATCCCATCAAAAAATTAGACAAAATGAAACTTGAGTGTTTACCAATCATATTTTTGTGGTTTATTTCATTATCGGTATGCCAAGGCATCTGGAAAATTGGTATACTTTTCCAACCCGATGCATTATCGGATGCCTTTTGAACAAGCAGCCCAAAATGAAGTACTAATGTTTGCACGTTTATTTCGTCAATAGTAATTACATATATTATACGAGATGTATCTGATCATAGTTAAAACATTTATGACGCCTCTCATTTTTTATATCGACTTTTGATTGTAAGAGTCTTTTTGTTTAGGTGACAATATCGGCTAATGGAGAACGAGAAAGATAGGTGAGTTGATTGCCAAGTCCATGGAGAAAGTTGGCAAAGAGAGTGTCCTTAAAAGTTTGGAAAGAAACTGTATGTGTTTTCTTACATTTGTTAAATCTCGAGTAGCTCTCCCATAAGATAGACATGGTCATTTCCCCGGGTTTTGATGATTTGACAAGCTGTATGGTTGTCACTTAAGTGAGAATTACCAATTGTGTGGTATGCAGACGGAGAAACGACGATCAATTGCTTATTAGCTTATGTTTAAACAATTATAGTGGTTGTTGTTTTGTTACATTTCGTAGTTAAAAATGAATTTTTATTTTTGCAAGATCCTTATATATTGATTATTGTTTGTAAATATGGGAGTTATCACAAATGGAAGGAGATTCTTTAAAAATAGTAGTGATTACGGGTTTTGGTAAAGCCAAAAGTAAGATTATGCATTTGTTAACTACTATGTAAACCCGGTGCATGATCAAAAAACTTCACCGAAGATGTGAGACTAACCAACTTATTCGGTCGTGCATCGCATAGGCCTTCACTCTAGTATCCTTATATATATAAAAGTTAGGTTTTGAACCATTATTAAATCTTAAATAATCTATCTTCATAATTATTGGTATAAGTCTAATAGCATAGTTTACGATTGTAACAAACATGAGTATTTAATTGTTGCTTAGTTATTATGTGTGTTATGAGTGTTATAGTAGGTTTATGTGCAATTGTTATAGTACTGATCATTATCATATTAATGACATTGGGAAATTGAAGTATTTCATATGAGAGAAAACGAAGCAACAAAGCCACAATTATTGAAGTAATTACTGGAACTAATTACCTTTAACAAGTACTTCATTTAACATAATGCACATATGACATGTGCATCCATAAATTAATTACAAAGTGACAAACAAACTACATATCAGTATATGGATGATAGATATTGTGAAAAATAGATACCATTTGTAGATCACGGCTACCAGAAGTGCTTTCCACTAGATGGGGTCGTGCACGAACATCATAGATACATATGTAAACATGTACGAGTAAAAAAATACATTGTTCATATAATATATGCCCCCTACTACGTGCTATATAATGTATAGATACAAACTAACTACATATCATAATACTTTGAATCCTCAACTCATTCTGGTTGTATAGAGGATGAAAAGCCCAAAAGATTATGAAAAGTCTTTGTTATAAATATGTAGGTGGTTAATGAGAGTTTATTGGTTTGGGGGTTATAGAATTTCATTGGTTGCTAAAGAGGGTCTATATATATATGTGGAATTCATTCTTCAACTCCAACTTTGCATTTTTCTCTAATAAAAAGTTAGTATTCATAAGTGTATATAAAGACAAAAAATATCTCTTCGAATGGGGAAGAGTAATGCTATTGTTGTAAAACAACCTAAGGAAAAGGATTGTATTTTTTTTTTTAACCAACTTAACAAAGAATCTAAGGGCCTTATTGTTGTCATGATTTGTAGGCGGTGGAATGTGATAAGTGTGAAGAACAAGTACATGAGTACCAACTTCATCATCTTGATGCTGTAACATCCGTCAATTCTAATCGTTTGATTTTCCGCTTAACTTGACCTATTTATATTATTAATGAAAACGTTTCGTTTGGGGACACTATGACTAGTGATATGCTTAACGGGTCAAACTGTCGACTTATTACATGACACGATAACTAACGTTGATTAATAAACTAGAAATGTAGATGGGTCAATCCATGGGTCTAACCATAACCCATGACCCAACCCTTACACCCATCCTCCTTACCCACCTTATCCCCCTCCCATCCATTCATTCTCCATCTTCTTTCTCTCTCTCTTTTTCTCTTGCAAGAACACATACACACTCTCACTCTCTCTCTAGATTTCCATCACTTTTAATGAAGCTTAAGCAAGATAAAAATAAAATAAAATAAACTAGAATAATAATCATCATATCAAAAATTTGGGTTTCAAAGTGTAAGAAAACACCCCTCTTTCGAGTCAATTTCGGGTTTGAGCACTTGATGAAGATTTTGGTAAGTTAAACTCAACCCATAGTTATCATTTTATGTTTATTAACTTGTTTCTAGTTGATTTTTCAAGCAAATTCGGGTCACAAATCGGGTAAAAACGAATTAGGGTTCAATTAGGGTTTGAAATGGGTCAAAATGGATTTGAGCAAGGATTTGATGTTATGAATCGAATCTAAGATGTGGGTTATGTTTGTTTATGTTAAATGATGTTAGTTTATGCTTCAAAACATTTCTTGAACCTTCCTAGATCGATCCTTGGGTCAAAAATGGAGTTTTGGGGGTGTTTGGCTCGAAATGTTGTTGCTGGTGCTGATTTGGGAGGGTTGCAGCACAACTAGTCAAGTTGCGGGGCAACTTAAATGCCTGTTTTTTTTGTTGCGTCGCAATTGGGGCTTTTAATTTCTCAGCCTAACTCGATCTTAACTTCTCATTACCGATCAAGGTGAGTTCCGTAGCTCCCTACTCAATTGAGATTCGGGGTGAAAAGTGTATACATACATGCTTGATTGTTTGATTGATTGATTGCTTGATTGGCTTGAGTTACGATCGTCTTACAACTTGTTTGATTGCTTGAATTGTCGGTTTGTCGGTTAGATGGATTTGTTGATTGTTTGGATTGGTTTGGCTTAATTGTAATGTTATGAACATATACGCATTGTTATACACGATTGGAGCGGTTTACACGCAAGCACACCCTATTTGGTACTTTAGTGACATGGTTGACATACGTTTGATATGCATTATGACATGGACATACATACTATGCATGATTCGATATTGGCACTACTTGTGGCCATTCATTACATGTATTTAGTATGCATCATATACTCATATGTCAGTTGGTTGATTATACATTCGTTTATGATTATGAGATGTGGTTAGGATAGTTGTACATATATGGAAGACGATGATACATTTAATGAATTTGAGATGTGGTGGGAAGGCTGCGGGTGACCCTATATATAAGCATCAATGATTCCTTAAATGTAAAGTCGTATGAAATGTATGTTCATGGTGGTTTGGATGATTTGTGGGATGAGAGACTTTACGCGCTTTACACGCAACTATACATATGTACGCGCTTTACACGCAACTATACATATTTTCGCGCTTTACACGCAACTATACATATGTACGCGCTTTAAACGCAACTATACATATGCACGCGCTTTACACGCAACTTAAACATATTGTCGCGCTTTACACGCAACTTATACATATTGTCGCGCTTTACACGCAACTTATACATATTGTCGCGCTTTACACGCAACTATACATATTTTCGCGCTTTACACGCAACTACACATATGATCTTATTCTGATATGACATTGTGACATGGTTAGTCTACATTGGATATCCGTTCCGACATATGCATACACACAATACATGACTTGGATATTTTCACCACTTGTGCTCATCTTTTACACGTGACTATTTTATGCCATGTATCCTTATTGTGATTTTACATTGTGACTATTGTTAATGGTTCCTTGTGAACCATTACTACGAACTCACCAACCTAGTGTTGACCTTGTTTAGTATACTTTTCAGGTAATCAAGTATTTCTTGGATGTGAAGTTTGATTGATACTTATGTTGGACTCGGGCTTGGTCTTTCGTGGATCAGGGATTCATTCGCCCATTGCTTAACTTTATGCTTAGGATCGATAGCCGTCTTTTAATTGTGCATTTTGTACTTTATATCGAGGTTGGATTAACCGGATCCCTTTTATTCATTTAGACTTATTCTGCGATAATTCCATGCATACGCTATATCTTTTCGGTAATATTTCGAGCCTAGCTCGGGGTGCTACAGATGCAAAGGTGTATAGGGCGGATTGTTTTCTATATAGATGTTTATAAAATGTTTGTTTTCCCTATTTTTAATTTAATAATATTCTTCCTTTGGCATGGAAATGTCCTTCATTGTTTTGTCAAGGCTTTGATTGCTTACCGTTTTAAGCCCTTGCTAGAAGAAGGTTGTTTGTACATGATGAACGACTTCACTGTGCTGTCGAATCCTCAGAAGTATAGGATTATGAAAGATGCTGAATTCATGATCGAGATTGATGGTTCAACTTTAGTGACAAAGCAAACTGATGACGTTGATAAGTTTATTCGACGCCCGTTTCAGTTGGTATCCTTTGAGTAGATTGTACCTACAAACAACAAGTATTTTGTTGGTAAGTTCTGTTTCTGTACTCCACATTCATAATATTATAGGTATGTTGAAATAATAGGTATATTTAATCAACTAATACTTAAAACAAACTGCTGGATTATTCAACCATATAATTATTTGAAACTGATTTAAGCTTGGTAGCTTTATTCATTTAACCCTTTTGTTTTGAAATTGGCCTTTGTAAACATCCTTGGGTATGTGACTGTTGTTGGACCGGCTTTATAAAAGTCAACATATAATATAAAAGTTGAGTTTTGAATCAATGCTAAATCAACATCATCTCTCTTCATAATTTCTTCTTACTAATGAGTTAAAGCTTTTATGTTAAATGACTACAAAAGGTTAATTATGTGTTATGTTGACAAAACCGTTTTAGGAATGTCATGGTCACCATATAGAATGGTTCAAATTAAAACATGCATTTAAATAAATCAAAAGAGACACTTATGATGGTTTAATTTTATATATATATGTATGTATGTGTATCTATATCTTTTTTTTATATCTATAGCTATATCTATATCTATATATAATATGAAAGTTGAATTTGAAATCAATTATAAAGCTACACCATCCCTCTTAATAATTGTAATGATAAAAGTTACTTATGTTAAATGAGTATGAAAAGCCTATCATGTGTATAAGAAAGTTAATTAGTTGCAATCTCTCATGTTAAATGAGTTTCAAGAGTCTTGGAAGTTAAATTGTTTTGCGCAAAGGAAAGTTATGTGTGTAAAACCGAAAGTATAAATATTTCTTCTTAAATGTTAAAAGTCAACTATGTGTGGAGGGGAGTTAATTACCTATACGCATGTAAGCTAATTAATAGCAATGCAAAAAGAAATTATATGTGTAGGAAAGTTAATGACTTGCAAAAGCTGTTTTGGAAAACCAATAGTTTTAATTGTTATGACTAAATCATTCGTCCTAATTACACATATACACAATTAATTTTTTAAACAAATTTCGAAAATTAGTGAGTGTATAAAGAGACAATATATACCAAAATATAAATTAAACACATTTGTTTTTTATAATCATAAAATTCATGGGGCCCATGTATTTTATTTAAAATTGAAACAAATATTAAAATATTTGTATGTGAGGGGTTCCTCATCTAAGCTTAGATGGGGAACAACCCCATACTCACTTTTCCCTATATATATATGTATTGTTATATATATTTTTTTGAATTCGATCGGTATTGTTATTCTATAATTTATTTATTACGAGATATATAGTATCATACGTGTGTGCATGTTATATTTTTAATTAGTTGAAAATCATTAATAGAGATGGTGTTTGGGTTGCTTAACCGTTGGAGGAATGCGAGTAAGTTATTAATTATATAAAATAACTTATTAATGAGAATTGATAATCATGTTAGTTTTGAAATGCTTTCGGTTGTAATTCTAAACATTTGTGTATTTTTTGGAGTCTATAATAGACAACGCACCAAATTTTTCCCCACCACGACCCTGCAATGTCTATAGTATCTCAGTCTTAAAAAAACTAACCTTATCAGTGGAAAATGTATTAGAAGTTGCAGAAAAGCATAGTGAATATGTGTTTTTAGACCGGTTCCTATTTACTTGACAAATTAAACATCTACATGGAATAATTTAACTCTCCAACAAAACCAACCAATTCAATCATGAAAATAACTTCCCTTCATCTCCGCTGTCTAACGGACGGGTTTTAATCTCTCGTGTATATAAAAATTGAGTTTGTGAAACAAATTTAACTTTAAATCTTCTCTCTTATTAATATACCTTATTAATGATTCGATGATTCGAATATGTCATGATTTTGATATTAGATGCATTACTTAATGAGGCTCATCTATAAACCCTTATAAAGAGTATTAGGTTTTAAATATTCAGCATATTTTTTATTCCGAAAATACCCCTGTCGAAACAAAACCATTCCGCACGCTCTTCATTCCACCCATTCATTATCTCTTCTCTTCTCTGCCAACCTTACTCACACACACAAGTGCACAACAACACACATATCTCTCTGATTCTGATTTTGATTTTAATCCATCATCGCACAACCGTCAATCATCATCAGCGCCTTTGAATTCTGACCGTCGCTACCCGTCTCCCAACTCCGATCATCACCACCAACGCCATGAATTCTGAAAAATATCACAAACCACCGTTTTTAATCACACGACCACCGTCATGAATCCCCAAAACCATCACCACCGACCCTGTCAATCACCACCGCTGGCATCGATCCCCAACACCGCCGCCGCCATCACCATATTTCAGGGTTTCATAAATTTTTGAAAAATTGATCTCCTTTGAAACATAACTTCTGTTATATTATTATTATTATTATTATTATTATTATTATTATTATTATTATTATTATTATTATTATTATTTTAAATTCATTTTTCAAATTCATATGTACCGATCTTTATTTTTTGTGTATGTATATGTTCTCTGATGTGTTGATGATGGAAAAATGATGACTACCTCAGGATGATAAGCCCATTGTCGTCAAGACTTTGTTGCCCACTTAAAAAGGTAATATACAAAAATTCACATTCATATGGTTGTATTTGTTCTTATACAGAGGTACCAATCCTAAACGCAGCCAACGATTGCTTTGATCTTTTTGGTCTCTTTTTTTTGTATCTAAATTTATTTTATTACTATTTTAAATTCCTTTTGTTTAATGTCTTAGAGCTGGGTAACTTATTGATTAAATATAATATTGAATTTGCAATGATTGCGTTGAGTGATATGTTATTGATATAATATATGTTTATATGAGAGACGAATTGAAACTTTCTTTTGTGATTTTTTTTGTTTGATTATTGTTTACTGTTGGGTAGACATTCGGAAAGTGGTGAACGGATGGAATTAGGCCCATCAATAATTAAAATGAGGCTCTTAGTATTCGCCCAGTTATTATAAAAAGGTGTCGTTCATAGATTTGTAACTATGGTCTTAATTTAAAATGAATTTTTAACTTGGTAATAATGTTTCAGAATATATGTGTGTTTGTTGGTTAAAAGAAAGGGTGCATGGTGTGTTTAGAAAATCAAATAAGTAGTTGAATTTTTAAAAATGGTTAAGCTCATGTAGTCCCCAAATTTTCGTCTATGCAGACAAAAAGCTTATATGATTGAAAAGAACAATGATGTTTATGGGTTCACAAATGGAAGCATGATGGAGCTGACTAGATGAGGACCTCAATGGCATTCATCGGCACAAGATCAGTAAGGTAATTATATGTCATTTTTCCAACTTAATATCCATGAGTTTTTATGTGCTTTTTTGTGATTTGCTTTATCGTAATTATATGTCAAAATGTCAAATGCTACCGTCTTTCACCCAGTATAAGTTATTTCTACTGAGTATTATTTACAGATGTATCTATTAGGCCGTTCCAAGACCAAAACCGTTTTCATGAACTTATAAACTCATGTTACTTTGCTTAGTATACCATTAAAGTAACATGAGCGTGTCATTGAACACTCTTAATCTTTGCAGGTATGGGACATTTACAACAGGTGGTTGTGATGGAACAGGAGAGGCCAATGCAGCAATGTCACTTCTGATACTCTATTAGCCTTACCCTTTTAGGCTTTGGCTTCGTTTTCCTGTCGATATATTTTTTCCTATAGCACATTGGTCTTTCACTTTTATGTACAGGTGGAAAATAATTGGTGAAGTTAGTGTAATTGTTTGTGGATCTACTGGTCCACCTATGTCTTCATGTATAGTTTAATGTTTTCTTTTACCGTATATTCAGGTTCCAGTTTTAGTACTGGTCCATCTCATGCGGCATGCTCATTTTATTCAGGTTAGCTTACTGTATCATTGTGAAAATTTCTTCTAGCTACCATCTAATTTGTAAATTTACTTTATAATTTGAGAATTAACAAAACCCATGTGGTCCTGTAGGATATTACACCAACTTTTGTGATCCTTTTGTCATAAGCAATATGACAAGGTGAAATTTATAGCATGCTTGATTAATTGGGTGAAACAAGGTGAAAGCGTTGGTAGTGAGAACTAGACGTTATTAATATCTATTACTTTAATACTGTATTTTAGGTTCTTTTATATTGGATCGTAACCAAAATATTAATAACAATGCTTTATTTTCAGTTTATGATTTTAGTGTTGACATGCTTGATTACAGGTCACTCGAACCGCAGGCCTTGGGTTGGTAGAAATACTTGAATGTCAAACCTTTGTCGTCGAAGATACCATGTGCTTGAGGTGCTATGTTGCCTTTTATTTGCATGGATGTAAGAGCCACCGATGAGTCTAGCCTTTTGTTTGCTGCACCATTGAATCCGGCCTTTTCTTTGGAGAATATACTTAGATCAACTGGGAAATTCTAAGCCTTTCTAGAATTTATCTTTTGTTACATGTATCTTTTAAACAATTAAATTGTTGGAATTTCTAACTGTCCATAATGCAAGTTTGTAGGAAGTGATTCCTTTACTTGAACAAAATAATTACATAGCCTCTTTGTGTTACACAAGCAGATCATTTTGGCCCGTTTCCCTTTTTAGCCACTTTTAATCTGATACGAGTACTTTCTTAAATAACCACCCGACCCATTCATAATGGGTGTGGAAATCACTATCTAAATATCATGGTAATTTTTACGAATCAATAGAGTGTTTGGTTTGTAATTATTGCCATTGCTTCACCTCGCATGTTTTATATTGTTATTACTGTTTAACCGCTGTAACGCACAGGCACCAGGCTAGTATTCATTAGTTAATGCGCTCCTTTGCAATTCCATTTATTACTAATGAAATGAATCAATTGAAGAGCATATATAACAAACGGCAAGTAAGTTTTCTCATATTTTTTTACCATTTCATATCCTTTCATTGTAGGTATCTATTAATAATTGGGATTGTTAATTCTTTCGCTAATAGATTACTTTCTGGTACAAGAGTGAATCAAGTTATATATTTCTTTTTATATGTTTATGAATCAGATGAAACAAGAAGAAGTGTCTATTTCTTTTTATATATTTCTGTTTATGAATCAGTGAATCAAGTATATATTTTTAGCTATATTATTTTTGAACCGGTTATTTTTTTTTCGATAAAAAGTCGTCACCCCTGGTTCAAAATTTTATAAATATGAATTACAGGCAATCTAGTTGAGTACTAGACTGACTTCAAAACCATGCACAAAAGTGCAACGTCCAACAAAGAGTGACAAATCAATCCAAAGAAACAAGAACTAGTAATCTAGTAATAAAAGCAATAAAAGATTACACATTAATAAATAATGAGACGGATGGTATAAAGACTTTTGTAAATGTTGTGTTAGTTGTTTTATGTAAAAGTGAGGTTGTTTTCAGCTGTTAGAAACTCTGTTTTGAGAAAAAGGGTCGAAAGTTGTTCAAAGTGTCAAAAGTGCGAAACCTGATAGGGACGACCTTTATGGATGGCCTTTGCAGAAACAAGAGTCTTCCTCTTCTATAATTTTTCAATATTTTTACAGAGACTTCGTTTGATTTTTTCGAGTCTTGAAACTTGCATAGTAGTCTATTTACACCATTGTAAGAACATTCCAAGTGTCTTTTCTTGATTTGAAACATCTTGATTTTTCGTAAAAATTGGCCGTATTTTTTAAGTATAATTTAACTAAATTGTGTTTCTTTTCTTTTCATGTTCATACTTTTGAGTCTAAATTGATTTGAGTCGTTTCATTATTGTTGTTTGTAATATTGTTGAATTTTTTTTTTATTATTATTTTCTTTTTGACATAGTGTCCATGTTGCACTTTTAACATTAAGTAGTTAACTTGAGCAAATGTGAAAGCAAAAGATGCCAAATAGGTTCATCTTATTATTATGTACCTAAAACTGTTGTAATTCATAGTGCAATAATTTTTATTCATGTCATGGATTATGAGTGATTGTATTAGCATTATTTAGATTGCATTTTAGAGTACTTTCAAGTTAACAACTCTTCAATATAATTATTTATGTTAATAAAGTTAAATGTGAATAAATTATTTTTCAATAGTTATATTTTTATCTGTTCTCCAAGATAACGTAGCCTTTTGAGTCTGTCACTCCAAAATTTTTCTTTTCAACCTTTTATTTAATGGAAAAAGTATATTGCAAAATAATGTTTTTTTTCCCGGTAAAAGGCCTTCACCCCTGCTAATTTTATATATCATCACAATAAAAGAACAGATAACTTATCTTAATGCCAAGTTGGCTTTACAAAACATCCACTCAGAAATGCGTCAAACAGAGAAAGGGTGTGATATGACACCCTCAACTATCAACCTAGCTAAGCTAATAAACAACGAAGAACGACTAGTGATACAAGAGAAACTATTTTCTAATTAATGAAAATGGTAAATCTCATGCTGTCAAGAATCTCTCCACACGTCTAGTTCTCTTGAATCTGCAAGTAAGCAGTTTGAGCCTGACTGTGTGAATGATCACGCCAATAAGCAGATCTCTTGTCCTTTTTTGCTGACGGAAAAGCCTTGCATTTCTTTCATCCCAAATGAAATATGTGGTAGCTGCTAAAACAAGTTTAGCTATCACACTTTGCATGCTAGATTTGTGTGCTATTGGAAGAATTTTAGCTACAACCGAGTCCCAGTCATGCACAACATTATGAAGTTCAGCTTTAAGTTTCACCACATTCCAAAGCTGCAAAGAGTATGGGCATTCAAAGAAGAGATGATTGTGAGAATCCGGAATAGTTTCACATAAGGAGCAGGTTGAAGCAAGAGAACCATTAAGATCCCATTGGCTTAACAAGTCTTGGGTCTTCAGTTTCCGCCAAAAGATCAACCACAAAATAAAAGCATGTTTTGGAATGTTCTGATTGAACCAGACCAGCTGATGCCAAGTAACAAAAGCACCCCTAGGGCGCAAATCCTCCCAAGAAACATGAACCGAAAACTCTTGCAATTTGTTGTTATTATCCTTCCATGTAACATCCCAGTCATTTTATGATGAACATTGAGCAAGTCATTAGTCAACATTTGCCTTCCGTTAGGTTTATGTGTTTAAATGATAATGTGATAATGACTATGGTCATTATATAGGATTAATGTGTCTATATGTTAATGATTAATTTCATTAAATATATTCAAGCGAAGACTTTAATAAGTCTTAATTGGATTACGTGATTAAATACTTATGCGTTTAATATATGAAACGTAGGATTAATGTGTTGGTCTGCAATACGATTAATGTGAAAATAATGATTAATGGTGATAATAAAGTTGCAAAGTGTCTCCGGTAGGAGATTAGGGTCGTTAAGTGTTCCTGTATGCGTTAAACGAGCAATTTAAACAAGCTATAAGAATGTGCGAGGGCCTAGATGTTAAGTTTTGAAAGTTATCCCAGCATAAATAGGACCTAAATCACGTCCACAATCAGATTAAAAACCCTAAGGAATTCTCACACACAAAACCCTAGCCTCTCTTTTGTTCCTACGTGATTTGGAAGCAATTCGGTGGTGATTTCTCTTAGGTTTTGATCCCTACAGTAATCCAATGATCAATTGATGGTTTCATGGTGTTAATTAAGTTTTCAATGATGCCTTGAAGTGATCTACAAAGTTTCAAGTCGTGAGGGTTTGATATGAGTTCGAAACAAAAAGATCAAGAAATCTCGTTTTTACATACCACAACCTAGAAAACATCCAATCCCCGGAGATTGAACCGTCAGATCATCTTGATTTTTTACTGTAGCTTCCTGACATATATGCGAAGATTTTGAACTGTTAAATTTGTCTCTGGAAATCTAGAAGTCGAGTTATAGGGCTCGAACAGTGGGCTGAAAATTTGTTTACTTTAGCTTTAGGTCATCTTTAATCATTCTTTTGATTATCCTTCTGATTATGAGTTAAAGGTAATATATCTTTCAATTTCATCATGATTTTCAGATCTTTTATTGATGTCAAGTTGTAGATTATGGTCTTGAGGTTTGATTATGAATAGATTACGTATTGAAATGAAAATTGATAGTTTTTTTGACGTATAATCGATTCCATATAATGTGTAAGTAATTTGTGGATCAGCTGATGACATCAAGTCATCAATTGAGTCTATTTTGGGTGTATCCAAGTTTTATAGGTCGTGAAGGTTTGCTATGTTAGTTTGATGGTCGAAATAGTTTGCAAAACAAAGGGTTCTTTAAGATTGAAATTTCTGTCATCTTGCAAAAATCGTAGAAAATTCATCTGAATGAGTTAGAAGACAAACCTTATATTTTTAAAAAGGTCTATGCATCCTTTAAATTTTAAATGAACTAAGTTTCTTCTGGTTTTGCCCAAAAATTGGTGAAAAATGCTGATTTCCAGAACTGGTCGGATTTAGGACTAATGATGTAGGTCTGTTTTGGGAAAAAAATCATATCTCATTCACTAAAGCTCCTCAAGAGTCAAACATTACATTTTTTAAAAGGTCTTTGAGTGCCCTGCAAATGTCCAGAACTAAGTTTTGTTGTATCTGGTCTTCTTGATTGCTAAAAGTCATTGGCAAATGAATGGCGCAAAGCTGGAAACATGCCAAAATTTCCTTGTTTAGCGCTTATGCTTTGTTGTAGCTTATAAGTTGATCTTATATTTGTTATAGGTACCCGGGAATACTTGTCAAGCACCGTAACTTGTTAATTGGTTGTTATTGAACTCCTTTAAGGTAAGATAACATCTTTTATCACATGAGGGACAAAAAAACATAAGTATTCATAAGTTAACTTCCCCAAATGAATGTTTGTGTGCTTTTATATACTCGGGAAGGAATGCTATGATGAAATGATAATATGTTTATGTTATGAAATGATGGAATAAAATAAACGATAAGCTCAAATGTTTATGATGTAACGATAAGATGTTATGTTATTATAAAGATATGGTGCTATAATGTAATTGATGATACAGTGATGTATTGCAATGAAATTATGATAATGAAATGATATGACGATATGTTGCTACTATGTCAAGATTAAATGATGCTAATATGACATGATGATATGATGTTATTATGATATAACGATATGATGTTAGTATTGATACGTTGGTACGGATTTACTATGATATGATGATGTGATGTTAATATGTGATGACAATATGTTGATGTATTTATGTCATATGATTGTTGCATGGCTTGAATACCTAGTCACTAGACTTCTATAGGTTTGCCATGACACGTGCACGATTAAGGGCCCTAAAGTAAAGAAAGATGTATGTGATTAGTTTACGTGAAAGTGTAGCCTAAGCTAATATAAAGTAAAGAAAGATATATGTGATTAGTTTAGGTGAAAGTGTAGCCTAAGCTAATATAATAAAGAAGTCTTGAGCATAAATAAAGTTGTGTTAAGCTTAACCCATGCTAGTTCTTCGGAGCTAGTGTGTACGTGGTCACGTGGTGTGGGAATCTAGATACCTCCCCGTGGCATAGTTATGTTTAAGTGTATCCGAGTAGAGTAACTAACTACTACACGCACAAAGTTCAAACGGTAAACGGTATACTCAGTTGGATCGACTTTGTTTTTCCTTAATGACGACGATGGACCACCGTAAGGTCTACCCATCAAGTTGGGTGTAAGGTCGCCATGTAAGGTCTTATGACCGCCTACACACAACCCCACATCCCTAAGTATGTGTGGCTTATGTCACATAGCTTACGTCTAGGCAAAAGAAAAGAAAGTAAAGAAAGTAAAGAAAGATTAAAAGAAATGGCTCTTGGTACATTTGAAGTATTTTTCGTAAAGCATTGCTATGTACTTTTATGCAAATAAGAGATTGGGGTCATCGTCATATGTAACATAAAGGATTGTTTGATTTTGGATAATTGGCAAAATCAGTAAAATTAATGACCTGTTTAGTCTTGTAAACTTGATTTGTAGCAACGGATAGTATGAAGACTTTTGAAAGTGTTGTGTTAGCTGTTTTATGTAAAAGTGAGGTTGTTTTTCAGCTGTTAGAAGCTCGGTTTTGTGAAAAAGGGTCGAAGGTTGTTCAAAGTGTTAAAAGTGCGAAACCTGATAGGGACGACCTTTATGCAGAGGACGACCTTTGTGGATATCGGTAAATTTAATGACCCGTTTAGTCTTTGGGATATTCCTCTAACATCTAATGTTAGATGGGGATGGAGGAAAATATTGCAGCTTAGAAGTGTCATACGACCTCATATTAGGGTGAATATCGGTGATGGAACCAAGACATCAGCCGGTTTGATAAGTGCCATGATCAGTGCCCTCTCTATAACTATCTGACCCCTAGAGATATCACTAGAAAATCTTTTTCGCTCAATAATACTGTTGCGGATATGATTGAAGATAGTGGATGGAAATGGCCAACAACCTGGTGTGATTTATTTCCGGTACTTATAAATATCTAACCTCCTACTCTACAGCATAATAAGCAAGATAATTTTTGCTGGATGGATTCTTTGAATAAGTCCGGTTTGTTCTCTTCGTCTAATGCATGGGATACAATTCGTGTAGGGAATAACCTTGTTGATTGGGTTCACCTTCTTTGTGCAGAACAGGTCCGGACTCACATGAACATTTATTCTTTGAATGCTCCTACTCAGCGCATGTATGGGATTTAGTGAGAGGCCTAGTTGATATGCAAGATGTTTTGGCAAAATGGAATGCTATTGTTGCTCACGTTCTCCCAAGAGCCAAATCGAAATCAGCCAAGTCAATTCTAGGAAAGCAATGTATTGCTGCCACGACATACTTTATATGGCAAGAAAGGAACAATCGCAATTTCACTAACAAGACTGGATCTACAGCTCAACTGAAAGATACCATTGTTAACACCATCCGCTACAGGTTGGTAACGTTAAAATTCAAGAGTAACCCACGGGTGGCTAGGTTGCTTGAAGCTTGGGAACTACCCCTAAGTCTCATTGCCCATTGAAGCTGATTGTTGCCTTTTACTGCAACAAACGTTGTTGCACTGCTCCATCACCAGATCAAGTATTCGCTCATTGCTTAAATTCTAAAGTCTTGTGATGTATTGTATTTGTTTATATTTGTTAGCTTTATAGCATGATCACATACTTTATGACATGTCGTAAGTATGAACTAATATGGCACCTTAGTCATATTACTTGTAATGTTTGTTTTTTATAAAATCATCGGGGTGACGGACTTTACCAAAAAAATTGAATCAACTAAATGAAGTTTTGAGAAAATAAAGCAACTCAATGACAAAATGGGTTGGTTATGGGTTAGAAATGCTAGTGATATGATAGCATGGCTATGTTGAGTTAGCCAAGAATGTGAATGTTGCCTTATATGTGAATTGTGTTGTTATGATAGGTTGAAAGCTTGTTTTATGCACTTGCGATTATTTTGAGTTGTTGATTTGTAGTCGTAGAGGAGGTGAGTATTCTTGCATACTTTTATATATGCATTGGGTCGATTACTATATGATGGTGGATTCCGTATGTGGTAATCGATTTGGCGTTAAAACCCATGTGGGGCAATATGATAAATGGGGCCTAAGAATCCCTTGTGTATAAGGCTGGCATAACAGGTCAGACACGACACGATAAGACACGACACCTGTTAGGGGTAGACACGAACACGACACAATAACTAATTATGTCTTTTTTTATAAACACGAACACGACATGATAACAAACAGGTAAGCTGTTAAGAAACTTGTTAAGTACCTGTTAACAGCAAAACCAACAAACATAAACACATATCTACGTTTCAAGGAGTTTCATATATACTGAGAATACTAAATATATATATATAGGCGTATTACATAAGCCAAATTCACCAATCACAAATTTCTCCTTTTTACAATGAGACTCAAACTTACAATCATATTAAATAACAAAATCAAAATGATATATAGATCTAACGTAGATCGGAAAAGTTGTAAACTCGTAATTACCACCGACCGGACATCAAAACCATGCTTGCCGCCGCTAGGTAGTTACCACCACCCATATCAAAACATTAATCGTCATTACCACGGTCGTAGATAAATATATACCAGTAGATCGATAGATGTAGAGATAGATTGAATATTATAGATAGAAGATAGATTGGGTTTTAATTTTTGAGTTTTGTGAATTTTTTTTTCTTTACTTTTCTGAGAAAGAGAAATTGGAATTAAGATGGAATATGAAATCAATGGAAATGGTACATCACTCATATGCAAAACCTCCATGAAATACATTATTTCCCAAAGAACCCTGAAGTTTGGTAGGTTATAAGAATCAAACCTTTTACTTTTAATATTTGATTTCCAATTTAAAAATATTAACAATATCTAACAGGTCTTAACAGTTCGGAACCTGTTAAGACACGAAACCTGTTAAGAACAGATCATGTCATGTTAACAGGTTTCGTGTCAAAATTGCCAGCCTTACTTGTGTATGAGCCTATGAACCTCTTGAGATATGAGATATATGAGTCCTAAGAACCTTTTGATATGTGATTACGAGGTTTAAGAACCTCTTGTAAACAGGGCTTAAGAATCCCACGAATGTTGATTGTGTTGTATTAGCTTATATAGATCCATGTAATGCGTTAAAGTACAAAGGTGAGTATGTAGATATGGTACGACGGTGCCATAGGCTACATATAATAGTCCTTTGTGTGTTGCCCTCCTTTGTGTGTATAAACGTATGCAAGATTATTTACTAAGCTTTGCTTACCTTTTAGTTGTTTAACCTTATTATAGGTTGTCTCGGAACTTGCAAACAAGATTTTGTGCTTTGAAGATTAAAGTTGAATTTGGAAATTAGAAAAGTTAGCTAATTACGGTAAAAATGGTTTGAAGCTAGAAACCTTAGTGACCCATTTGGACTAATGGCTTATGGTACGCTTGAAGTATTTTTGGTAAAGCATTGTTATGTACTTTTATGCAAATAAGCGATTGGGGTCATGGTCATATGTAACATAAAGGATTGTTTGATTTTGGATAATTGGCAAAATCGGTAAAATTAATGACCCATTTAGTCTTGTAAACTTGATTTGTAGCAACGGATGGTATGAAGACTTTTGAAGTTAGTTGTTTTATGTAAAAGTGAGGTTGTTTTTCAGCTGTTAGAAGCTCGGTTTTGTGAAAAAGGGTCGAAAGTTGTTCAACGTGTCAAAAATGTGAAACCTGGTAGGACGACCATTGTGCAGAGGACGGCCTTTGTGGATATCGGTAAATATAATGACCCGTTTAGTCTTGAAACTTGATTTGTAGCAACGGATGGTATGAAGACTTTTGGAAATGTTGTGTTAGTTGTTTTATGTAAAAGTGAGGTTGTTTTTCAGCTGTTAGAATCTCTATTCTGAGAAAAAGGATCGAAAATTGTTCAAAGTGTCAAAAGTGCGAAACCTGATAGGGACGGCCTTTGCAGAAACAAGAAGAGTCTTCCTCTTCTGTAATTTTTCAATATTTTTACAGAGACTTTGTTTGATTTTTTCGAGTCTTGAAACTTGCATAGTAGTCTATTTACATCATTGTAAGAACATTCCAAGTGTCTTTTCTTGATTTGAAACATCTTGATTTTTCGCGAAAATTGGTCGTATTTTTTAAGTATAATTTAACCAAATTGTGTTTCTTTTCTGTTCATGTTCATACTTTTGGGTCTAAATTGATTTGAGTCGTTTCATTATTGTTGTTTGTGATATTGTTGAATTTTCTTATTAATATTTATTTTTTGACATAGTGTCCATGTTGCACTTTTAACCTTAAGCAGTTAACTTGAGCAAATGTGAAAGCAAAGGATGCCAAGTAAGTTCATCTTATTATTATGTACCTAAAGTTGTTGTAATTCATAGTGCAATAACTTTTATTCATGTCATGGATTATGAGTGATTGTATTAGCATTATCTAGATTGCATTTCAGAGTATTTTCAAGTTAACAACTCTTCAATATAATTATTTATGTTAATAAAGTTAAATGTGAATAAATTATTTTTCAATAGTTTTATTTTTATCTGTTCTCCAAGATAACGTAGCCTCTTGAGTCTGTCACTCCAAAATTTTTCTTTTCGACCTTTTATTTAATGGACAAAGTATATTGCAAAATAATAAATTTTTTTCGGTAAAAGGCTGTCAACCCTGCTAACTTTTTATATTATCACAATAAAAGAATAGACAACTTAGCTGAATGCCAAGTTGGCTTTACAAAACATCCATGCAGAAATGCATCAAAACAGAGAAAAGGTGTGATATAACACCCTCAACTATCAACCTAGCCAAGTTAATAAACAAACAAAGAACTACTAGTGATACAAGAGAAATTGTAATATCCTATAAAATTTAATACACTATAACTAAGACCAAATTGTGATAACAAGTTAAATGATTTAATGATTATTATAGTAATAAAACAAAATTAAAGTTATGTATGATAATGCTCTCCATCGGTTTTAAAAGGGCTTAAGATAATACTTGCATTTTCATGAAAATAAATTATTTGATCACTGATATTTATTAAATTTAAGATGGATTAATGACTAATAATATTACATTTAATTAGATTATTGTCCCGTGTAATACGTAAGATAACATATTTAATTAGTGACAAGTTATCGTTTCACAATATCATACATTGACAACCATATATAAAAGATGTTGAAAATAGATTAATTAGTATCATGGTGCCAAAGTTGTAAATTAATTAGTATCTTGTTGTTAATGTATGTCTTTATATAGAAAAAAAAAAACATAAAATTTCATGATTTTATGTTTCTATAAACAATTAGTAACACTTCAAGTTATTATGTCAAGTGATAGTTTGAAATTCAATATAAACAGATGTTTTAAGCGGAATATAAATAAGAGCTCTATATGGATTTGACTTCTCTTTAATTAGTGTAACTATATTAGTCATTTTTTACAATTTTCACGTAGTTTAATGTTTATATAAATATACATATAAAGAAAATTTAACAAAACAAAAGTAGTTAGCATTTGAACCACGCATGTCTGAGATGAAACCCAGTATTATTGAAAACCCTCTTAATTATCCACTCATACAAACTTCAAAAGTGTGATTTATACCCTGATGGATTTTCTTAAAGTTTAAGACCTTGCCAGTAGCTCACCTTTTGAAAGTTTACTTTTTGTGTTCATAGTTAACCTTTTGAAATTTTTAAAATTGATTTCACATCAATATATTGAGGTTTCGGATTATGTACTTATAGTTAAATTTTTAGAAATTTTCAAAATATTTTTTTTAAAATCATGGTTGAATTGTATTATTAATATTAATAATATTTGAACAAATATTGGATTTATGTAACAAATTTAAAAACTAAAATATTTAGGAAATTAAAATCTTAAACTTTTAATATTTACTTTAATTAACATAACTTATGTCAAAGCAAATTATAATACAATAATTAAGATTTGAAAGTTCATAATATAATCTTATAAGATAGCCTAAATTTCAACTTCTAAACTTATTAGGAAAAACATATAATGAATAACTTATTAAAAAGTGTCAAATAATAAGTTTTTCAATTTGATAGGATCAACAACATAAGCAAATGTTAAGTAAATGAAATAAAATATTTCAATTGGTTAATAATTATTTAAGAAAATCGTATTTTTGTATATATAAAAGTAAAATTATATTTTCTGTATATTACGCGAGACAATATAAATACGTGAAATAAACACAATAAGTTTTAAGAATAACATAATTATTAATTATAGATAAAACATGTTAAAATACAGTTGTATTGTTATTTAAAGTTTTATTTGCATCAAAAATGGCCAGTAAGATACATAAATTTTGGAATAATGATAATGTAATGTTAATACATCTAATACTGTGAATATAGTAATATTCAAAATTGTTCTTTAGTGTAGCTGTTTTCTATAATATGGTTGTTATATATTTGTATAATGACGATATAAAAGTAAATATAAACAAAACACTTTTATCTACTATAATTAAATATCAAACCAACTCATTTAGGTGGGTTGGCCACCATGACATCATTGAGAGTCTGTTGTCTTGAGGGACGCATGTACAATTCTTGTCGTGGATAAGACTGATAATGATAGCTAATCATCGATGCAAAAAAACTCAACATTGAGGTTTCGTAGGTACCAATTCGGTACACGGGATCAAAGGGTTTCCTTCGATCTACCCTGTGATTTAAATGAAATTTCAAAAAACATATTATCTTCTTATTTATATAAAATCAAATACTTGATTATAAATCTTAAACTACATTATGTATCTATTTAATAAAATAACATATTTATTTTATGTGTTTTGTTCGAATAATCTAACTTTCAATAATAAATTAGACAATCTAACTTCCATATTTTTGTGTTTTGTTCTAGTATTTTTCTGTATTTTATAACTCTTTTTTTAATTTTTTTTCTTGTAATATTTTGTCAAAATATAAAAGGTAATTGTTCTTGCACTGAAATTTAAATATGCATACGAAATGAAACTAAGTTAATAAAAAATTTAAGGCTTGTAATGAAAAATTCAAACTCATTATGTTTTTATAATTATATATCAAGTATTCAATCTCTTTATGTAACTAAGAGATGATAGTTTCATAGGTGACATTTTTAGTTTTTTTTGTCACATTAGATTTTTAATAAGGTGCCATATTTTCCATTTAAATTATATATCTATGTTGCCATGTACAATCTTTATCATCAATTTTGATCATAATCATTAATCATAATCCTAATCATTAATATTTAATTTTCCATTTTATATATAAGTACAAAGATTATGTACATTATACTACTTTTTTTTAATTCAATGATAGTTATCTTTTATCAAATAAGATTGTTTATTATATTATGTTTATTTTTTGAAAAGTATTTATTATATTATATTTAATAATTATATATCATGAGAAAGACTTTTATGATTTAAATATTTATGTTTCATTAGTCTTGCTTTTATACTTGGTGTATATAATATATTCATAAACTATAATTTTATTTTTTTTATTAGTCGTAATCTGATAGTACTTTATATTACCATAACTATGAATAATAATGTAACTATCAATTATTGTTTTTATATTTATGTTCTCAATTATCTCGCACAACATACGAGTTTAATCTAGTATCTAGTATATATAGTGAATGACATGCTTTTTCTTTTATTAATAAATTAATAGTTATCTATATTAGTTAAATAATAGTCGGATAATCTAAAAGACCTTTAATGTATATAATATAATTGTAAACGATTTGATAACTTAAAAATACGGTTACAATATAAACTAATACATGCATGAATATATATATATATATATATATATATATATATATATATATTAGTTCATTATGTTTACACATTACATTGATCGATCGAGCTATGGCTTCCTATGTTTTATTAAATATACAAAATTTAATTATTTCAAATACAAGGACTAATATTGTGTTTTCTTAATATTAGTGATTAAATATTAATGGTAAAAACTGTAAATTAGTGATGAAAAACAAAAAAGTGTAAATTATCCAAAGTAGATGGACTAATGTTGTGTTTACTTAATATTAAATTTGGTAATGGTACTATTATTTAGATCTAAGGGTTGTAATCAAAAGTTTAAATTCATCTAACGGTCCTTGTTTCTCCATAAAAGAATTTAACACCTTGTTATATATATATTGGTAGATAAAATCACTCTTTGTATGGAATGATCTATACAAGTATACAACTTTACGGTTAAGGAATAGAATAAATAAATAAAAAAATACTTATCTATAACCCCTTCTAAAACATATTGAATTATATTATTTTAGAAAATTCTATACTTTTTTTATCCAAAATACACATAAAATAAATATGTTATTTATCAGTCATTTATCTTTCAAAAAATTCTTCATCAACATTTTAAATCAATTACTTTTACATCAATTATCTACACCACTTGACGTCGCCTCCACTACCAACAGACGCTCCCACCACCACACCGTTGCCGTCGTAACCACCGCTGCATTGCGCGGGTACCATGCTAGTAAGATTAAGCATAAAAGCCTTCACCTACACTAGTCTTTCTTTGCTGCTTCAGTTCGTTCAAAATACTCCAAACAACTTAACTAGTATTTTAATTTAATATTCCATTGTTTATATATATATATATATATAATCGCTTTTGTTGGCATTACTATCATAAAAAAAAATAAAAAAATAAAAAAAAGAAGAAATTCAGTAAATAATTGTTGGAGATGTGAGAAAAAAAAAAGGAAACCAAGATAATATAAAATTGGGTTGATTTGTCAAGTAATTCGCATGATGGCAGGCTTCGAGTATCATCGTTATTGGTAAGTATTTTTATAAATTTTGCACAATAAAGTTTGTATGGTTTTAGACACATAATTGTTTTTATTTTAAGCATTTAATATAATCTTTCATTATTTATCTCACCATATCTATATGTTTATCAAATTATATTCCAATTCGTTAGTTTATGGCTTATGCTGAGAATTTATTAGTTGTATTATATATATAAATAGGGTGACAATCAAATGAGAACCAACTTAAAATGAGAACAAATGAGAACACTTAAAAATTACATTTTGATGTATTAAAAGTCCATAAAACTGACATAGTGCATAACTAATTATCATTATTTAAGTGTTTAACAACACATGAATCCTTCAAAATTGAAAAAAATCACGTTTTTTTGTTGGATGCATCATTTTGATAATATGCATCCAAGATGGATGCATAAAACAAAAAATGTGATTTTTTCGATTCTAAATGATCAATGTGTTAAACACTTAAATAATGATAATTAGTTATGCACTATGTTAGTTTTATGGACTTTTAATGCATCAAAATGATGTTTTTAAGTGTTCTCACCGTTCTTATTTTAAAAGTGTTCTCACCGTTCTTATTTTAAAAGTGTTCTCACCGGAGTGTTACCCTAGATAAATATATATGCAAATATTTATGTAATTTATTAATTCAAAATATTTTTCAAGATTTGGATTTTATTATTTTATCAACAAGATTTAAATATGTATTTGTATAAAATCTTCTTTTTTTTTTTTTCCTTATCCAAATGATCGTGCGGTAAATATAACTTATGGGAATTAATTACCAAGTTTTAATGAAACATCTTAGATGAGTTATCATGGGCAGTGTATACTTCTAGTTTATAATAATTAAAATGAGTTCACGGTAAGTTCGAGTAAACAGGAAATGAGGATCTATGATATGGCTTACAAAATTTAAATAAAAGATATAAATGATATTACATAATCCATGTTTAGATATATTTTGGTGCTTATACTTTTGTATATGTTATACTTGTTAGATTTGAATAAGTGATCGCTTTCCTTCGGTGATTCTTTCATTTTGGCAATTGTTCTAAGCGGCAATATAAGGTACTTTTGGCAAGTGTTAGGTCCAGATTTACTGGACTCGGTTCAGACGTGACTACTGGAGCCTTCTAAAGATTTGTCCAGAAATTATGTGAAGACCAGTGAACAACTTACTTGTACAGAAATCTGGATTCCACCAGATTTGTTCACTGGACTTCACTCCAGTCAAGATCTTTCAACTGAAGAACATTCTCACTAACGTCGAAGACTGAAGTCTGAAGAAAGAAGTCTGACAAATAGCGGAGCTCACTGGCAGACTTACCAGATCTCTTGACTGGAGTCCTTGACAGTGTTCTAGACCTTACAAGTCTGAACACTGATTACAAGGAATTGACTTTTTGCCTTTACATGCTTTTACCCGGACAATCCATTTGTCCTTTGTTAAAAGCCTTACACGCATGTAAAGGTGGTTGATTAATTAGAAGACAAGTCACTATCAAGTGACTTTATTCTTGTACTTTATCAATGCATTTAAGGAATTAAAGTAATTTCCTTAAATGCATGTAACCATATTTGTACGGAAAAAAGAATATTATATTTATTCTTTTTGCCTATAAATACCAGGTCACACTTCCTTCGTCCAAATTACACTTTTGCAATTTGGTGCCTTTGCTCAAATACTCTCGATCTAAACAGTTATACTTCACAACTTTAAGTATTTCAATCAAAAGAGTTTATTTAACAAATATTAGATCACTTGTAATTCATAAGGTTATTTAGATACTTACTTTGTAATACTTTAGTTCCGCAACAACCTTGTATTTTATTTAACATCAATAAATAAAATACACTTGAAAATTTGTGTCTCACCATTTACTTTACTTGCTTATCTTTATATTATTTAAGTTACGTATTACTTTATATATATTCTTGCATTTGTATTTATTGTAATATTAGTTCAATCTAGTGCTTACTTGACTTGTCGCATTTATATTCTTTGTAATACTAGTCCAATATAGTGCTTACTTGATTTGTTGTATTCTACACTTGTGGGTTAAACCATAAAGTGAGGGACCTCACAATTGGTATCAGAGCGGAAGGCTAATATACTTGCCTAGATCCGTATTTTCTTGATGGCCAACCCAGAGAATACACAAGGAAACCCTTTAAATACAGGACCTCCCCCCATTATTGAAACTGAACAGACTACTGACCATGTTAACAATAATTCTCCACCACCACCTCCTATTCCTGCTTCTCCACACGTGCATGTGCACTACTCAAACACTCCTGTTCTCAAATTCAGTGGGAATGGTGATGAATTTGGCACGTGGAAAGCTAGGATGATATTACATATTACTAGAATTAAGAGGAACATGATAAAAATTTTAAATAAAGGACCTTATATTCCTAGAAGTCCTATCAATCCACTTCTTGACCCTCTTGGAGCAAGATCTGGAAGGAAAAAGAGAGAGGAACACTGGTCTAAAGAGGATAAAAGACTTGTTAATATAGATACTATTTTAAAAAATATGATCCTCGGGGCCGTTCCTGAATCTCTTATTCCCACACTAGTTCTTTATCCTAGTGCTAAAAGCATGTGGGATGAACTACTAAACCAGTATGAAGGTGGTGATGACTATATTGTTACTAGAAAAGTGTCTTTGAATAAGAAGTACGAGTCATTTTTTGCTTTGCCCAATGAATCATTAACTAGTACTTACACCAGATTTATGAGTATCATAAACCAGTTGAGAGGGCTTGGAGTAGAAAAAGACAAGGATATACTTCTTGAAAAATTTTGTGATATTCTTCCATCTAAATGGTCTCACATGATCGTGGTCTTGAGACAAGGTAAAACCTTGCATTCCCATACTCTGTCAACATTGTATGGAGCCTTCAGATTTACTGAAGAAAATCAAGCCCAGAGAATTGAGGCAGAAAAGATGCTATTAATCATGCTTCCAGTAGTTCCCCTGTAGTTAGTCATACTGAACCACCTTGTGCGGCATTAATGTCTTTTGAGAATGTATTTTCTATGAAAAAGATGATGTCTGAATTAATGGATTCTGGAGCCAAGAATAATATCTCTTCAGATTGTGATGAAACTGATAGTGATGATCTGATGGCTATGATTGCTAAAACGTTTAACCGTTTTAAAGCAAGAGCCAACAGACCCACTGGACAACATGCACCCAGTTCCTCTACTGACAAGACAAATCTGACATGCTTTAAGTGTGGCAGAAAAGGTCATTTCATGAAGGAGTGCAAGTCCAATCAGTTTGTTTCTCAATCTGGTCCATCAACTTCTTATAACAAGCCCGATGATAGCTACAGATCAAAATACAAAAAGCTTAAGGCTCAAATTGCTCTCATGTCTGCAGAAAAAGATAATAATCAATGCATGGTTGCTGAAGAAGAATGGGTTCCCTCTAATGACTCATCAATTGATGATGAAGAGGAAAGAGATTGCTGTTATATGGCTCTGGCTGATCAAGAGCATCTGGTGAAGGAAGATGTCACATCTGGAAGATGGGTGGACATTGTTATTAAAAAGGTAATTGATTATGACAAGGAAACTGATCCTGAATCAAAATTGGACATTAATAAAGCTCTAAACTATGATTTAATTTTTTTGGAAACTGTTCGATCAGAAATATCAAATAATTTTGAAACAAATTTTTCTGAAATGACAAATTTTCAATCAAAGTTAAAAGAACTTCAAGATATTGAATTGGATTTTAAAGCACAAGTTTTGGTCACTGAACAACTGGTCCAAGAAAAGGAAGAGCTTGAAAATGCTTTAACTAAAGAAAAACATGTCATTCAGTCATGGCTTGAGACCAGAAAACCGTATGATGCTGCAAGAAACCAGTATCCCTCCCAAAAACGAGCATATCTAGGGGGTGATGTGAATGCTGCAGCATTACTACCTGTTGTTGACCGATTACCAGAAGTGTTAAAACCAAGCACTATTTATGATGAACCAACAACACCCAAAACTTGTATTATTCCTCCTATTCAATTGCATGAGGTCAAGACTAGAGCACATCAGATGAATGCTCCAGTCAAAAAGGTCAAGCAGAATAAAACTTTGCCTTAATCATCTTCTAAGGAACCCCAGGTTCAGAAGAAGAAAAATGTTGTACCACCTAAGCCAAAAGTCCAGTCATCTGGAAAGGCTCAGGTATCATTTGAAGAAACCATTTTGTTAAGATTGGAAAGCTAGTTTCAACTATTGGCTCGTCAAGTTCAAAGTTGCAATGCAAGATTAAACAATTTTGAGGGTACTTCATCTGGCACAAAACAAAATGCAAAACCTTTTTCCAAGAAGTTAAAATTGTCACTCCTGTTGAGAAAAAGAAAAAATACTGTCAACCCCAGTGGTCTTTTCAACTAAGACTACTGTCGAAGAAAGTGAACTCAACCAGATACCCCCAGGGATCCATTTGGCAGGAACCAGAGAACCCATTAGTTGATGGGTTCCCAAAACTAACTAATCAATCTGGTGGATGTGCAGGGCGATCAAAAGAAATATATTTGGTATCTTGACAGCGCTGCTGGCAGGACAATGACCGGATGTAAGACCCTGCTGGAGGAGTTCGTGGCTTCAGACGAACCCTCTATTACTTTTGGAAATGATGGTTCTGGAAAGACTGAGGGATATGGTGTCCTGAATAATGGTCAAGTCAAATTCAGATGGGTGGCTTATGTTAATGGTTTGAAGTATAACCTAATAAGTGTGAGCCAACTGTGTGATGATGGTTACCAGGTGTTGTTTAACATCTCCCAGGGCATTGTATTTAATAAGGATTGGAAGGTAGTATTGATTGCCCCCAGAAAAAGGAATGTGTATGTGATGGATATGGAAAGCTCTCCTTCAGAGCAGTGTTTCTATACCAAGGCTGATGAAGACACAAACTGGTTATGGCATAAAAGGTTATCCCATTTAAATTTCAAAAATATTAATAAGTTGTCCAGAAAACAACTTGCAGATGTGATACCTTCAGTTTCTTTCAAAAAGGAAAGGCCATGTCCAGGATGTGAGATGGGTAAGTAAAAGCGCATCAATTTCAAGACAAAGCAGAATTTTAGCATATCTGAACCACTTCATATGCTTCATATGGACCTTTTTGGTCCAGTGAATGTTCAGAATCGTGCTGGTAAGAAATTTACCCTGATAGTTGTTGATGAATACTCCAGATATTGTTGGGTAATATTTCTTAAATCAAAGAATGAAACTGCTGCTGAAGTCATCGCTCTTATCAAGCAAATTGAACTCAAATATAAGCGAAAAGTGTGTCAGTTAAGAAGTGATAATGGAACAGAATTTCAGAATGCAACTCTGGAGAAATTCTGTACTGACACTGGCATCTCTCAGAACTTCTCTTCAGCATGCACTCCAGAGCAGAATGGAGTTGTAGAAAGAAAGAACAGAACGTTGATGAAAGCTGCCAGAAGTATGCTTGCTGAATCTGGTCTTCCTAAAATGTACTGGGCTGAAGCAATTGCAACTGCTTGTCACACCCAGAATCGTTCAGTATATGTGAAGCGACACAAGAAGACATCCTATGAAATATTAAGAAATAGAAAACCAAATTTTGGTTATTTTCACGTTTTTGGATGTTCAGTATACATTCTGAACGACTTTAGTCAGTTAGGCAAATTTGATGCCAAAGCTGATGAGGGATATTTCTTAGGATATTCAGCCATTCGCAAAGCCTTCATAGTTTACAACAAGAGACTGGAAAAGGTTCAAGAGTCAATACATGTCACATTTGATGAATCCAATGAAGCAATCAATAAAAAGCCAACCCTTAATTCTCCCCCAGAAAATCCAATTATCTTTGGTGAATCTGATCCTATCAAAGATTCATCCGAAGATGTTTCCAGTCATCCTGACTTGGAACCAGTGCAATTTGAGAAACCTCCCAGTAATACTTCATTTTATCCTTCAATAAGTTTCAAACTACCCTCTGAACTTGTTATTGGATCAGATGTTCGTACTACACCTCCAGTATCAGCTCCAATTGATTTTGAGCCAGTAATTCAAGAAATGCCTTTAAATGAAGAATTTCATGATGCAAATCGAGATCTTACAGATTCTGATGAAGACGTTGAAGTTGTCTCCAATTCCAGAAAATCAATTGAATTCTTGCACTGATATTGTTTTTCGTAACAATCCTGGTCAATACTCTAAGTGGACTAAAGCTCACCCAATCAACCAGATTATTAGTGACTCCAGTATAGGGGTTCACACCAGAAGTGCCTCCAGTGAACAATGTTTATATGTCAGCTTCTTATCATTGATTGAACCGAAGAAGGTTGACGAGGCAATGAATGACCCAAGCTGGGTGATAGCTATGCAAGAAGAGCTTCACCAGTTCGAACGAAACAAAGTTTGGTATCTGGTTCCTCCTCCAGTTGGCAAGAAAGAACCAGATGGAACCAGATGGGTCTTCCGGAATAAGGTTGATGAAGATGGACATGTGATAAGAAATAAGGCCAGATTAGTGGCACAAGGGTACGTCCAAACAGACCTTGACTTTGAAGAATCATTTGCTCTTGTAGCAAGGTTAGAAGCCATCAGAATGTTTTTAGCCTTTGCTGCCCATCATAAGTTCAAGGTCTACCAGATGGACGTCAAGAGTGCTTTTTTGAATGGAGAATTAGAAGAGGAAGTTTATGTCAAGCAACCTCCGGGCTTCTTTGATGAAAAGCATCCACATTGGGTATATCGTCTGGACAAGGCACTGTATGGCCTAAGACAAGCCCCTCGAGCCTGGTATGATACTCTGACTAAACACTTATCTGAAAACGGTTTCAAAAGAGGTGCAATTGACAATACCTTATTTATTCTTCGTGAAAGAGGTAATCTTCTGTTGGTACAAGTTTATGTTGATGATATTATTTTTGGTTCTACTGATGAATCTTTGTGTAAGAAATTTTCGAAAATTATGTCTTCAAAATTTGAAATGAGTTTGATGGGTGAATTAACATTTTTTCTTGGGCTCCAGATTAAACAAACCAGTGATGGTATTTTTATTAATCAAGAAAAATATGTTAGAGATATTTTAAGAAAATTCGTTATGAATTCTTCATCTTCAAAATCAACTCCAATTTCTGCACCTTTAACAATAGATTCAGATCCTGATGGGAAGCCAGTGAACACGTGGCTTATAGAGGTATGATTGGTTCACTAATGTATTTAACTGACAGTAGACCAGATATAATGTTTGCAACATGTCTTTATGCCAGATATCAGTCTAACCCAGATATAATGTTTGCAACATGTCTTTGTGCCAGATATCAGTCTAACCCAATTTCTGCACCTTTAACTGAAGTACCTTAAGGGTACTCCTAGTTTGGGTCTTTGGTATCCCAAAGGCTCAGGCTTAGATCTAATGGGTTATTCAGATTCAGATCATGCAGGTTGTAAGATAGATAGGAAATCCACTACTGGTGGATGTCATTTCCTTGGTGGCAAACTGGTGAGTTGGATCAGTAAGAAGCAAACATCAGTCTCTTTATCAATTGCTGAAGCAGAATATGTGTCTGCAGCCAGTTGTTGTGCTCAGATACTCTGGATGAAGAACCAGTTGCTTGATTATGGTATTAAGTATTTAAAGACTCCTATTTTCTGTGATAATATCAGTGCCATTGCTATCTCAAACAATCCAGTCATGCACTCCAAGACGAAACATATTGATGTCAGGTATCATTTCATTCGTGATCATGTTATCAAAAAAGATGTTGAAATCCACTTCATCCCCACTGACAAACAACTCGCTGACATATTTACAAAACCTTTGGATGAGAAAACTTTTCAATATCTTGTCAGTGAGTTGGGAATGTTGAACCCTTAATCCGGAACCTTGTTATGAACGCCTTTGTGACACTGGCAGGGTTCTTTGATTTCAGATTTATAAATCTATACCAGTAAAGCTATCGAACGCCTTTGTGATTTACACTAATAGATTTATGAATCACCATTCCAGGGGGAAAGACTCAGACCACATTTTTTTTATCTAAGTTTCAGGGGGAGCTTATTAATTTATTTTCTCACTGGACAAACTTTCTGGTAGATGTGTCCCTCTCATTAATACTGGATAAGTTGACGTGCATGTTTGAAGTGACTTCAGTCACTTTGTAAATATGTCCCTCTCATTTGTCTATATTAGTTGATGTGCGTGTTTGAGGATTACCAGAATGATCTAATCTGGGTATGTACTGGAGTGTCCCTCTAGTGTACCATTAGTGCATATTCTACTGGCCTAATCCACCAGTGATGCTGAAGTGTCCAGTCAACCTCCAGATGCATTGAAATGAGTCATGGTATATTAAGTCATAATATTTTTATACTTGATGCTAGTGCGTGCCATCCATACAAACCTTTTATCTGGATAGTTACTGTTTATCCTACGTGGCATGACTTTTTCAACTTAAAATGGTGGTTTTGTTACCTTGGGAAGACAAAAAGTGCAAGTTGGTAATTTTGTGGACTGTCAACCGTCATACATTTATGTGTGATGGGAAACATTAAATGCGGATGTCAAAATCGATCAAAACTGTTTTGAAAATTTTCAAATTTACCGTTTTGAATTCCATTTTCTCTTTCCTCTATAAATACCCATAGTTACCTTCACCTTTCAGTTTTATCTCGAAAATCATTTACTCCCAAATCTTCAAATTCCTTTATTATTTCTTTCTCTCTTCATTAAATTCCAATCATCATTATCTTTCTTCTTAAATTTTCCTTATAAACCCTAAATTCTTTCAATTTCTACTTTCAAATGGCACCCAGAACAACAAATTCTGACAAAAATCTTCTTACCAACAATTATACCCTTCCTGCTAGTGTCACCAAAGCTCATGACATCATCATTGATTCTGACAAAATCAGGATCAACATGCATAACTGGATGGCAAAGCTTGCCGGAACCCATGATCCTCTAACCATCATAGGACGACTGAATTCTTTATTTCTTAGTTGTCCATTATATGGGGCTCTTACTATGAATCCAGGGAAAATGTACCATGGTTACTTGTGTGAATTTTGGTACACTGCTCACTTCCAGGCTGGTGATGATCACACCATTCATTACACCTTGAAAAAGGGATCTCGTCCTCATACAATAACTGTTGATTCCCTACGAGATGCCCTTCGTCTGCACTATTTTTCAGAAAATGAATTGCCATTACAACTTTCCACTGGCATCAATCTTAGGGAAGTGTGTAGGCAGATGGGTCACACTGATATTCTCGATGAGCAGGGTGTGTTAAAGAGAAAACGTACTCTTTATATGAGTAAACTCACTGATTCTTGGAGATTCTTTTTTACTCATCTGGTAGAGTGTTTGGGAAATGGATCTGGAGGGCTTGATCAAATAGATCAGACCCAACTTATGATTGCATATTGCCTATGGCATGGGCTTAGGGTTGATTTTGCCCAAATTTTTTGGAATCATTTGGCTGAAAGAATAAAAGTTTATAAAAGAAAATCTCATGTACCCTTCATTAGATTTTTGTCTTTGATTTTTAAGCGTGCACTTGGGAATGAGTATGATTATGACACTAGTCATTTTTCTATGGCTGAACACTTGAGGGATCTCAACAACTTAGTTTCCAAAAATAATAAAGTTGAGATCCCAGTTGAAATGATTGAAAGCTTTAGGAGGGAAATTACTGATGCAACACCTTCAGTTGATTCAGAAGAAACCCAGGGTGGCCCTCAATTCAATATAGGTAGTCCTAGGGATTTCACTACTGAAGAGCACTCACCAGAAAATGAGGTGACTTCTGATCTACAACAAACTCTTTTATTTCGAACAAACATCTCCACCAAACTAAGAAATACCACCAGACGCCTAAGGAGAGGAGGAGCACTGGTCATTCCTCACAGTACCGAAACCAGCCATCCAGATCCCTCCCAACAAGAATCTGAAGATGTTATAAGAGGAAACATATAAGAAGCCACTCTCGAAACTTTTGTTAGGGAGAGTGGTGAAGAAAATCAAGGGACTGCTCAACCCCTTGCACAGACTGAAAGGGTTACTGATGCTTCACCTCTTGTAATCCCAGTTTCAAACAATACAGAAGGTGATATCATGAATGAAGATGGTACATTGATCATGGATACAACAATGGAAGAAGCAGAAAATCAAGAAACACCTGTTGTGCCCTCTGAACAGGAAAATGTGGTTATGCCAGATACTGCCCAGATTGATTTGAACAAAAATGTACCTGATCAGGCTGCTGAGCAAACCACCTTCTGGGATGAAGATGAATCATCCCTAGACTTGTCCAACTCTGGCCAAGTTCAGGATTTATTTGGTGATGAAGCTCAGTCAATGGAAGCAGATTTCCAGGTTTCTATCCCTACTTCCAATGATTCTCCCATCGCAGTCATTCCTTCAGAAACCTAATCTCTTTCTCAACACCAGTATGAACAAACTGTAATGCCACCACCTCCACCGCCTTTAATTCCTTCAGACACACCATACATAAATCTTCTTCCTTTTATTCCTTCACCTCAATCAACTCAAAATCCACCACAGACAACTGAGAGACTTCAAGTTATAAATATTCCAGTCTCAAGTGCTCCAGACTCTACTGCTGCTCAGACTAAATCTCTTATACAAGAAAGAGTCGAGACACTTATATCAGTTGTTCAAAGAAATGCATTTGGACCCTCCTCTATAGCAGTGGGACTCTCCTCTTCATCTTCCACCAAAGTCCAAGGCCTTTTAAACAAGGTGGCGGACTTGGAGAAATCCTTTCAGTCATCCTCCTAGGTTCTCTCTAACTTCAAACCTGCCATGACAAATTCTTTTTGGTCAGAGATAAACACTTTTTCTGGGAATGAACAACTGGTGTTTGATAAATTGAATGAACTGGTACTGGCCACTAACAACTTCCAGGAATCCATCAAAGTGGCAGTCCAGGAAATGAAAGAAATGTTTTCTGTCTCAGTTTCTTCTGTCCAATCTGCTGTTAAAGAGGCAGTTGACACACCTTAAAGAGAACTGAAGACTTGGGTCCAGAATTTGCATCGTGTGGTAGATAGGTTGGATTGTCGTGGCTTGACCTCTTCCCCGTTCTTATAAACTGTAATGTTCCACCATTAATTAATGATAAGCGTGACAAGCTGATTTGGTGCAAAGAGTCGGGTAAAGAGGTACTCTTCACCTCCGCTAATGTGTGGGATACCATTCGATCTAGGGGTGTGATAGTCGCATGGGTGGACCTTGTATGGTTCTCGAGCTGCATCCCAAGGCATTCATTTCTTTTATGGCTAGTGATGCGAAGAAAATTGAAAACTCATGATCGTTTGAAACCATGGGAGGTGGGGAGCGCAACTAACCTTAAACTTGTTTGTTGTTCTTTGTGTAAAAGAGGTCCGGACTCTCACACTCATTTGTTCTTTGAATGTTCTTATTCTTCTCAAGTGTGGAGCCTTGTTCAACCAATGGCGGATATGGCAAATGTTTCTCATCATTGGGGAGACATTCTAGCGTACCTAATACCAATCTCCAAAGGTAAATCGACAAAAAGTATTATTAGAAGATTGGTGTTTGCTGCTATAGTCTACTTTGTCTGGCAAGAGAGAAACTCTCGTATGTTCTCTAATATTACTAGACCCCCGCAACAGCTAATGAACTGCATTGTTGAATGTGTTCGTCTAAGACTTGCTACTATCAAGTTTAAAGGGACTTCGAACATTGGAAGGTTACTTGCTGTTTGGAATCTACCTGGAGGACAGGTTTCTGAAAACATTGATGCCGCTACTACCTAAGTTAATATAGAATCTATTGCTTTCATTGTGTGTAGTAGGTTCTTTGAGTTTCTATTTGTTAGTGCCTTGTGCGTGTCTAACCTCACACGGTCTGTCGTGTAGGTAACTAGTATGGTACTCATCCATTGTGAAGTCCCTCACTTGATGGTTTAACCCAAGAGTGTAGAATAACAAGTCAAGTAAGCACTAGATATGGACTAGTATTACAAATATATTAATGCAAGAATTATATAAAGTAATACTATACTTAAGCAATGTAGATAAATAAGCAAGTAAAGTAAATGGTGAGACACAATGTAATTTTCAAGTGTATTTTATTTATTGATGTTAAATAAAATACAAGGTTGTTGCGGAACAAGATATTACAAAGTAAGTATCTAAACAACCTATGAATTACAAGTGATCTAATATTGCTAAATAAACTCTTTGATCGAAATACTTATAGTTGTGAAGTATAACTGTTTAGATCGAGAGTATTTGAGCAAGGCACCAAATTGCAAAAGTGTAATTTGGACGAGGGAAATGACTTGGTATTTATAGGCAAAAAGAATATTAAAATATCTTTTTGCCGTACAAAATATGGTTGCAAGCATTTAAGGAAACTACTTTAATTCCTTAAATGCTTTGATTAAAGTACAAGAATAAAGTCACTTGATAGTGACTTGTCTTGCAAATAACCAACCACCTTTACACGCATGTAAGCTTTTAACAAAGGACAAAGGGGTTGTCCGGATAAAAGCGTGTAAAGGCAATAAAGTCAATTCCTCATAATCAGTGTTCAGACTTGTAAGGTCTAGAACACTGTCAAGGTCTCCAGTCAAGAAATCTGGTAAGTCTTCCAGTGAGCTCCGCTATTTTGTCAGACTTCTTTTTTCAGACTTTAGTCTTCGACTTCAGTGAGAATGTCTTCCAGTAAGTTGATCTTCGACTGGAGTGAAGTCCAGTGAACATATCTGGTGAAATCCAGATTCCTGTACAAGTAAATTGTTCAATGACCTTCTCATAATTTCTGGACAAATCTTCTAAGGGCTCCAGACTTCTCATCTGGACAATCGTCCAGTAAACATATCTTCGTCTGGAGCGAGTCCATTAATTCTGGACCTAACAAATTCCCCCTATTTGTTTAGAAATTATGCAAGGATTTTCAAGTTTATATCTGAACAAGTTTGTACTTGAAAAATCCTTGAAAATTTGACTAAGTATAATTTTGAATTATTGGAGAGCCACTTTATAGATCATCAGTGTTCCCAGTTTATACATTTAAATCTCTATACTTAATCTGGATAAGTACTTGTAAAAATTTGAAATTGAAACTTATATATACAGACATCAACTGGAGGTAAGTTACAATTTATACAATGAAAAATAAAAATACAAGTACAATGTTAGAGTCAGGCCCTTTTCTTTTCAGCATGCCCAGATGGCTCTTCTATGGCCTTCCTCTTTGAAATTGGAGATGCTGGTGTAGATAAAGCAGTTCTCAGGCCCAACTCCAACTCCATCTCCATAACCTTCTTCCTGTTCCATTCCTTCTGGATGCTCTTGATAAACATCCTGGCATCCTTAGAAGTATCTTTTCCTTTAAAGGAGAGAGCAATCTCTCTTAATTCTGACCAGCCAAATGCTCTAGTGGAAGTATTTGGTCTGTCATCAGTGAAGTTCCCTTCTCTGAAAAGCTTTACATGATACTTCGAGAAGTTTTCATGGTTTTCTGCCAGATGGATCTCAGCACCCAGAATTGGTCTAGCATCAGCTCTAAAGTTTGTCATGAAATCATACCTTTCTCTGGTCTGAGCCTTCCTGACCATATCCTCCACTTCCTTTTCAACTTGTTTCTGAACAACCACTTGGTGAATTTGAGACTTGTTTATCCTTTCGGTGGTGTTCAAAGGAATGAAGGTGCTAAAATCTGCATCTCTATCAGCTTTGCTTCTTCGCACTGGAGGCTTCGGCAGACCCTTGAATTTCTTCCTATATTCATTTTCAAGGGCTGCAACATTTTGTTTGACTTGAGTTTGAAGCTTCTCCAGTGCTTCCCTTCTTTTTGCAATCAAGTCCAGTATGGTCTCCCCATAGATTTCAGAATCATACATTTGTTCATCTTGGGAGTATATGGACCTGATATAAACATCATCCAGAGCAGCAATGCATTGATGAACTCTGGGATCGTCCTTCATCTTTTTGTACACTTGAACTGGTACACCCAACCTACCAGCATGGTATGAATCCAGAGTTCCCATCCTTGCCATATCTGCCTTATGAGCGGCCAGATCATTCTTCAGATTTTTCTTAAAAATTTCAATGGCAATGCATTGCTGTTCTAACCTCTTGGACGTTTCATCATCCATTGATGGAAACTCCTCAGTACTCTTCTCACCAGCCTCTTCTTCAACAACTTCAAGTTCCCCTCCAGATACCACATGCTTCTTTCTTTTTACCATCTTTAATTCTGATGGAATATCCAGAAAGTTCTCGAAGGTTGGTTCACTGGCATCAGTACCAGCAACCTCAACTTCTTTCTCATGAACAACAATCTCTCCAGATGCTGCAACTTGTTTTTGTGCACTGGCATCAGTACCAGTTACTTGTTGTTTCTCATACTTTCTGGCATCTGAAGAGAAGGCCTTTTGAATTGCACTGGAGACGTCCTTAGGGGATTCTTGAACCTTTTCTTTTAATTTTTCCTTCTTTAAATTTTCCCCCTTGGAAGCATCTCCAGCCTGAAGATGTTTCCACACCAGATCTAGCTTGTGTCGATCTGCAGAATCAAAGGTTCTGCCAGATACTGGTGAGATGTTGTTCACAGTCTGTCGAGTCTACATCACTTCCTTTTTAATGATTTCCAGGTCTTGAGGAAAGTGTCTCGGCAACTGGTTATTTATCATCTTCACAATTTGGGGCAGAAACCCTTCTTGAAGATTTCTCAGAATGGACCCATAAATTTCTTCAATGATCTCCTTCAGCATGTCTCCCTTGAATCTTTGAACAATAGAATTACTGACACTGCTGATCACTAAATCCTGGTCCATAGAGGGCTTCTTTTCCAAATCATCAACCTTTTCAACCAACTTCTTAACCTCATCTGTCAGATCTGCCAGAGGTTTTACCATTTCAGTTTTGATGGCAGTCTGAACAAATGTTACCAAATTCTCCTTCATTTCCTGGACAGCAACTTGTATATTTTGAGAGTTTAGGTTTGTGGCCGCTTCAAGTTCTTCCAGTTTCTCAAACACCAGCTTCTCATTTCCAGCAAACATGTTCATCTCTGACTTAAGATTATTGGAAATTAAATATTTAAAGTCAGAGATAACCTGAGTAGAAGACTGGAGGGATCTCTCCAGGTCCGCCACCTTATCAGAAAGGCCTTGGACCTCGGTTGAAGAAGAACTGGAGAGATCGCCTGAAGGGTTGGTGATTCTGGTAAGGGTTGATACTGGTGTCACCCTTGTGATATTTCTTGTTGCTTGGGTGACCACCAATGGTTCAGATGAGGTGAGAGGTTGGGATTCTGATGCAAAAGGTGAGATTATTGGTATTGTTGTTGTTGTTAAAGTTGTTGTTGTTGATTGTTCTGGAGGAGGTGTTGGTGTGTTTTCTGGTGGTGGAGTTGTTGTATTTAGTGGTGGTGGGGGAGGTGGCATATCAGAAAGAATTGACTGGGAGACCGAAGCAACAGTACGATCCACTTCCTCTTCTCCCAGAAAACTTAAATCTGCATCAAAATCATTATTTTCAGACAGTGGAGATTCTGCCATATCCCAATTTGGGCCGGCACCACCTGTCTGGTCCTCCACTTGTACATTCTCCTCCAACCTTTCTAACTCCAAATTTTCATTTCCCCCTTCCTCCACTATCAAGGAACCATCCTCAACCATTGTATAACCTGCCGCAGAAGTTGAGACCTGAACAACTAGAGGTGAGTCTCCAGTCATCCTAGCCTGTGTAAGAGTTGTGTCAGAATTATAGGTTTGTTCAAGTTGGTGCTCAGACACGGACTCTAATGAGAGTTGGGCAGGCTCTCTATTTTCTTCACCACTTCCTCCTACCAGAATTGTGGAAGTGGTTGCAAGCAAGGTTCCCAAATTGACATCTCCAGAATCCTGTTGGGAGGATTCTGGATGGCTAGTCTGGCTACTAATGGGGTTGACCAATTTTCCTCCTTTCTTAAGACGTTTTGTTTTGTTTCTTGGTCTGGTGGGAGGGTTAGGTGGAATTTCAACAATAAAATCAACATTTTGCTGTGGGTCAGGAGCTACCTGGGAAATGGGTTGCACCCTTTCAGCAAGGAGTCTTTCAGTGGGTCCCTCATTATTTTGAGACCCGCCTGAAGCCTCTCTTGAGCCAGCTTGGACTGCCGCGTGAGTTTGTGCTTGTTCTTCTTCTTCTTCTGGGACTCGGAATTGATAGGTCATTACTGAAGGAATATCGAGTTCAGTAGGCGAAGAGACAAGATTGTTGAGGTCCCTCAAATACTTACAAACCGAAAAATGATTCGTATTTAATTTATACTCAGCCTGGAGGGACCTTTTAAAAATAATAGATAAAAAACGAATAAAAGGAATAAAAGCTTTTCTGCCCTTTGGCTTCAAATGTTCTGCCAAATCATCAAAAAATATTTGGGCAAAGTCCACCCGATACCCATGCCATAAACAGTAGGCAATCTGGAGTTGCGTCTGGTTTATCTGATCTAAACCTCCAGAACTGCCACCCAAACACTCAACCAGGAGAGTAAAGAAATATCTCCATGAATCTGTCAGCTTGCTCATATATACAGTGCCCTTCCTGAGCAACTGACCATTCTCATCTACAATTTGTGTGTGCCCCATCAACCTGCACACTTCTCTGGTGTTGATGTCAGACGGTTGTACCACCGACAACTCATTTTCATCGAAGTAGTTCATCCTCAGGGCATCTCTGAGGGAGTCGATGGTGATGGAAAATTGTTTGGTGCCCTGTTTTAAAGTGTAGTAGATGGCTTTATCTTTTTCTACGTACACGACGGTGTACCAAAACTCACAAAGGTAGTCATGGTACATTTTGCCTGGATTTAGGGTTAGGGCACCATAAAGAGGACTGCTAAGAAAGAAAGTATTTAGCCGTCCGATGATGGTTTGAGAATCATGAGTGGTTGCAAGTTTGGCCATCCAATTATTCATATTTATTCTGATGGCATCGGCAGAAAGAGTTATATGTCTTGCTTTCTTAACTGCCTCAACAGGAGCATATTCGACAGCAAGGAGAATTTTTGGTGAAGGTTTTGGTGCCATTGGTGCAGAAAAGAATGAAGGTGAAGAAAATTAGGGTTTTGGAATTTAAGAGGAGATGATGATTGGAAAGTAAATGAAGAAGGAAATAAATGATAGAATTTTTGAGATTTTGGGAGTAAATGAAATTTTTCGAAGTAAATGAATATGAAGGCAGAAGGAGTAGTTATATAGGAGAGAGAAAAATGGAATTCAAAACGGTTTTTTTGAAATAATTCAAAATAGTTTTTGATCGGTTTTGACATCCGCATTTAATGTTTCCCATTACCCATAAATGAATGACGGTTGACAGCCCACAACTTACCAATATTCACTTTTTATGTTCCCAAGGTAACAAAACCCACTCAAAAATTTGAAAACGTGTGCAACGTAGGATAAAAGATAAATATCTATAAAAAGGTTTGCTTACGTGGCACGCACTAACATCAGGTAACACATGTTAAATCTGACAACCATGACTCGACTTTTAATACATCTGGAGGATGACTAGTCACTCCAGTAACACTGGTGGATTAGTCCAGTGAAACACACATTAAATGATACACTGGAGGGACACTCCAGTAATGTAACCTGGACACCTCAAACATGCACATCAAAAATAAAAAGACAAGTGAGAGGGACACATTTACAAAGCAATTTTCATTACTTCAAACACGCACATCAACTATCCAGATACTAATGAAAGGGACACATCTACAAGGTTTCCAGTGGAATTTTCCACAAAATTTCTCCAGAGAGAAAATAAATTAATAAATTCCCCTAAAGTAAAACATTTTAGTCAAAAATTCTGGTCGAGTCTTCCCCCTGGAATGGTGATCCATAATTCTATCAGTGCAAAGATAGTACACAAAGGCGTTCGGTAGCTTTACTGGCATAGAATTACAAATCAGGAATCAAAGAACCCTGCCAGTGTCACAAAGGCGTTCATAACAAGGTTCCAGATTAAGGGTTCAACATTCCCAACTCACCAACAAGAAAGTTAAAGGTTTTCTCACCCAATGGTTTTGTAAAAATGTCAGCGAGTTGTTTGCCAGTGGGAATAAAATGGATTTCAATATCTTTATTCATAACATGATCACGAATGAAATGATACCTGACATCAATGTTTTTCGTCTTGGAATGCATGACTGGATTATTGGAGATAGCAATGGCACTGGTGTTATCACAAAATATTGGACTTCTGGAGTACTTAAGACCATAATCTGAAGACACATATTTTGCTTCAGCAGTGGATAATGAAACTGAAGTCTGCTTCTTACTGGTCCAGCTCACCAGTTTGCCACCAAGGAAATGACATCCACCAGTAGTGCATTTCCTATCTATCTTACAACCTGCATGATCTGAATCTGAATAACCCATTAGATCTAAGCCTGAGCCTTTGGGATACCAAAGACCCAAACTGGGAGCACCCTTAAGGTACTTCAGAATGCGCTTAACAGCCGCCAGATGAGATTCTTTAGGGTTAGACTGATATCTGGCACAAAGACATGTTGCAAACATTATATCTGGTGTACTGGCAGTTAAATACATTAGTGAACCAATCATGCCTCTATAGGCAGTGGTGTTCACTGGCTTCCCATCAGGGTCTGAATCTATTGTTAAAGGTGCAAAAATAGGAGTTAATTTTGAAAGTGAAGAATTCATATCGAATTTTCTTAAAATATCTCTAACATATTTTTCTAGATTAATAAAAATACCATCACTGGTTTGTTTAATCTGGAGTCCAAGAAAAATTGTTAACTCGCCCATTAAACTCATTTCAAATTTTGAAGACATGATTTTTGAAAATTTCTTGCACAAAGATTCATCAGTAAAACCAAAAATAATATCATCAACATAAACTTGTACCAACAGAAGATTACCTCTTTCACGAAGAATAAATAAGGTATTGTGAATTGCACCTCTTTTGAAACCATTATCATTCAAGTGTTTAGTCAGAGTGTCATACCAGGCTCTTGGGGCTTGTCTGAGACCATATAACGCCTTGTCCAGACGATATACCCAGTGGGGATGCTTTTCATCAATGAAGCCTGGTGGTTGCTTGACATACACTTCTTCTTCTAGTTCTCCATTCAAAAATGCACTCTTTACATCCATCTGGTAGACCTTGAATCTATGATGAGCAGCAAAAGCCGAAAACATTCTGATGGCTTCTAGCCTTGCTACTGGTGCGAAAGATTCTTCAAAGTCTAGATCTGTCTGGACGTACCCTTGTGCCACTAATCTGGCCTTATTTCTGATTACGTGGCTTCATCAACCTTTTTCCTGAAGACCCATCTTGTTCCAATTGGTTCTTTCTTACCACCTGGAAAAGGAACCAGATTCCAAACTTTGTTTCGTTCGAACTGGTGAAGCTCTTCTTGCATAGCAATCACCCAACTTGGATCTTCCATTACCTCGTCAATCTTCTTCGGTTCCATCAGTGATAAGAAGCTGACATATAAACATTGTTCACTGGAGGCACTTCTGGTCTGAACCCCTCTACTGGAGTCCCCAATAATCTGATTGATTGGTTGAGCTTTCGTCCACTTAGAGTATTGACCAGGATAGTTTCTGACAACAATATCAGTGCAAGAATTCAATTGGTTTTCTGGAATGGGATCTTGCCAGACAACTTCAACATCTTCATCAGAATTAGTAAGATCATGATTTGCATTATGAAATTCTTCATTTAAAGGCATTTCTTGAATTACTGGCGCAGAATCAATTGGATTTTCTGATACTGGAGGTGTAGTACGAACATCTGATCCAATAACATGTTCAGAGGGTAGTTTGAAACTTATTGAAGGATAAAATGAAGTATTACTGGGAGGTTTTTCAATTTGTATTGGTTCCAAGTCAGGATGACTGAAAACTTCTTCAGATGAATCTTTATTGTAGTTGATAGGATCAGATTCACCAAAGATAATTGGATTTTCTAGGGGAGAATGAAGGGTTGGCTTTTTATTAATTGCTTCATTTGACTCATCAAATGTGACATGAATTGACTCTTGGACCTTCTCCAGTCTTTTATTGTAGACTCTGAAGGCTTTGCGAATGGCTGAATATCCTAAGAATTATTCTTCATCAGCTTTGGCATCAAATTTGCCTAACTGACTGGAGTCGTTCAGGATGTATACTGGACATCCAAAAACGTGAAAATAACCAATATTTGGTTTTCTATTTCTTAATATTTCATAGGATGTCTTCTTGTGACGCTTCACATATACTGACCGATTCTGGGTATGACAAGTAGTTGCAATTGCTTCGGCCCAGTACATTTGAGGAAGACCAGATTCAGCAAGCATACTCCTGGCAGCTTCTATCAGTGTTCTGTTCTTTCTTTCAACAAGTCCATTCTGTTCTGGAGTGCGAGCTGATGAGAAGTTTTGGGAGATGCCAGTGTCAGTACAGAATTTCTCCAGAGTTGCATTCTGGAATTCTGTTCCATTATCACTTCTTAACTGACACACTTTTCGCTTATATTTGAGCTCAATTTGCTTGATAAGAGCGATGACTTCAGCAGCAGTTTCATTCTTTGATCTGCGAAATATAACCCAACAAAATCTGGAGTATTCATCAACAACAACCAGGGTATATTTCTTACCAGCACGAGTCTAAACGTTCACTGGGCCAAACAGATTCATATGAAGCATATGAAGAGGTTCAGATATGCTGAAATTCTGTTTTGTCTTGAAACCGGTATGTTTTTGCTTACCCATCTCACATCCTGGACATGGCCTTTCCTTTTTGAAGGAAACAGAAGGTATCCCATCTGCAAGATGTTTTCAGGACAACTTGTTAATATTTTTGAAATTTAAATGAGATAACCTTTTATGCCATAACCAGTTTGTGTCTTCATCAGCCTTGGTATAGAAACATTGCTCTCAAGGAGAGCTTTCCATATCCATCACATACACATTCCCTTTTCTGGGAGCAATCAATACTACCTTCCAATCCTTATTAAATACGATGCCCTGGGCGATGTTAAACAACACCTGGTAGCCATCATCACACAACTGGCTCACACTTATAGGGTTGTATTTCAAACCATTAACATAAGCCACTCGTCTGAATTTGACTTGACCATTATTCAGGACACCATATCCCTCAGTCTTTCTAGAACCATCATTCCCAAAAGTAATAGAGGGTCCGTCTGAAACCACGAACTCCTCCAGCAGGGTCTTACATCCGGTCATTCTCCTGCCAGCAGCACTGTCAAGATACCAAATATATTTCTTTCGATCGCCCTGCACATCCACCAGATTATTAGTTCATAGGTTTGCGAACCCATCGACTGATGGGTTCTCTGGATCCACAAGGATGGATCCCGGCAGGTATCTGGTTGATTTCACTTTCAAAAATAGTGGGTTTTTCAGTAAACACCACTAGGGTTGATAGTTTGGAAACCTTTTTCTTTTTCTTGTCAACAGATGTGCTTGATTTTTCTTTCTTTGAAAAAGGTTTAGCATTTTGTTTTGGGCCAGATGAAGTACCCTCAAAATTGTTTAATCTTGCATTGCAACTTTGAACTTGATGAGCCAGTAGTTGAAACTGACTCTCTAACCTTAACAAAATGGTTTCTTCAGATGACACCTGAGCCTTTCTTCAAAATGGTTTCTTCAGATGACAACTGACTCTCTAGCCTTTCCAAAATGGCTTATGTGATGGAACAACATTCTTCTTTTTCTGAACCTGGGTTCTTTAGAAGAGGATGAAGGCAAAGGTTTATTCTGCTTAACCTTCTTAACTGGAGCATTCATCTGGGGAGCTCCAGTCTTAACCTTAGTCAATTGAACAGGAGGAATAATACAAGTTTTGGGTGTTAATCATAAATCGTGCTGGGTTTCAACACTTCAGGCAGTCGGTCAACAACGGGAATTAATGCAGCAGCATTCACATCACCACCCAGATATGCACGTTTTTGGGTAGGGTACCAAGATTGAATAACATGTTTTTCTTTTGTTAAAAGGTTTTCTAATTCTTCCTTTTCCTGGACCAGTTGTTCAGTGACCAAAACTTGTGCTTTAAAAGCGAGTTCAATATCTTGCAATTCTTTTAACTTTGATTGTAAATTTGCCATTTCAGAAAAATCTGTTTCAAAAGTATTTGACATTTCTGATCGAACAGTTTCCACAAAAATTAAATCAGAGTTTAAAGCTTCAGCAATGTCCAGTTTTAATTCAGGATCACTTTCCTTGTCATAATCAATTACCTTTTTACTGACAATGTCCACCCATCGTCCAGATGTGACATCTTCTTTTACCAGATGCTCTTCATCAGCCAGAGCCATATAACAACAATCTCTTTCCTCTTCCTCATCAACTGATGAGTCATCAGAGGGAACCCATTCTTCTTTAGCAACCATGCATTTGTTATTATCTTTTTCTGCAGACATGAGAGAAATTTGAGCCTTAAGCTTTTTATACTTGTTTCTGTAGCTATCATCAGGCTTGTTATAAGAAGTAGATGGACCAGATTGGGATACAAACTGATTGGACTTGCACTCTTTCATGAATGACCTTTTCTGCCACACTTAAAAGCATGTCAGATTGGCCTTGTCAGTGGAAGAACTGGGTGCATTGTGTCCAGTAGGTCTGTTAGCTCTGGCTTTAAAACGGTTGAACGTTTTAGCCATCATTGCCATCAGATCATCATTATTTGTTTCATCACAATCTGGAGAGATATTATTCATGGCTCCAGAATCCATTAATTCAGACATCATCTTCTTCATAGAAAATACATTCTTGGAAGACATTAATGATGCACATGGTGGTTCAGTATGACTGACCACAGTGGAATTACTGGAAGCATGATTAATAGCATCTTTTTCTGCCTCAATTCTCTGGGCTTGATTCTCTTCAGTGAATCTGAAGGCTCCATACAATGTAGACAAAGTATGAGTGTGCAAGGTTTTACCTTGTCTCAAGACCACGATCATATGAGACCATTTTGAAGGAAAAATATCACAAAACTTTTCAAGAAGTATGTCCTTGTCTTTATTTACACCTAACCCTCTCAACTGGTTTATGATAGACATAAATCTGGTATAGGTACCAGTTAATGATTCATTGGGTAGGGCAAAAAGTGACTCGTACTTCTTGTTTAAAGCCACTTTTCTGATAACAATAGTATCATCACCACCTTCATACTGATTCACTAGTTCATCCCACATGCTTTTAGCACTGGGATAGAGCACTAGTGTGGGAACAAGAGCTTCAGGAACGGCCCCGAGGATCATGACTTTTAAAGTTGTGTCCATGTTGACAAGTCTCCTTTCCACTTCAGACCAGTGTTCCCCTCTCTTTTCCCTGCCAGATCTTGATCCAGTAGGATCAAGAAGTGCATTGAGAGGACTTCTTGGAACATAGGGTCCTTCATTTAGAATTTTTAACATGTTCCTCTCAATTCCAGTAACATGTAACAACATCCTAGCCTTCCACGTTCCAAATTCATCACCATTCCCACTGAATTTGGGAGTAGGTGTGTTTGAATAATGCACATGCACATGTGGAGAAGCAGGATTAACAGGAGGTGGTGGTTGGGGATTATTGTTAACAGGTTCAGCTTGTTCATTTTCAATAATAGGGGGTGGACCAGTATTTAAGGGAATTCCTTGAGTATTCTCTGGGTTGGCCATCAAGAAAATACGGATCTAGGCAATTATGTTAGCCTTCCGCTCTGATACCAATTGTGAAGTCCCTCACTCGATGGTTTAACCCAAGAGTGTAGAATAACAAGTCAAGTAAGCACTAGATATGGACTAGTATTACAAATATATAAATGCAAGAATTATATAAAGTAATACTATACTTAAGCCATGTAAATAAATAAGCAAGTAAAGTAAATGGTGAGACACAATGTAATTTTCAAGTGTATTTTAGTTATTGATGTTAAATAAAATACAAGGTTGTTGCGGAACAACATATTACAAAGTAAGTATCTAAACAACCTATGAATTACAAGTGATCTAATATTGCTAAATAAACTCTTTGATCGAAATACTTAAAGTTGTGAAGTATAACTGTTTAGATCGAGAATATTTGAGCAAGGCACCAAATTGCAAAAGTGTAATTTGGACGAGGGAAATGACCAACCACCTTTACACGCATGTAAGCTTTTAAGAAAGGTTGTCCGGATAAAAGCGTGTAAAGGCAATAAAGTCAATTCCTCGTAATCAGTGTTCAGACTTGTAAGGTCTAGAACACTGTCAAGGTCTCCAGTCAAGAAATCTGGTAAGTCTTCCAGTGAGCTCCGCTATTTTGTCAGACTTCTTTCTTCAGACTTCAGTCTTCGACTTCAGTGAGAATGTCTTCCAGTAAGTTGATCTTCGACTAGAGTGAAGTCCAGTGGACATATCTGGTGAAATCCAGATTCCTGTACAAGTAAATTGTTCACTGACCTTCTCATAATTTCTGGACAAATCTTCTAAGGGCTCCAGACTTCTCATCTGGACAATCGTCCAGTAAACATATCTTCGTCTGGAGCGAGTCCAGTAAATCTGGACCTAACATCCATACTACTTGTTCTTGTAATCTTTTTTTTGTGGTTGTATATAAGTTTAAACAGGGTATCCCTTTTACCCAAAAAAAAACAATGGATCAGAGTTCAGTCATAAGCAATGTAAGTAACCAGACCGCTTTGAAACTCAAGAATCTAGTACTCAAGCAGCTCTCTACTAATGTGACTGACTCTGTTATGATCAAATTGCAAGAAGCCATGTTGCCGAAGGTTATTGATGTGATGTTTAAAGAAATTCCTAAGGACTTGGTGACTGAAGTTAAAAATTTGAAAAGACAAGTCTAGGAACTCAAAAAAGATGTGTTTGCAATGAAGCCAGTGGCTGGTCACACTTTTGGCTCCACTGATAGGCAAATGCTAGAGCAGGTCTGAAATCACCTCAATTTTGGAGGTTATTCCAAGGGGGAAAGTGCTAATCTAGGTGCTCTAGTTGCATTTGCTGCTGAAAAATTGAAGGAACGAAAGATGGAATTTGCTCGTGTTGAGGAAAGTGATGCTATTGGTACTGATGCCAATGAGCCACAGTTTGAAGAATTTGAAGATGTTGCCCAGCTCAAGAAACACCTAAAGGGCACATCTAGTGTAAGTGAAGAAGTTCAGTCTCCTGAAAGGCCAAATATTACTGAGGAAGAATCAAAAAGAATTCATCAAGCTGAACTCATTAATATTCATAAAGAAAATGCCA